>NC_134362.1:165853699-166172434 GCF_048569485.1 Anomaloglossus baeobatrachus
CATATTTTCTGTATTTTTTGCTGGTATTGGAGGTTCTTGGTGGGCTTTCCGGATCTGTATGCAAAGACATGTCAGTAGTGATGGATGATGCTGATCCCACATATGTATCAGGATATGAAAAATGTACTTTTTTGTTCGTTTTTTTTCAAAATAGACTTATTCTTCTTCCATATATAGGTAGATTGTATTGTTTTCATAATCTTTATTGTCTCGGATAAATGTGCATTTTTTTGGTATCCAATACTTGATTTTCCAAAGATTCAACTTGAGCATTTAATTTTTTCATAAGTCCCAGGTGATTATTTCCCAGGTTGAATCTTTGGAAAATCAAATGTTGGATACCAAAAAATGGAAATTTATCCAAGACAATAAAGATCAAAAACAATACAATCTATACATGGAAGAAGAGTAAGTCTATTTTGAAAAAAACAAACAAAAAAGTAAATTTTTCATATCCGATACATATGTGCATCATCCATCACTACTGACATGTCTTTGTATACAGATCCGGAAAGCCCACCAAGAACCTCCATCTATCTAACATATCTTTCATAGGGAAAGAGATAGAGAGACAGACAGGGAAAGAGACAGAGACAGACAGGGAAAGACAGACAGACAAAGAGAGACAGACAAAGAGACAGAGAGAGAGAGAGACAGAGAGAGAGACAGACAGAGAGGTTACTAACCTCGGGCTTAATGACAGCCATGATTTTTTGACAATTCGAAGCTGTCATTAACCCTTTATATTACCCCAAATGCCACTGCACCAGGGCAAATGGGATGAGCCCATGTAAAGTGCTGGAATTGGCACATCTAATAGATGGGCCAAATTTTGGGCACTACAGGCTGCTACTTTTAGGCCGGGGGGGCCAATAACCATGGACCTCCCCAGTTTGAGAATACCAGCTCCAGCTGTACTCTTTATCTTGGCTGGGTATCAAAATTGGGGTTAACCTCACAATTTTTTTAAAATTATTTAAATAATTAAAAAAAACAATGCATGGGGTCCCTTATATTTTGATACACAGCCAAGATGATGCTCACAGATGGGGGCTGCAGTCTGTAGCTGTCTGCATTATCTGCACTGGGTATCAAAATCCGGGAGACCTGTTCCATTTTTTTTTCCAATTATTAATTTATTTTTAGACTTCACTCTGGGGACCCAGAAAGTTAGTGTGAGGGCAACCAATCATAGACACCTGTGCAGAGGGTGGACGGGGAAGCAGGACTGCAACCAGTCACATACACTGAGAGAGATTGGGCAGGGGAAGCAGTCCATTTTCATTAACTTGCACATGCTATATCGTGTGATCGCTGCCGCAGCGAACATTATCGCTACGGCAGCGTCACACGAACTTACCCAGTCGGCGCCGTCGCTGTGACTTATGAACAATCCCTCCCTCAAGGGGGAGGGACGTTCGGCGTCACCGCGACGTCACCGCGACGTCACTAACTGGCCGGCCAATCAAAGCAGAGGGGCGGAGATGAGCGGGACATAACATCACGCCCACCTCCTTCCTTCCGCATTGTGGCCAGCGGCAGGTAAGGAGACGTTCCTCGCTTCTGCGGTGTCACACACAGCGATGTGTGCTGCCGCATGAGCGATGAACAACATGGATTAACAACCCTTACCGATTTTTGAGTTTGGGATGACCTCTCCATGGTGAACGATTTTCACCATTTTTGAGGTCGCTTAAGGACGCTGGTAAGTGTCACAAGCTGCGATATCATTAATGACGCCAGATGTGCGTCACTGACAACGTGACCCCAACGATAAACATTAACGATATCGTAGCGTGTAAAGCCCCCTTAAGGCTCGTTTGAAATGATTGCTTAGTTTGGCTTGATGGGCAGGTCTAGGAAGAGCTCGGTGGTCCCAAACTTCTTCCATTTAAGGATTATGGAGACCCCTATGCTTTTAGGAACCTTGAGTACTACAGAAATTCTTTTGTAACCTTCCTGGCGTCGCAAACAGGATTGAAATGGACCCAGTCAAACCGGGTGACGTGTACCTTAAAAGCTGTGTTATATGGACTGAACTTTATTGTTTAAAAAAAAGGCCGCCATTTTTGCTGTGAAAAATAACTGTGCCACAGCAGGCTAAAAGGCGCGAACAGAAAACCCCGCCTACGACTCCTGTAAACGCTGGAGGAAGGGGGCAGTAACCTGATCGGGAAGTTCCCGAGGTGCTCGAGTCCCGCATGGTGGTGAAGGAAAACCAGCGGGGCTGCTGCAGAATGCTTCCAGGATGGCAACAAGCAACATGTCTGCACCAGGGGATCGTGCCAGTGTCCCAGTTCCCCCAGGGACCTGGACCGCAGAGAGGCTAGAGGCGGAGGTCCAGCGGCTGTGCTGCACTCTGCGAGCAGAGAACTTGCAGCGAGTCGAGGAGTGGAAGGCGGAGATGATGGAGGTAGTGGCGGCCATGCGGACCCTAGAGAGAGGAGCGCCGCTTGATCAGGCTACACCGATCAAGCTACCGGGATCCATCCTCGACCAGCCATGTCACCACCAGAGAGACCAGAAGCGGTCGCATCACCTTCTCCGTTGGAGAAGGACACAGTGTTTCCAGCTTCCCCATGCCAGACCAGAAGTGGTCACACCACCTTCTCCGTTGGAGAAGGAACAAGCACCATCTTCACCAGTGATGATCACCCAGCCTGCTGAGTCTTCAGGAGCAGCGGAGGAGGCCGCCGAGGGTGGTTGCGATCATCCTCAGGTACCGTGTCCGGTAGTTGCGGTGGACCCGGCTGGCCCGCTCCCCGCATTGGAGTGGATTTCTGCTGCAGATGGCGAAGCTGTTAGCATCGTGCTGAGGAGCTACTGGGTGTCTGGACCCCGGGCGCTAAGGCTGGAGAACATGGGCTAAGGCTGGAGAACATGGTGCGCCAATATGCTGTCATTCCGTACTCGGCTTGGCACGAGGTTACTGCTCAGCTGCCAACAGGAGGCAGTGCAGGTGCACGGAACCAGTGCACACAGACTCTGAGTGCTGATTTGGCCCAGGAGGCCAAATGAACCAGATGGCCCCTACCCAGCACCATGGTAGCTAAAACCTGCTATGCTACCAGTTAAACTGTTTATTGTTGTTAAACTTTTGAACTGTTCCTGAAAAAGTTTAAAAATGCTTTGAAAAATTGAAAAAGTTACCAGTTTTTAAAATGCTTTGATATATAAATGGACCACAGGCTGCAGGACTGGCAGCAGCCAACACAAACTTGTATATTGTACATAGTTGCACCAGTTGTGCCCCACCAGGGTACACCCATCCAGCGGACATTGCTGAGTGCACCGTCACCAGGAGAGGCCGTGTGCAGGAAAGGTCTGCGGCAGAGGCGTCCGAGACCTGGTCACCAGAGAAACCGGTGACCTGCCTCCTGACAAGGTTTCTGCGACCAGAATCTTTGGGTGATGGGTGCAGGGAGGGATACCCAGATAGAAACGTTTAAGTGATGCACCTCCCCTGCGTGGGATGGACCTGTTATGCCTTACTTGTTGAAAATAAAGAAAAAAAATGTGCAACCAGTTTACCTTGCAGCTCGAGGATGTGCTGGAATTAACCAGGGGGGAATGTAGCACCCCTGAGACCATCAGGGTGATACAAGGTTCTGCATCCCCACTAGGATGCGGGACCTACCCCCTTAGGTACCCAGAACCTCAGTGCCGGTACCACCAAAAACCCAGTTAATCCCAATTTTCCCAAACAATCCCCCATACAATGGTACCCAGCTAGGGTGGGAACATGGATGGCCGCCTTGAGTAGAGGTGCAGCCAGTCCACTAGTTGGCCAGGTGGGAGGGGCAGACTGTGGAGAGCAGTCGGAAACACAGAACACAGAATTAATTTTATTTCTCATAGTCTGGGTGTCCTTCATGTGTTTTTTTTGCAAACTCTATGTGGGCTTTTGTGATGCCCTGGACTATCCAGGTCGTCCCAGGTAGACACAACAACACTACACCCCCCCTTCCCAGTTAGGTAACATCAGTCAAACTTAAAAGCCTTGTCACCACCCTCCAGGTTTGATGTCTACACCAGGGGGGTGGAGCCAGGTGGTTGGCTCCACCCACCAAGGAGTTCACAGGCCTGGAGGCGGGATAACAGAGGAGTTGAAGTCTAGCTCAGGCTCTGGAAGAGTCAAGTTCAAGTCCAGAAGCAGACCTGTGCTCAGGCCTGCCAAAGACTACTCCGGTGGCTGGGTTGGAGCCCAGTCACCATTGGCAAGGAGGCAGACGGTAGTGGCCGCCTGCAGGAGACCGGGAATACGACCGGTGGAACCGTAAAGGACCGGGACAGGGTAGTGGCCCGCCGGAACCGAACCGGGGAGCCAACTGGATACCGGAGCACCAGGCAGGGTACTCAGACCCCGAACTAGGCTAGAAGCCACCACCATAGTCAAATTAACTGATTGCTGTCTGGACCTCAGGGGTTCATTCCCACCTAAGTCCCGATTGAAGGCAACAGCCCAAACATTCCGGATAAGTGCCACCGCCAAGGGCCAGAGATCCAAAGGGCCAGCGTCTGCGGGCAAACGAGCTCCTACGACAGATACACGTCGGGGAGCGGACTACCAGTGCCTAGGCACAGGAGTCAAGATTCACATACAGAGGTGCAGGAGAAAGGCGGACATTACCAACCTAATCTGGCAAAAGCTGCAGCCGGCTGCGGGCCCCGTTCATCACTCCGTTTGGTTTACCAGCGACTCCAGTGTCTTGTGTCCGAGTGAGTACACCAGTGGCATCCGGCACCGCACTGCACTGCAACACTGCACCCTGCACCCGGGCCTGGGCCCATTGGACCCCGGGACCAACATCCCCTACCCACGGAGGGGTCAACACCTAGCTGCGCCACTACAACGCTCCCGGGGGCCCCCACACCTTCACCGCAGCGGTGGTGTCTATAATCACCACAAACATGGGTGGCGTCACGAACTATCACTTCAAACCAAACACCCCCAATCCCCGCGTGTAGCGCCAACTCCCTTGCAGAGTGACGTGACCCCTGGGTCCATGAGAGGCTCGAGCCACTACTCGCAGTACGAGCACGGATCCGAGTGGCTCGGCGGTCGCAGCCGAGGACGCGGAGAGGTACACTTTCATATGTCTTACACTGAGGAGGGGCTTCCTTCAGGCCACTCTGCTATAAAGAAACAATCTATAGTATGACATATAGTCACGGGAATATTAGTATAGAAATTAGTTAAAAAGAGGATATTCCCAAAGTGCAAATTTTTATTAATAAATAGCAAACAAGTGCCGAACCCAGCAATTCCAACCATAGAGGTAATCTAAATAGATCTTACATATATAGTATACTCCCTCCAACTGCTCTTGGATACCAGGAGCAGAATGGAGAGCCCTAGATAAGATCTATAACAATAATGTTTCACACAGGTTACCGTTTGATACAAACAAATATATACATAGAACTCGAATAGCCAATACTCAGCAATATTTAGCCAGAGAACAGTAGTCCTGAACAGACTTAAAGGGGGCTTTACACGCTGCGATATCGCTAATGATTTATCGTTGGGGTCACGTTGTTTGTGACGCACATCCAGCGTCATTAGCGACATCGCAGCGTGTGACACATACGAGAGATGACAAACATACGAGCGATCCTTAAACGATCGCCAAAACATACAAATATACGTTGTTTTGGACCCGAGCCCGCCTCTCCAAAAACCAATCCTATCGTTGTCTGCTTTGCCCCCCCTCTGCTTGTAACCGATGTTGTTCTCGTTCCTGTGGCATCACACATCGCTATGTGTGACACCGCAGGAGTGACGAACATCTCCTTACCTCCGTCCATCGGCAATGCGGAAGGAAGGAGGTGGGCGGGATGTTACATCCCGCTCATCTCCGCTCCTCTGCTTCTATTGGACGGCCGCTTAGTGACATCGCTGTGACGCTGATCGCACCTCCACCTTGAAGGAGGGATTGTTCGGCGGTCACAGCGGCGTCGCTGCACAGGTATGTGCGTGTGACACTGCCGTAGCAATAATGTTCGCTATGGCAGCGATCACCACATATCGGCCGTACGACGGGGGCGGGTGCTATCGCACTCGACATCGCCAGCAAATGCTAGCGATGTCGCAGCGTGTAAAGTACCCTTTAGACTCCACTTCTGTGGACAGATGAACATGCTGTTTGGCAAAGATATAACAGTCCTCAGTATGTTGTAAAACCGTGGTGCCTCCCTGACTGCTGCAGGTGGAATCTTTACAATGACTGTGCCGAATGCAGGACTATCCAGGATCTTTACACCATTGAAATGCATCTCTGATGTAGATTATCTTACATTCATCTTCGATTCAGGCCTCCTGAGGAACCATTATATATGGGGAAACGCGTCGAGGCAAAATCACCAGGCTTATCGTCCATTCACCACGGTTTTACAACATACTGAGGACTATTATATCTTTGCCAAACAGCATTTTCATCTGTCCACAGAAGTGGAGTCTAAAGGCCGCTTTACACGCCCCCATCGGTTGTGCAACACGGGCAAATCTCTGCCCGTGTCGCACAACATCGCCCGGACCCGTCACACTACTTACCTTCCCTGCGACGTCGCTGTGACCGGCGAACTGCCTCCTTTCTAAGGGGGCGGTTCGTTCAGCGTCACAGCGACGTCACAGCAGCGTCACCCAATAGAAGCGGAGGGGCGGAGATGAGTGGGACGAACATCCCGCCCACCTCCTTTCTTCCGCATTGTGGCCGGAGGCAGGTAAGGAGAGCTTCCTCGTTCCTGCGGTGTCACACGGAGCGATGTGTGCTGCCACAGGAACGAGAAACAACTTCGTTACTGCCGCAGTAACGATATTTGAGAATGGACCCCCATGTCGCCGATGAGCGATTTTGCACGTTGAGCTGATGTTTTTAATTATATCATATTTGGGTAGAGGCGATGTTTTAATCACCTGTTATTGCATTTTATTGCAATGTTACGGTGACAAAAAAAACGTAACTTTGGTGTTTTGATTTTCTCTTCTCGCTACGCCGTGTACCTATCAGATTCATGTATTTTATACTTTGATAGATCGGATGTTTCTGAACACGGTGATATCAAATATTTGTATTTTTTCAATAATTTTATTTTTAATGGGGCAAAAGGGGGTATATGAACTTTTGTGTTTTGTTTTTTTTTTCTTCATATTTTTAAAAACTTTGTTTTGTAGTTTTTATTGATTTTACTTGAAGCTGGCACTGTCCAATTACTTCTGCATCCTTCTAAACAGCTGAAATACTGTTCTCCTATGAGTGCCAATGCTCAGCCGGCATTCACAGGAAGTGAGTCATGACAGCTGACTCCCGGCTGTCATGACAACACTTTAGCACCCCGTGATCTCGGGATTGACAGCAGGATTTATCTAATTAACAGGCGTGGGTGGATCATCGGCTGATCAGATCAGCCAACATGTGTGGGGAAAAATGCAGGCTCGCTGAGGGAGCCCGCATTAAAGGGACAGATATGGCCTTGGACGTACAGGCACGTAAAAGGTTGTGAAGGGGTTAATGGGTTAAGAGGGGTGCTCTAGGGACATCTTGTGAATTGTCTATGGCATCACATTCTGTATGTATGCTCATAATATATTGCTAACTTTTTTGACATTGTTCTTGAGAGTGTATATTTGCATATATATGTCCCATTAATGTAGTACTTCCTACAAAGGGTTTTTCCCAGTGACTATCCTCATTGTTATCTGTTTTTGTCATGATTGACTCCTGGCTCAGCTGGAGCTGAGCCTTTTTTTTAGTTTCACTTCTGATGCAAGTCACGTTAGGGGTTAATCCTTTCTGCCTCGTTCTGGAGGTCAGGCTGCTTTATTAGGGCACTGTTTCTCTTGGACTTCGCCAGTGATATTTCTGGCTCTGCTGTGTTCTGCTCTTGAGTGACCTGTTGTCTGCCCTGCCCCCTCCTGACCTCCGTGTTCACCTGACCTGTTAGCCTCCTCTGTTGTCTGTTTCCATCAGTGTCTCTCCCGCTGTCTCCCTGTTCGTTCCTTATCTGTTTACCTTAATTCTGTCTTGTCTTCCCACTCCCCCTCGCTTCTAGGCTCTGATTTCCCGGCTACTGACTATTTGCTTCCCTCTGACTACGTTTAGACTTTGCCCTTGTGTACTTACAAGACCTCATGTTGTGACACGGCTTTCTGACGATTCTACTGCCACCTGTTGGGCTTGACTAGTATTACCTCTGCTAGGGAATTCCCTGCTCATACGTTTCCTCCACCTTTACGCCCCCTAGTGGTTTACCAGCTAACTACCTTCTCAGATAGTTTCAGGAATCCTCTCAGTCCCACATTACTGCGCTGTACTGCTATTGTACATCTTAGAGTACAGCGTGACAGTTTTTAACTTTATTTCAATAAAGGCATTTTTTATATATATATATATATATATATATATATATATATATATATATATATATATATATATATATATATATATATATACTCAGTATGTATATTCAAATTCTGGCTGATTACTCGTGTCTTGTAGGTTGTAGGTTGTTCCACTCTGCTACTTGCAACAGGTTTTACTTCTGCAAATACTGGATTTGTGCACATAACCTATGGTAGTGGTGAAACAGACCAAATAGTTTTCATTATATACTGATGATTAAAGGTCAATGGGATCTACACACTTACCAATACTCAATCCCAAATAGAAAAACATGTGAAAGTCCCCCCACCTTTTGCACAGGAATGTCAACACAAAGAGTAACACTCCTTTAAATGCATGTTTTATATAAACCCACCCCCATTTTAAAACCTGGGCACTCCAGGAAACAGTGGGACCACGGCAAGTATGGATGTGTAAAATAGAACCCATAACATCAGTTTCATGACATTGGTTTCAAATTTTTAATGATTTAAAAATCCAATTACATATTTTGTTTTTCAGGACACAAAAAGAAAAAGTCTAACTACAATTAATCAGTTAATAATGGTAAGGGACATATCCTAAACTTTCAATCATGGTAACATTTGACTGTTTGTAAATTTCGAAATGATAACATTTGAATAAAGAACAAAAGTACAAAAGGAAAATTGGGAACTAACCCCTTCCTTTTTGCACTTATTCCAAGAGCCATAATTTTTTTTTTGTCCATTGACATGTCCATATGCAGCCTTGTTTTTTGTGGGACGAGTTGTACTTTTGAGTGACACCATCCATTTTATCATGTGGCGTAGGGTACTGGAATTTGTAAAGAAACATTTTTTTTGCTTCTGACTAAAGATGAGCAAACCCGACGTTCGGTATTCAGTGTACATACCAAACTCAGACTTTAAAAAAACCCAGAGATCGGGTGCTTTACGTATGAACACCATTGGTACGAGCATCGCTGTGCTCGAATACGCTTGGTGCTCAGCCCAGTGCGAGCCACTTGCAGTATGTTATCGGTTCGCACTGGGGGTAACAACACCATGATCGTATATTGTGTGCACCAAACAAAAATAAAGGAAAAAACACGTCTACCCACCCCCGGAAGTGTGCTGGCTGGATATGGGCAGAGATTCGAACTGCCTAATCAGTGACTTCCATTGGGGTTCAGGTCAAGTCTGGGACTTCATTTTCCAAGAGCCGTGACGTTTCCAAGTTTCGGAATTTGGAACTGTGCAAGGGCTTGTTTTTTTTTGCGCCCTGAGCCAATGTTTTTATTGATATGATTTTTTGGTGGATACAATGTTATTACATTTTTTGATTTGTGTCGACCCCAAAAAATGCACTTCTGATGTTTTGATTTATTTCTCCTTACTCCGTTTACAAATCAGATTAATTATTTTATATTTTGATAGGTCAGACTTTAACAAACGCAGTGATATGAAATATGTATTTTTTTTTTCTTTCTGGGGGAAAGTGTGTAATTTGATTTTTTTACATAGATTTTTTTTAAAACTTTTCTTTACTTTTCACTGTATATGTTAATCCCCTTAGGGGACTTAAATCTGAGATCATCTATTTGCTTGTACCAAGCAAAGCAGTGCTACAGTATGGCTGTGTATGACGAAAATCACAGTCTCCTATAACTTCAGCCAAAGGTTGCTTTTCACAGAAGTACCACAATGATCGGCACAGGGGTCTTCAACAGACCTGGTTTTCATGTAAACCCATGATCATGTCACGTGAGTAGATAGAACAGTGTGCTCTCCTACCGGTGTGCTGTAAATGCCACTGTCACAGTTTGACATTTGAGAGATTAAGAGCCTTGGGTTGATTTCTGCTCTACTCGTAGCCGTTAAAGGCTGATGATGGCTGAATAAATCCACCCTCATCTGCAGCAAAAAATTTCTGACACTGTTAATCTGCAGGTTCATAGTGCTGTGAAGCTGCCCTGCACCAACACTGAGAGCTGCACTGCCTGGAGGAAATTAACTTTATTCCCTCTGGCAGCCTCCAGCTTTCAGTCATAGGGTTGCAGCGTCTGTCACTGTTCAGGACATAACCAATAGATTTATAGTTATGTAGAGTATGTGCTGGATTTTATGACACTACTTTCTAAAATTGAAAGTTTATTTGAATTACAAAAAGGGTAGTCTGTTTACCGTAGAGTCTAAAAGAATTTGCCTTATAGCTGGTTGATGGGCTTAGTTGCGTCTGTGAGCGAAATACTCTGCTTCTATACCCTTGGAACTCCAAATTAATAAGATTTATTTTACAAGCGAGTGGAGAAATCAATACAGCACACACCATCTATGGTGTACTGAAAGTTTCTGCTTTATTACATCATGTGACCAGCTTACCATATTTTTCGGATTATACGACACACTTTTCCTCCCAAAAATTTGGGAGGAAAGTGAGGGGTGCATCTTAAAATCCAAGTATAGCTTACCAGGCGGGACTGTCTGTGCAGCTCTGTTTGTAGGCAGGCGGCTGGGTGTGTGCGGGCGGCCAGAAGCCTATTGGTGCCGGCAGCCTCTCTGTCCTGGCTGCCTCTCTGTGCGGGCGGATGGGTGGGTGGCTGTGCGGACTGCGGTGGCTGTGTGGCGAGTGTCCCAGTCTGTCCGCGGTCCTGGTTTCAAATGATGGCAATGGAAGCCAGCGTGTGCGCAGATGGAGCTCTTGAATGAGAGCTCCATCTGCACAAGCACCGCTCCGGGAGTTAGTGTGTGCACAAATGGAGCTCTTGGATGAGAGCTCCATCTGCGCACGCGCTGCTCCAGGCGCCATCATTTGAAGCGGGACTGCGGACAGACTTGGACACTCACCGCACCGGCCTGCTCCACCAGTGACTCGCCGCTTCCGCTGTCACTGATCCGCCGCTGCCACCACTCACCCACTGCTGCCGCTGTCACTAACCCGCTGCTGACTCCACGGACCCGCCGCCGCTGCTAGCACAGCCTCTGCTTCCTGTAACCCCGCTCCAGCACCGCTGCGACCCCCCCTCCAGTAAAACAACACCAGAGTATAAGACGGACACCATTTTAATTTTATTTTTTTACCTTTTTTTATCTCTAAATTTGGGGTGCGTCTTATGAAACTAAAAATACAGTATATAGTACCTCAAACAAAGAAATTACCATGTCCCAATAACAGCCGCAGGAGTGTGCGTAGAAATGTGAAACTTCCCGGCTCATCAGTGGTATCTGAGCCATATGTCATCATTCACTTATAAGACAATAAGGTTTCTACACAATACAAAATGGCTTGTATTCTCTCACACGTCTATTGAAATATCCGCTAAAAACCCCTCCCATCTCTGCAAATAGCAAATCTGTGTTCATATATTCTAAGTGCTGTTAATTTGTATTTATTAGGCATCATTTAGACATACGGTCTGTTTTATATCATGTCTGTTTAGCACCTCACGCCATACTTCTGGGGATATATCTGGTTTAGAAGCAAGTTTAAAAGAGACATACAATATGTTTAAAAAATTCACAAAAATGATTTTCCTGCTTATCTAACTATGTTAACATCCACTTTTTTTATTGCAGTTTTGGGACAATGACTTTATATCATGGGATGATAAACAGTTTTGTGGTATTCAGAATCTTTTTTAGGAAAAGGAAAAGTTTTGGAGGCCAGACATCTACATATATGAAAAGTAAGGGTTGTTTTTTTTTTACATTTTTTCTTTCTCTCTGTTCTCAACTAGGAACAAAGACATAACTATTAGGAGACATTAAGTTGGCACAAGCCAAACAATTAAGTTCCTTCAGCCTACACTGTGACAGCACAGCTTTCTTACAGTACAAACTTATTGTTGAGAGGCCAATGTAGAGGTCCAGTCAACCACTTATTTGTGATATTTCTAGACATGTAATATGGAATGTAAACTCTACAATGGGACATAATATATGAGTTTTAACATATAATTAAATTAATTTATGGGGTTGTCTGGTGAAAACAAATTATCCCCGATGATAGAACAGGTGATAACTTGTTGGTCCGACTATTAAGTCCACCGATCAGCAGGACAAGACACTTCTTTACCCATTAGAATGGAGCACAGTGCACATGCTCAACTACTGCTCCATTCATTCCCTATAGGGGTGGCGGGCACTGTGCTTTACTTTTTCTGGCTTCCCCATAGAGAATGAATGGAGTGGTGTTTAGCAGAGATGAGCGGACCCATAGAAGTTCAGTTCGTCGGGTTCAGCCAGAGTTTAGATAAAGTTCGATTTGGGACCCCTGACTTAACCTGAACCCTAATAGAAGTCACTAATTGGGCATTTCGGGTCTCCACCCACATGCAGCCATCCATAAACAGATCACTTTTGGGAGCGAGCTGGCAGGGTTTTTCCATTTTTTGGGGGGGATTCACACTACATCCGAGCATAGTGTTGTTACCCCCAGTGTGAGCCGTTCAAACACTTCAAGTGGCTCACACTGGGATGAGCACCGAGCGTACCCGAGCACAGCTACCAGATTGGTCCAGCCCCCAGCAGTCAAATAGGGGATAACTTGTTTTCACTGGACAACCCATTTAACCCCTTAATGACTTCTGACTATACTATGTAGTAGGGATTTGAGGTTCTTTTTGCCTGATGTACTGATGAAGAGAGCAGAGTACTCCTGAAACGCATAGACCTGTGATGAAAATAAAAGGCATTAATTAAACATACAGTTGCGGACTGGTGAATAGCGTGGCATCCAAACCGGACTTCTTCGTCCTATCTATCTATCGTCATACTATGTCCGTCATAAATTGTTTCCCTGCGTTTGATGCGGGCTCACACGTTGAGCCTGCATCTTTCCCTGCAGATGATGGCTGCATTATTCAGCCTTCATCTGCATCTAACAGCCACAGGTGGAGCTGAGCTCAGCCCACAGCTGTTAAGCTGTTATATACCTCTTTAAATTTCTGACAATGGCATTTAACATGATCCATCATGGGCTCTCCCCGCTACGAAATCACAGGACACTGATGTGTTGTTATGATAGCCAAGGGTCAGCTGAAGAAATTTTTTAAAAACAGACAGGGAAATGTTTTACCTCACAAAAAGATTAATCTATAATGCCATGTTGTAATGTCTTTATACACTTTAGCCTCCTCCGCTGCTCAGGGAGCTGTGGTATGATCAGACCATGTCCCTGTATGGTCAGACACGGCCATTACACAACACATAGTAGGGGCACCTATATAAGATTATCTCAGCACAGGAACATTTTAAACACATTCAATTTCAATTGCGGAAATATTATTATTCCAAGATCTATTGGTTAATATGAACTGTAAAATTAATTTTGTTTAGGCGAAAACCCCTTTAAGGGATTAAAAGGCCTGCTCCCACGTAGAGTACACTCTTTTTTTACGTCTTTTTCTGCACCAAAATCCATCATAAGGAATCTGCTTATTTCATACATTATCTCCCTTTTTTGGTATGTTTTTGTGCAGATGGTAAGCAGTTTTTTGTATGTTTTTTTTTAATGGTTATAGTTGGGATTCTGCACTTAAAAACACAATTGCGTTTTTTATACATTCGTATTGTTCAGGATACCCATAGAAGACAATAGGAAAGACAGTTGACACGCCCTACTGGGGCCTGGGAGCATTCGTTACCGGGCCTGCTCTGTTTCTGCTTGGAGGATGTCACAGCGACAGAGCCCGGCTCCGTAACCCCGGCGGTGTCGTTAAAATGAATGACGTGGGGGAAATATTTACAGGGAATATGAGTTTGTGACACCACCTATGGTATGCGGCAAGATAGGTGCCGCTGCTGCTATTCAGTTCCCTTGGGGTCGGTGGTGACGCAGCTGAGTTGGTATAGCTCTTCACAGGTAGAGCTGGGCCCCAGGCTGTTGATGGTGAATGTTGGGAGTAGTAGTAGTCTTTAAAAGGGACAGCACGGGGCTGGCGAAGCCGATAAAGAATTCAGTGGTACAACTGAGGCTTCAGTCAGATCCCCAATCCACTAGTGGCGGGAACCTGGCACAGGAGGAGCAGCCACAAGGAGGAGTCAGGAGCCAACACAACAGTTAGGAGTTCTCCAGCAGGAGGGAATGGAAGTGGATGTGTCTTACTGGTGCTCCAGTGGGACATAGGAGTTGTTCTTGCGGTTGCCGAGATGAGAGCTTGATTGTTCCCTTGGAACCAGCGCCAGTGTCCGCAGATCCTTTTTGTGGGTGGCTTTCCTGCCTTGTCCCTTTGTCTTATGTTGCCATCTTTTCACTGGATGTGTGTGGATGTGGCTTCGGTACTTGCAGTAACTTGCCGAGATGAGGGCTTGATTGCTCCCTTGCAACCGGCGCCACGCAGGGTGCAGGACCCTAGGGAAGATCACACTTCAAGTTGGTTTTCCAGAATCTGCTAGGATGGGTAGGTTGCAAGCTTCCTCGGCCACACAGAGCCTGAAAGCACAGTGCCACATATGATCCGGGGCCTTAGACTGAATCAGGCCCTATTGCGGAACCGCGGCACCTGCAAATAGGGACAAGAATACTACTCGAGATGAACCGGGATCCCCAAGTAGCTTCAAGCCACAGGAATCCAATACACAGGCCGCTAGGAGGAGGGGGCCAATCGAGCATCACACTGCACTGACCTCTAAAGGAATCCGGGTTCAACGGGGCCCACCACAGTGAGTGACCAGTACTACCCAGGCACAAAGAGTGAGTAAAGACACCTGGAACCGCAGCATGTGACTCAGACTCTTATTACCGGTGCTGCTGCCTGGCGCCTGGGCGCCAAAGGCCTTTGCCATCACTACCCCCCTCATCATCCTTCCCGGGGCCCGCTCCACCTGTGGGGAGCAATACCATGTTCGGCTTCTATTACCATCCACCCCAGAGGACAGCGACAGCAGCGGCGGCTAATCCCTGGCCACGTACCACAGGTGGCGTCACGACTATCTTCCTACTACATTCCCCATCATCCTCCCTCCTCATTGGTGCACACCTCAGAGCACAAAGCCGGGCAGGCCACCGCGACATCCCAGACTACCACATCGGCCTGGCGATGAGTAAAGCAGGTACGAGACCCATTCCTGACTACCCCCTGCCCCCTGGGTGCAACAATTCCAAGACACAGGGGGTTGCAGTCCCAAGTTCTTTTACTCACAGTTTGAGATGCTGCCCTCGGAGCACTGACACCTGCTGTGATGGGGCTTCAGATGATCCCGGGTAGCTCGGAGGCCAAACCGATGTTCCCTTCCCTGGTTGTCTTCCTGCGCTGGCTTCTCCCTCCTTCCCCATGTTTCACACACAGAGCCCTGAGCCAGTGTCTGCAGATCCTTTTTGTGGGTGATCTTAAAGGGAACCCATCATGTAAAAACATCTTTGGACCAAACGTTATTGAAAAAAAAAGAGCTGAGAATACAGTAGGTTTGTTGTAAAATATTTTGTATAAGTTGTCATTTTAATTCCTGCTTACTCATGGCTTAGGAGTCCAGTGGGCGGAGCCGCGGAGCAGATATTGTTACCAGCCTTTCCTGTAAAAATATTTCGATATACAATAGCTGTCAATCTGCTTACTTTACTTGAAACATGTATACTTGAAAAACTGATGATATACTTTATGTTCCCTGCATAGCTTAATGGGAATTTATCACCTCTATTATTTTTTACTATTTATCCAGTTACTAAACTATATCATTCACTACATTGTTTAGATTTTGTTTTTATTTTCTGGCTGTAGATTTTTTTTCTGTTCAGTTTCTATGTAAGGCCAGGGCCACACGGGGACTACTGTGATCCTCATGTCGCGGGCGGAGGAGGGGACGCCGCGCTCTCCCTACTGCTCGGGTCCGGCTGCCGCTGCGGCTGCTGCGGCCTGCTGCTGCCGCTGCTCGGTGGCTCGAGCGATGGGCCGGATCCCGGGGACTCGAGCGGCGCTCCTCGCCCGTGAGTGAAAGGGGGTTTGGGTGTGGGGATAGTTTATTGTCCGTGACGCCACCCACGGTTGTGGTGATTAGGTGTACACCACCGCTGCTCTGGCTGGGGATCCCGGGAGTGATGGTATGGAGCAGCCAGTTGTTGTGTTGCCCCTCCGTGGGTAGGGGTTGGTGATCCCGGGGCCCAGTGATGGGGTTGGATGGTGGACAGGTGTGTATGGGGCCTGGAGGTGCAGGGGCGCAGGGGCAGCGCTGTGCCGCACGGCACGGAGGTACTCACTCAGCCAGTAAACACGACACAGTTCTCGGTAAACAAACGGCTGGTTGGACGGGTCCCTCAGACGGTTGCGCTGCTGATATTCCCTGCAGTTGACGGTCTCTTCCCTGCACCTATGTGTTGTTGTTTGGTAGCGATGGGTTCCCACCGGTAACCCGCTCCCCAGCTTAGATATGAGCCGGAGGAGCTCCACTCTTGCCCGCAGGCGCTGGCCCTGGGAAACTGGTGCCTTGGCGGTGGCGGTGTCTCCCCTTAACGGTCGGACTGTTGCCTTCAAACGGGACTTGGTTGTTGGGAGACAGACGTCCCCTTCACTGATGGATTTGGCAAATTCGGCGACTCCTAGCCTTGCCGGGATCCGAAAAGCCCCTGCCCTGGTGCTGACTAATCTTCGTATACCGCTCCGGTACCGCCAGGTCACCACCCGTCCACGGTCCTTTCGGCAACCTCCAATCAGTCTCGCCTGCAGACGGTCACCGCCATCTGCCAACCTTGCTGTCTCAGTCCGGGGCACACACCCGGACTAACTTCAGGCTTCTTTCTGTCACTTTCTCTGTTACTTTTCCTTTAGCTCCTCTACCACTTCCTCTCACTTTGAACTTCCACTTCTATCTTTTCTCCTTCACTTCCCTAGCTTCACTCTACTCTAGCCCTCAGCTAGACTTCAACTCTGTTCTTCCTCCTGTCCAAACTCTATCTGCCTGGTTCCTCCCGCCTCCAGGGCTGTGAACTCCTTGGTGGGTGGAGCCAACCGCCTGGCCCACCCTCTGGTGTGGACATCAGCCTTTAGAGGAAGGCAACAAGGATTTGTGTTTTGAGCTAGTGTGTACCTGCAGGGAATGTGGGGTGCGTGTGGTGTTGTGACCTGTGACCCCTGGCTTGCCCAGGGCGTCACACTCACATGACACTCGGCTCACACTGGCAGCACAGCAGGAGCCGAGTGTCATGCGAGTGTCCCTGCAACTGAGGTCCGATCATGCGATTGGACCACAGCTGCGGGTGGCGGGCCGGCACTGAGGAGGGGAGGGCCAGCGCTGAAGAGGGGAGGGTTAGGCGCTGAGGAGGGGGGGGGGAGAGATTTATCTCTCTCTATCCTCCATTGCCGGCTATTGCCATTCTCGCCCTGCACTCGCATTACACCGGTGTAATGCGAGTGCAGTGCGATTTTTCTCTCGACCCATAGACTTGAATGGTGCGAGAGAAACAAGGATCGCATTACACCCGCAGCATGCTGCAACTGTTTACTTGGTCCGGTTAGAGCTGAGAAAATAATCGCTCATGGGTGCTGGCACATAGGGTAATATTGGTCTGAGTGGAATGCGATGTTTTATCGCATTCCACTCACTCAGATTTTCTTGCCGTGTGGCTTAGGCCTAACACCTCTTTTTTCCGCTGCCAGGGCAGGGTGTTTGGTAGTTTTCACCTTGATATGACGCAATGCCTCCACCAGAATCTTGCTAGGAGCTCCAGAGGAATGCAGAAGGGTCTTTGTCTTTTACTAGGGGTCAACTCGGGAAACCCCTACCCATGCTCCATACCTACTCACAATAACTGAGGTTAGAAATATTAACAGGTTTATTTGCAGGAGGATGAGAACCAGAAATTGCAAAGAGAAATAGCAAGTAACAGTGAACAACCGGTAATGAATATTATACAGTATTCTACAGGGGTGCTTTGCAATAGACCTGAAGGTTAGGGGTAATGCTTCCTCTTTAACCTACAACACACTCTCAGCTGCCTAACTACAATTTACCTACTAACAGCTGCAGCCTTCGCAAATGACACAGTTCCAAATTGGGGACCCAGTTGCCGCTGATGTTGGCGCTCTTGCTGTATGTTGGTGCACTTAAGGTAATGAAGGCAATATTCCCCCAGGGCTGGTCCTATATAAACTCCTAATTAGTTCAATCAAAAGTCTTCTTTAGCAAGGCCTTGTAATTTGCATCAGCCCAGTTCTCAGACTATAGAACTACAAGTCCCAGGTACAGTCCCTTATGAGTAACTTTAGTTCACTTTTCCAGTAGTAAAACTACAAGTCTGTTCTCTCATACTATCCCACACTGGAGCTTCCGGATCCAATGGCTTGGAGAGGATGGGGACATCAGGCAAAATCCTTCTTCTGAGTTGGAAACCCGGAGGACAGCAGTTCCTATCCATAGTATGTCCTGAAGCTACAGACATCATTCTCTTGTCACACAGAGCCGCAGCTTCACCCCGGCAAGATGGATGAACCTCCTCACACCCCACAGTCCAAACCCTGCCTCCCTTCTTCTTCCCCATGTTCCACCAATCCATCTTAGTCTCTTCTGCTGCTCCCCCTTCCCCAAATTTGCAAGGTACCTTGAGAATTGTAGTTTTCTGCAGTTCAAAGAAAAAGAAGCAGCATCCGTAGAGGTGAATGTGGGTGGAACTCTAGCTCCCAAAGCTGGTGCCACATCTATATATTATTATGGGGTTGGCCCCTCTTGATTAGGCTTCTGTTAACAGCCTTTTTTTCCAGCACCAACTTGGACCCTAATAATGCATAATCTTAAAATGTCTGTAAACTTCTATACAAGTAAAATATATCTTTGTACCGTGTTAGCCAGTAGAGATAAAAAAAATTGTTTAAAAGAACAGAGAGTCCTCAGTGGTTGATACCTTTTAATGGCTAACTGAAAAGATGGTAATAATTTGAGTAGTCTCGAAAGCTTGCAATTATTACCATCTTTTCAGTTAGCCATTAAAAGGTATCAACCACTGAGGACTCTCTGTTCTTGTAAACTTCTATAGGAGATAGTTATGGGCGTGCTCTGTGACCTGTGCAGAGGTCATTGGAAGGTGGAGAAGGTGAGCTGTATCCATCACCTATTGTGAATAGTGTGATCTTGTGTTATCTAACGAGATGTATCTGTCTGTGATGATAATGGAAAGCCTGATGAAAACTCATCTCTACAGAACAGGAATTATGTGTCAGTCTAATACGTGTTATCCTATTAATATATTTTAATATATTTAAAGAATTTCTTAAGATTTTTCTTGTTTTTCTTGGCTCCTGACGTTCATTTTCTACTTTAGTGGATTTTGAATACTTTTTAAAAATTCCGTTCGAATCTATAGTTTTTAAATGCTAGAGACAAACTCTCAGATTTATATATTCTTTTTTTAGTCATTATGTAACTCTACATTTTATTTCTCTAGTACTGAAATCGATGATAAATCTCAACCCGTTATCTGCAACTTACTGATGTACGATGGAACGGTGGTTGATTTCAAATTGCTGAGACTAGTCACTTCTTGTGATATAGACATTTACAAATTTCCCTTTGACAAACAGACATGTAATATATCTCTTGGTTCCTATATTTACCCAGGTTTGTGACATTAATAAATTTAAATTTGATGATAAACATGCTTTATATTGCAGAAGATCACATAGGTCCTCATCTAGTAGAATCATATGGCATTAAAAAAAGGATAAGATGAGGATAATACTGTCCAATAAATAAAATGGTGACACTGCTTCCAGGTCTGCTCATTAAATCTTATGAATATTCACTGCTTCACCCGCCCACCCTCTGTGACAGCATCTTTGATTGGTTGCAGTCAGACTGCGCCCCATCCCTCTGTGCCGGCATCCCATGTGTGATTTGTTGCCCTCACACTAGCAGTCTCAGTCCCCGAAGTGGAGTGTAAAAATAAACAAATAATAGGAAAAAGTGGCCTAGAGTCCCCTGTATTTTGATGTCTACTCATATAAAAGTAGACAGCCTCCAGCTGTGTGCTTCACCTTGGCTGTGTATCAAAATATGAGGAACCTCACGCAGCTTTTTTTTAAATTATTTTAAATAACTAATTAAAAATAACGGCGTGGAGTCCCCCCAATTTTGATACCAAGTCAAGATAAAACAGACAGCTAAAGGCTGGTATTCTCAGAAATTTCCAAATCCAAATCTGCTTCTCCTGGCAGTAAAAAAGAAGAGAAAATGCATCAATAGCGCATTGCATGTTTGGTGTGTTTTTCTGCCTGGAGAAGCAGATTTGGTGCAGAAATTTTTGCAACCAAATACTGTACTCAACATGTGCATACAGTCTAATCTATTAATCCAGAGGTGAGTTCAATGAATTCACCTGAGGTGAGTTTGACTCGCCCCAGGGCTATGGGGTACTTGGTCCCGGGCCGTATATTTACTGGGACAGTGCACTGGGTGGTCATTGCCCGGTTCCGTGACAATGGGGCTCGCTTGAAAGGGATTATGTACAAGTGAATAATAATAAAGTTTTTGTCGTGACGCCACTTGCGGGTTTCGGCAATTTGGATGGAGCTGCCGCTGCACAGTCTCTCAACACTGGGGCTGATGTTAATAGCAGCCTGGATGTTGGGCCCTCCGCAAGTAGGGCCAGGTTCCAGGGGGTAGGTGATGGAGTTATACACGGAAAGAAGATAGGCCACACAAGGGATTGCAGTGTAACTGGTTTCTTTACTCACAGCGTTGTTATGGATTGCAACCCAAAGTCCTCACCACTGGTCCCCTTAGTCCCAGTGCCGGTGTGGTAACCTGGTGGCTTCTTTCTCCTACACCTGTCTCTGGTTGGTGGGTCCCCATGGCTTAGAGCATCTGGGGGTCCCCTCCTGGTAGTCTTTCAGTCTTTAGTCCGTACGGCAGGCAGTTTGAACTCTGTAGGGTCGGTGTTTTTTTCCGGTCCCTTTGTCTGCAGTCACTGCTGGTGCCCCGGACTTTACGGTCGGTGAGGTCTTGGATGGTCCCCTACACATGCAGATTTTATCAGGTCTGCCTGGAGCGTTTGCCTGACCTAGGGCTCTTTACCCAGTCAGTGCTATGGTTCCGAGAGTACTCCACCGTACTCCTTCAGCAACCACACTCCTGCACCTGACAGATCACTGTTACACTCTCCCATCAGTGCGGTTACTTCTGTCTCCTTTCACTTCCACTTACTTACTGTCTGACCCCTCCTCCCTGGTTTCCTGGTTTTTGTCTAGTGGACTGGCTCCACCTCTAGGTGGCCATCCATTGGGTCCAACCCTTACCTGTCACCAGTCCTTAGGGAAGGGAAAACAGGGAATATATATGTGTTTTGGTGTTACCGGCACTGGTCTTCTGGGTCCCTGGGGGTAGGCCCTGCATCTTTGAGAGGATAAAGCTCCTTGTAGCTCTTGATGGCTTCAGGGGCACTACAAGTTCACCTGAGGTTACAACTGAGGTACCATGGGAACTGCCAAATATGACCTCAGGAACTCACTGGTGTCACAGCTCTCACACCTGCGACTCAGTCGGTGTGTCCCAGACGCCGCAGTGATCGGTCATATTTTCTAATGTGAGCGCACAGTGCAATCTCAAGATGTAGCAGTGACGGGATCATCGTGGGACGTCATGGTGTGGATTACTTCGCACCTGCAAGGGTGTTTGGGGGTTAATAAATCTGAAAAAGAGTGTGTTTTTTTTATAAAGGATTTTTCTTTGTGTTTTGCATTTATCACTTTTTACTTACACGATTAGTAATGGGGGTTCTCATAGACCTCTACTCATTATTAATCCAGGGCTTTGTGGCAGCTGTATTTTTTGACAAATCACAGTATTACCCTGATTACCACCACTCCAGGACAATGTGGATGAGTAAAATAAAGTGCCAGCATTTGCGCATCTAATGAATTCACCAGTTCTGGGGTGGCAGCCGGCTGCTATTTTTAGGCTGGGTAGGGCCCAATAACCCTGGGCCTCCCCAGATTGAGCATATCAGCCCCCATCTGCCTGCTTTATCATGACTGGATATTAAAATTAGGGGTAACCTCACTTTTTATTATTATTTATTTATTTAAATAATTTAAAAAAGCCACAGAGGGTCCCTCGTATTTTGACACACAGCCAGGAAAAGCACACAGCTGTGACTGCAGCCTCCAGCTGTCTGCTTTATCTGCTCTGGGTATCAAAATACAGGGGACCGTATGCCTTATTTCCAATTATTTATTTATTTTTACAATCCACTTTGGGAACCCAGACATCTAGTATGAGGGCAACCAATCACAGACATCAGAATAGAGACTGGGGGTGCAGTCTGACTGGAAACAATAACAGACACTATCACAGAGGGTGGGTGGGTAAATCAGTGAATATTCATAAGATTTATTGAGTGAACCAAGAAACACTGTGATAGCCACTCAGAAACTCAGTAAATATAATTAAAATGCTTTAATCCCCATTTTGCTATCTTTTGTAGCCCCTTAGCCATTTCTACCACCATTTTTTAGCACTTAATTTCGGGTCCTGATAAACTTATATGGGGTTCAGTGTCCTGGCTCAAGATCAGGCCACGTTCTGTCTTGAATCAGACTTTTCTTTCTTAAGTCTGGCTGGACCCACCTAACCCAAACATCTGCAGGATCGCCCTTCTCTAAACCCTATCTATCAATTCAGTCCAGAGTTCTACATTGCAGCTATAGAAAGAATTAGGCAACCACAGCCAAAGTTCTTTTGAAATCACTGGGAAAAGTCACAGAACTGTTATTTCCCTATATGTGAGAATAGTTTTAAGAGAAGGGGCCATAGCAATAAACCTATTAATTCCTTTGCCATCCCTTTAATTTAGAATTATTACTAACATTTATGGTAGGGCAGTGAAGGGCTCCATGAGGAAGGCTATGTTGGTTAACGGTTTGGCCCCCAATGTCTACTGTTGGGGACAAAAATAATGTTAGAATTAAGTTTATTCCTTTGTTCCTTGGAAGATAAGCATTACCAGAAGTTTTGGCAGTTCACTTATTTATCTGTCCTATTAATATAAGCATATGTGTTAAGCTGATCCAAACATTAATGTTGTCAAAATCAAAGAGAAGAGTTGTCAGACAAGTTGTCTCTTTGGAAAATGCTGTTTATCAGCAGTTATAGGGTCCTTCTGCATGTAAATGCCATTAAAATCCTGCCCAGCTGATTACTGAAAGTGCAGCTACTGGGAGAAAATTACATTTCCTCCAGGAAGCTGCTGGCTTTCAGTCATTGGGGCTTTCACAAATTGGCTGCAGTCAACTCTCATTATTCTGTGAGTATCCACCAGAACTTTGAGTGACAGCTAGCTCTACAGTGCCAGGTGTTATGATCCGGTAAACGTGGTAGATTACAAAAAACTCCCATTGGTGAAAAAACACCAAGAAAACAGGAGTAGTTGGAACCTGGGCTGACTGCAATCTCCTAACTATCAGACCACACTAGTAGCTGTGGAGCGTTCCTAAAAACCTAGACACCACGTCACAGCTAGAGACACTAGCTACACCTCACAGCTAGAAATGAGGAAATCTACCTTGCCTCAGAGAAGTCCCCAAAGAAGTAGATAGCCTCTCCACACATAAAGATTACGGTGGCGTAGGAAAACACAGTACACAGATAGGAAAAATAGATTCAGCAAAGGCGAGGCCCAACTAACTTGATACAAATAAAATGAAAGGAAACTGATTGTGGTCAGTGCAAAAATCCCTATAGAAAAATACCAAACTCCTGATAGTAAAAATGGCCCTGGAGGTCAAACGACCTCACCCCTACTATATCAGGTACTCCTGTAAATAATGGGAAAACAAAATACCAAAAACACAAAAATACAGAAGAGCAAATAATCAAGTTAAACAGGGAGAAAATCCCTTTTCCTGCAAGAGAGCTAGCAAAGGGGGAACCCCCATGCTCACAACACAAAAGAAACCAAACTTAACCTGCAAGAAAAAAGATGCAAAACAAGGAAAACAACCACCCTAAGGTGTGAACCAGGAATCAAGGAAAAAACTGACAACATATCTGCAGAAGTCTTGCTCAGGAAAATAGGGATGGACAGAACTCCAAGCCAAGAACAGAGACAGAGGAATATACAATTATAATCGGCGCCAGCAAGGCAAAAAGTGCTCTACTATATAGACCTGACTTGTCTGCAATAGGACTTCCCTAATTCCCAATTAACGCCGACATCTGTCTGAGTCACAGGCTCAGATTCAGCTCCACTACCATTCCTTGCCACCAGAGGGAGCTTCAAAACAGCACCCACACAGACGACATTCACAACAGCCAGGATGTGCTCACATCCACTGTTCACAGTACAATGAGCAGTACTGAGTGCAGCATCCTTAGCACTGTTCCCCATGTCTTAAAGCCAGTGGCTCCTGGAAGGAAAGAAGTTCATTTTCTCCCAGTAGCCGTAATCTCAGTAAGACTGCCAGTCAACCAAGGAATCTGTAAAGCGTTTTCCAAGATGACCAGTTCCCTTTCACTTTCCTGCAGAAAACGCATCTAGATATTTGTGCAAAATTGTATCTATATTTTGTATTGAATATTCTAAGTTTCCAACCCCTGCTACAAGCAATATTCCACCCAATCTGACCTTACTGAAATAAGTCTTTGGTAATCTTATAATGCTGCTGCAATGTCACCACCTTGTCATGAATAAAACACATTTCATTTCTTTCCAGCTTCTGAAATCAAATTCAAATCAGCTTCTACAGACACCTATAATCTTTCCATAAATAACTATGATAGCAAAGGTGCCTGGGAACTACTAAACGTCACTGCGGTCGAAGATAATTATACAATGGGAATAAAAGTATATAGCAGACTTGTATTTATGGTAAGTAATAAACTCATTAGGGCTCGTGCACATGATCATATTTTCGGTCCGACTGCGATTTGACAAATCAGTGGACCAATATTATTCTGTGGGGTCGTGCACAAATCTGAGTTTTTCCTGAGACCGAGTCGATCCAATAAAAACAATTGCGGCATGTCTGAGTTGCCTCCAATTGGATAACACTTGGCCATGCAAGTCAATGGGTTTGCCAAAAAAATCAGATGACATCCAAGAGCAGTCCTGGACAAACACAATGAAAAAGATGGGGAACAAATATTTTTTTCCCATCTTCTACACATCTGAGAAAATCGGATCCCACTCTGCTCATAGTCTGATCAAACGCTTTAAAGAGTTTAACCCCTTCACGACCTTGGACGGATCTATCCGTCATAGATCGTGTCCCGTTAAGCCCCGCCCCCTGCCGCGGGCAGGCGGCGTGGATCGGCACACATATCAGCTGTTTTCAACAGCTGACATGTGTGCCTGCTAGCCGCGGGTGGAATCGCTTCCACCCGCGGCCATTAACCCCTTAAATCTTGCTGCCAAAGTCTGGCAGCAAGATTTAAATGCGCGCGGCCATGTTTGTTACTTACCGCCGCCCCCACCGGAAGTCACGTGTGTTATCACGTGACTATCGGTGGTTGCCATCGTAGCACAGGGTCATGTGATGACGCCTGCTGCTATGATCTTTCACTTTCATTTTCCCTCGGCCGAGAGCAGAGGGAAAACCAAAGTGAGTGAATCTGCTGATTACAGCGGTATTGCTGTGATCAGCAGATAGCGATCAGCGATCGGATTGCTGATTGCTATAGCCCCCTAGGGGGACTAGTAAAATAAAAAAAAAAAGTAAAAAAAAAAGTTTTAAAAAATAAAAAAAAAAACAAAAAACCTAAAAGTTCAAATCACCCTCCTTTCCCCCCATTGAAAATTAAAGGGTTAAAAAATAAATAAATATACACATATTTGGTATCGCCGCGTTCAGAAATGCCCGATCTATCAAAATATAAAATCAATTATTCTGATTGGTAAACGGCGTAGTGGCAAAAAAATTCCAAACGCCAAAATTACGTTTTTTGGTCGCCGCAAGTTTTGCGCAAAATGCAATAACAGGCGATCAAAACGTAGCATCTGCGCAAAAATGGTACCATTATAAACGTCAGCTCGAGACGCAAAAAATAAGCCATCACTGAGCCATTGATCCCAAAAAATAAGAACTCTACGTGTTTTGGAAAATGGCGCAAAACGTGCGCCACTTTTATTGGACAAACTTGTGAATTTTTTTTAACCCCTTAGATACAAGTAAACCTATACATGTTTGGTGTCTACAAACTCGCACCGACCTGAGGCATCACACCCAGACATCAGTTTTACCATATAGTGAACACCGTGAATAAAATATCCCAAAAACTATTGTACGATCCCACTTTTTTTGCAATTTTTCCGCACTTGGAATTTTTTTGCCGTTTTCCAGTACACTATATGGTAAAACTTATGATTTCATTTAAAAGTACAACTCGTCCCGCAAAAAACAAGCCCTCATATGGCAAGATTGACGGAATAATAAAAAAGTTACGGCTCTTGGAAGAAAAGGAGCAAAAAACAAAAACGCAAAAACGGAAAGTGCCCGGGGGCTGAAGGGGTTAACCAGAGTGTGATTAGCATAATCTGACCGATTTTCTCAGATGAGAGAAATTATGGTCATGTGACCCTAGCCTTAAATCACATTGCGAACACAATACGATTACTGTAGTAAAAAGGTTTGGGCACCCCCAGTCAAAATTACTGTTCTTGTGAACTGTTAGGGTATGCGCACGTTGCTTTTTACCTGCTTTTTACCTGCTTTTTTGCTGCTTTTTCTTCTGCGCTGTTTAATGCCAAAATGGATGTGTTCTTCTATTCAAGCAAAGTCTATGGGAATTTGGGTTTCTTGTTCTCACTATGTTGTTCAAAATGCTGACTTTTTGTGGCAGAACTTTGGTCAAAAACTCAGCTTTTCAAAGAAGCAACATGTCAATTGTTTTTGCCATTTGGGTTTTGCACTGCAAAGCTGAGTTTTTGACCAAAGTTCTGCCACAAAAAGGCAGCATTTTGAACAACATAGTGTGAACAAGAAACCCAAATTCCCATAGACTATGCTTGAATAGAAGAACACATCCATTTTGGCATTAAACAGCGCAGAAGAAAAAGCAGCAAAAAAGCAGGTAAAAAGCAACGTGCGCACATACCCTTAAGCAAGTTGAAGATAAAAATGATCTCTAAAAGGCATAAAGTTAATGATGACACAACTTTATATTTTACTCAACATTTTTTTTTAATCTTTTACATTTTATTTTTAAATTAATAAAAAAGGAAAATGGTCCGATGCAAAAGTTTTTGCACTCTGCATTGTTAGTGCCCAGTAGCACCCCTTTTGGCAAGGCTTGTAAACGCTTTTTGTAGCTAGCCAAGAGTCTTTCAATTCTTGTTTGAAGGACTTTCTTCCATTCTTCTTTGGAAAAGTATTCCAGTTCTATAAGATGCCCGGCTCATCTTATATGCACTGCTCTTCTTTGGAAAAGTCTTCCAGTTCTGTAAGATTCCTGGCTCATCTTACATCCACTGCTCTTCTTTGGAAAAGTCTTCCAGTTCTGTGAGATTCCTGGCTTGTTTTCCAGTTCTGTGAGATTCCTGGCTCGTCTTACATGCACTGCTCTTTTGAAGTCTAGCCATGGATTTTCAATGATGTTCAGATCAGGGGACTGTGAGAACCATTGTAAAACCTCCAGCTTGCGCCTTTTGAGGTTTGTATGTTGTATGTTGTGGTTCAGCTTTTTTACAGATGGTGTTATGTTTGCATCAAGAATTTGTTGAAATTTCATTGAATCCTTTTTTCTATCGTCCTGTAAAATGTTCCCCGTGCCATTGGCTGCAACACAAGCCCAAAGCATGATTGATCCACCCCCATGCTTAATGGTTGGTGAGATGTTTTTTTCCTGAAATTCTGTGCCTTTTTTTCTCCACACATACCTTTGATCATTCTGGCCAAAGAGTTCTATTTTAACCTCCTCGATCCACAAGACTTGTTTCCAGAATGAATTAGGCTTTGTTTAGTTAATGTTTTGCATACTTCTGACACTGAATTTTATGGTGAGGATGCAGGAGAGGTTTTCTTCTGATGACTGTTCTATGAAGGTCATATTTATGCAAGTGTTTCTGAACAGTAGAACAATGTGCCACAACTCCAGAGTCTGCTAAATCTTCCTGAAGGTCTTTTGCAGTCAGGTGGAGGGTCCGATTTGCCTCTTTAGCAATCCTATGAGCAGCTTTGACAGAACTATTGCTTAGTTTTCCACACCTTATCTTGACCTCCACTGTTCCTGTTAACTGCCATTTCTTAATTACATATTGAACTGAGGAAAGCGCAACTTAAAAACGATTTGCTATCTTCTTATAGCTTTCTTCTGCTTTGTGGGTCTCCAACATTTTTATTTTCAGAGTGCTAGGCAGCTGCTTAGAAGAACCCATGGCTGCTGTTTTTTGGCACAAGGTTAGAGGAGGCTGGGTTTTTATAAAGCTGTGATATTTGTGTGGCGCCCTGGACAAGTCAGGGGCCACAGGTAACAACACACACACACCCCCACCCCCAGCAGTTTCACAGCAGACATCCCCAGTGAAACTTGATTCCTTTCCTCGGGCTCAGACTGACACACCAGGTGGGCGGAGTCAGGAGATGGAGACGCCCACCCAGGAGTTAGCTGGCCTGAAGCAGGAAACAAGCCCAGTCAAGTCCTAGGAGAGGAAGAGAGAGGAGGTCTGCAGAGAGGCAGATGCAGACTGGGGCCTAGGATTGGAGCCTAGGGCCCTCATGCAGCAGAGAGTCAAGCAGACGGTAGTGGCCGTCTGCAGGGAGCCGGGGAGACAGTTGGTGGAACCGTAGGTAGCCGGGGCTGGGTGGTGGCCCACCGGTACCGAACCGGGGAGCCAGCTGGAAGCCGGAGCGCAGGAAGAGCGTGCACGGAGGTGGAAGAAAGGACTTACACCACCAAACTGGGTCAGGGGAGAAACAACAACCGCAGCTGTCTGTGGGTACCCGTCCATCTAGCCGAGTGTTTTACCAAGGCCTGTGTCGTGATTACTGGCTGAGTGAGTACCCCGTGCCGTGCGGCACAGCGCTGCCCCTGCGACCTTGCACCTTGCCAGGCCCCGCAAACCGCCTGCCATCATCCCCAGCTTCCCCATCACCGGGCCCCGGGACAACCAACCCCCTACCCACGGAGAGGAGGACTAACATCTAGCTGCTCCATACCATCACTCCCGGGATCCCCGTCCAGAGCAGCGGTGGTGTTCCAATCTCACCACAACCGTGGGTGGCGTCACGGACAATATCCCCAAAACCAAAACCAATCCCCTTTTACTGTGGAGCCTGGGATCCCAGACCGGGTCACGCCACCATGATATCCACAGAAGTGACCTCGTGGCCCGAATCTGAGTACCCCTGGTCCCCGGGCGACACATTTGCATCACCTGGCCTTTTCTAAAGATGTTAGTGAGCAAGCCATATCCCTAACATGCTTCTTCTTATAGCCTTCTACTTCTTTGTGGTCCTTAATGATTTTCATTTTCAGCTGCTTAGATGTACCCATGGCTGCTCTTTTTTATATTCTTTTGCACAAGGTTAGAGGATTCTGGGTTTTTGTAAAGCTGTAAAATTTGCAATACTTGGTGTCACTAAGAGATTTTTGAAAGTACATTAGGCCGCCTTCATTGCCAGTTGCAGCTGGATTCTTCTTTGTCAAAAAGAAGGATGGGGATATATGGCCGTGCTTGAACTTCCGGGAGCTCAACCAAATAACAGTTTTGGATCCTTAGCCTCTTCCACTCATTCCTGACCTTTTTAGTCAGATTGCCAGTGCTAAATGGTTCTCTAACTTGACCTTAGGGGGGGGCCTATAATCTGATCGAGGTCAAACAAGGGGATGAGTGGAAAATGGTCTTTAATACTCTGACAGGGCATTTCAAAAACTTGGTGATGCCTTTTTTGGCTTACCAACACACCTGCTGTATTCCAACACTTTGTTAATGATGTTTTTACTCATCTTTTGGGGAAGTCTGTCATCATTTACCTAGATGATATTCTAATATAATCATGGGATTATGGGTCTCATCATGCCAGACAGGTACTACAAATTCTCAGAAAGAACAAATTGTATGCTAAATTTGAGAAGTGTGTATTCACCATACAGGAACTTCCTTTTTTGGGGTATATTATTTCTGCAGCAGGTTTTTGGATGGATCCCACTAAATTACAGGCTATGTTAAAAAGTCACACCACAGCAACCCATGATGTCTGATACCGGCGGCACCCCACAGATACCCTTGAGAAAGTCAAATTGTCTGACGAAACATTGAGTTACTGTCTGTCATCCTCTTATGCCGGAATAATAAAATTACCGGATTTCTCACTCCAAGTGATGATGTCTTCACAGTATTCCATGGTGTTCACCTGTATGCAACCACATTATTTTAGTTCTTAATCTTTTTGCACCTTAAAAAGTTTAAATTATTTCTCAGCTGAATTTTACAGGTTATGGGAGACATTAAATGTAGAAAGTTCTGAAATGAATTTTTTTGGAATATTTTTTTTTTACATCACAAAAACCTGACATTTTAACAGGGCTGTGTAGACTTTTTATTTCCATTGTAAATAGGTTCCTAGATTGTCTACAGTAGTATGCCCACAAATACACACTCATATGTTGTATTATAAGGTATATTCTTGTACTAATTCATTGTTTGCTAAATAAACTAGATCCAAATACAAAGAATTCCGCAAAATTGCATTGTGAGCTTCATCTTGCCGATATGCTTCATGGTGTTGCTGGATATTGCGAGTATGTTCATCGAAATGCCGAAAGATGACCGTCTGGGCTTTAAGATCAGCATTGTGCTTGGATTCTCAGTGCTTCTCGTGATCCTGAATGACATTCTGCCTTTATCAGCTACGCCACCAGTATTAGGTAAGACATAATATCTGCAAATAATAATTTGGCATTACAGACCTTGCCACACTTTATATGCTTTTGTGTCCTTCCTTCAATGAGGCACTATATTCTTCCAAGGATGAGTCATTAATTTGTTAAAGCATACTTGTGTAGAGCCAACTTTTTGCAGGATGGCTAGTAAAGCAAATGGTATGGCAGTTGATGTGACTTTTTATGGTGACATTTCTAGGTTCCTCGATACAATGCTATTAGTGATGGGCAAGCATGCTTGGTTGAGCATCTGGGTGCTTGAGACTTTCAATACTCTATTGTATTCTGGTAGTTGGGTGGCATTTTCCAGTCTGCACCCCAAATGTTTCACAGCTTTTTTCAGATAATAAACATGCACAGATTACCTGCCAATCATGGTAATGCCGTAGCCATGTTGACAATGTTCTTAGCCTCATTTAGTGTAGGGCAAGCTGCTGGAGAAGGGATAGTGTATTAGAGGCATGTAGCCAGTGATTCTAACCTTACAGACCTTGCTGCTGAAACGTAAACAATCTATTCTATTCTCTAGCAATATCGCTCTTTGCTGCATTTAGTGTAGTGCAAGCTGCTAGGGAAGTGACAGTGTATTAGAGCCTTGTACGCAGGGATTCTAGCCTTGGAAACCTGCTGCCTAAAAGAATTATTTTATTCTCTAATAATACCACTTTTAAGGGTGCTTTACACGTTGCGACATCGCTTGCGATTGCTAGCGATGTCGAGCGCGATAGCACCCGCCCCTGTCGTACGTGCGACATTTGGTGCTCGCTGCCGTAGCAAACATTATCGCTACAGCAGCGTCAAACGCACATACCTTGTCAGCGACGTCGTTGTGACCTCAAAGGGGAGGTGCGTTCGGCGTCATTGCGATGTCACTGCGGCGTCACTAAGCGGCCGGCCAATAGAAGTGGAGGGGCGGAGATGAGCGGGACGTAACATCAAGCCCACCTCCTTCCTTCCGCATTGCCGGTGGACGCAGGTAAGGAGATGTTCGTCGTTCCTGCGGTGTCACACACCGTGATGTGTGATGCCGCAGGAACGACGAACAACATCGTACCTGTGGCAGCAAAGATAATAAGGAAATGAGCGACGTGGTAACGATCACCGTTTTTGAACAATTTTTCTATCATTGATCGTTGCTCATAGGTTTTACATGCTGTGATGTCGCTAACGGCGCCGGATGTGCGTCACTAACGACGTGACCCCGACGATATATCGTTACCGATGTCGCAACGTGTAAAGCCCCCTTTAGTTTGCAATTAATGTCGAGTCAGTTTCTGTAGTAGGGATAGTGTATTAGAAACCCGAAGACAAGGATTTTAGCCTTACAGACCGTGTTGCTGCTGCTGTTACGTAAAAAATGTATTCTCTAATAATATCGCTCTTAGCAGCATTTAGTGTACAGCAAGCTGCTGCAGTACGGTTAGTGTATTAGAGGCCAGTAAGTAGAGAATCTAGCGTTACAGACTGTGCTGGTGCATAAAAAATGTATTCTATTCTCTATTAATACCACTTTTAGCTGTGTATATGTGACGCCCTGGCGCCGCCAGGTGGTCACACACCAAATAGGCCCCCACACAACACCTTCCCTCACAGATTACACCAGGCCAACAAAACCTTAGTCACCCCCCCCAGGGTAGGACAGGCACACCAGTGGGTGGGACCAGGTGGATGGAGAACGCCCACCTAAGGGTCTAGAGAACACGGGGCGGGAAAAGAGTGAGTTGAAGTTTGAGTCAGTTTAAGTCTAGTTCAAGTGAGAAGCAAGAGGAGAGGAGAAAAGTGCAAGTGACGTCAGAAAGGAAAGGCGTCGGGGTTGGAGCCCCAGCGTGCTGGCTAGGAGGCAGACGGTGGTCCGTGTCTGTCAGAAGAAGGGAAGATGGCTGCCGGAGATCCAAGGTGGACCGGGACAGGGTAGGAGCCCGACGGTACCGACACCGGAGAACCGACCCGGAAACCATGCACAAAGGGGGTACCTGGACCCTGAAGCAGAGTCCGTAACCACCGGCTTTGTTAATTGACCATTTGAGGACAGGATTACAGGTCCTGTCCCACCCAAAGTCCCAAAAAGCAGACAACAGCCCACCCCGGGGGATAGGGCATCCGCCAGGGCCCGTTAGATCCCAAGGGTCAGCGTCTGAGGGTAAGGCTCCCATCCGTAGTTCTGGGAGCGGACTCCCGAGTTCCACACCGAGAAGTCCAAAGAGAACTCAAGTAGTGCAGAGGAAAGTGACACAGACCATCACCCCGGGTGAGGGACCAGAATACACCCGGCCGCGGCGGCCGGCCACCGACACCTTGGTTTACCAATGGACTCGTGTGACTTCTTTTTTCTGTGAGTAAACTAACATCCCCCAGTCTGACCGGGCGCGCCGGCCCCTGCAAGCCACCATCCTCAGCACAGAGACACTGGGCCCTGGGGCATCCATCCCTACCCACGGAGGGGTTAATATCCAGCTGCTATCCCATCGCCCCCGGGTGCTCCCCAACAGCAGCAGTGGTGCTACATCTCACCACACACCGTGGGTGGCGTCACAAAGTACCTACGGCAATCCCCGTACATAAATGTCCCCCTTTTATTCGAAGTGTCCGCATGACCCCCGGGTCTGGAAGACCCCTCGAGCCACACTGCGGGTCCGGATCCAAGCACACCTCGAAACTTGGAGTCACGAACAGGATTGTGACCCATCCACCTACCTGGTGGAAGTGCACCTTGTTCTGGACTGTCAGCTGTGCTCCGCTGCAAAAATCTTGAAAAGCCGCCATTTTGCCGCCATTTTTGGGCGCGAAAAACGAAAACCCAGCGTCTTCTTCCTCGAGAAAGAGGAAGAGGAAGCCTCGCCCCCTGGGAACACGGGCGGAAGTGACTCCAAAAAAACCCCCAGTAAGACGCGCTGAGAGACTGCTCCTGAAAAACCAAGGGGGAGGACGGAAGCTGTGGCATGTGATCCAAGGAGATAAGAAGCAGGGACACCAGAACTCTGCCATCTTCTGTTCCTGGACACCACCAAGAGAGGATGTCTCACCCGACCGGCAACCCGACAATGAAGGAGCCTGCTCCTGAGACTGCTGACTGGGTGGAAACCCAGACCGCATGGATGTGCCATAAAATCCAGGCCCAGGCCAACTCCCTGCTGGCAAGATGGACGGCCGAGATGAGGGACCTGGCTGCAGCCGTTCGGGCACGCGAAGAGGAGATGGCCTCGGAGGAGCGGGTAAGCGACCCACGCCCCTATGTTCCACCAGAACCGGCCCAACCGGCTGAGAAGCTCGGTCTGCCCCCATCCACCACGTCGCCTCGCTCGCCGCTCGCACCTGTAGCTAGCGCCCCAATCGGTCACCTGCCCCGAACTACGAACCTGTTGCATCTACCTGTGAGGATCCGGCAACGGGGATCTCGGGCCACGAGCAAGCCTCCTCTCCGGCACCCGTACCAACCCAGCACCAGACCGAAGCCCAGAAGACATCCCCTCCGGCCCCGAGCCCGGCCGCGCCTAAGATGACATCACCCCCGGCCCCGAGGATGGCCGCGCAGATGACGACACCGGCCCGGCAGCTTGCCTGGCCGCATCAGAGGCAGAGCTGACCCGGAAGTCAGCTGCAGCAGCGACCCAGACTACCGAACTGTATCCGGTCCCGGCTGTGGGACAGCCAGGATACACCTGCAGGGGAGCAGAGCAGGCTAATGTGGAGCGGAGCCACCAGCCGAGAATGGAGCCAGTAGTAGCCAGCAGTGAGGGCATCCGCGTGAGCCAAGCTCCCGAGCAGGGGGAGGAGCCCAAAGACCGCACTCTGTACTGGGAGCTGCAGCAGAGGCAGCTCAAGAAAGAGATAGCTGCCCGGGAGAAAAGGAAGGCAGAGGTGTTGTCCCGGACATATCAAGAGAAAGACCACCTCCGGCAAGCCACCTTCCGGGTGCGGGGCCCGACTTACCTTGGGCAGGTCCGCTATTTTAACCCCAAAAAGGATGGAGGTTCATTTATGAGCCGGACATGGATGCGGAAATCTTTGTGTCCCGGAGGGATGTAGCCCCTCACCTGCCCACAGGACACCCGGACCGAGACCTGGAACCCGAAGAAATGGTCTCGTACACCCGACACTGTGGAGAGAGGGGGTTGTTCGCCCTGGATGTGAAGAAGTGGGTGAAGGTGGATGGGCAGCTGTGGCTCCACCCCCCTCCATCATCTCCAGCTACAAAGAGGGAGTAAGGTAGCCATTTCCCGGCTACCCCAGTTGTTCACTCCCCCTTATAAAGAGATTCTTCAGTTTCAAAAAAATGGACCATGGGCGAGAACTTGTAGGCCAACCCAAAAACTATTGGGCCTTGTAAATACCTTCCCTAATATCTTGTTGTGCACAGCACGGCCTCTGGAGAGGCTGGTTGGAGGAAGAGCCTGCGGTGGAGTAGGCCGAGGCCCAGTCACTATTGCAATTGGTGACTAACCTCCAGGCCAGGGGTCCCCGGACTATGGGGCCCTTGACAAGGACAGCTGGGCAAGGAACTTTTTACCCGGCCCGTGTGGGCGTCACCCGGAACTGTTCTTGGACTTTGGGTAAGGGGTGTCCACCAGTTTTAGAGGTCGCACCAGGGAACAGGTTGTTTTGGGTGGCGGGTGCAACAGGGAATGTATTTCTGTTTCGGTTTTTGCAACGTTTAAGAAAAGTGCCTCCCATAAAGGGAAGAAATGTCCAAATGTTTGAATGTTTATTATGTTTTAAATGTTACCCCTTTTCTACCAACAGTTGCAGTTAAAATAAACGCCGGTGGTCGGACAGCCCATGGATGGTCTGTATTAAACCAAGGGGGAATGTGATGTTTTGGCACTGCCAGATGGTCACACACCAAATAGGCCCCCGCACAACACCTTCCCTCACAGGGTTACACCAAGCCAACAAAACCCTAGTCACCCCCCCAGGGTAGGACAGGCACACCAGTGGGCGGGAACAGGTGGATGGAGAACCCCCACCTAGGGGTCTAGAGAACACGGGGCGGGAAAAGAGTGAGTTGAAGTTGAAGTTTGAGTCAGTTCAAGTCTAGTTCAAGTGAGGAGCAAGAGGAGAGGAGAAAAGTGCAAGTGAAGTCAGAAAGGAAAGGCGTCGGGGTTGGAGCCCCGGCGTTCTGACTAGGTGGCAGACGGTGGTCCGTGTCTGTCAGGAGACGGGAAGACGGCTGCCGGAGATCCGAGGTGGACCGGGACAAGGTAGGAGCCCGCCGGTACCGACACCGGAGAACCGACCCAGAAACCGTGCAGAGAGGGGGTACCTGGACCCTGAAGCAGAGTCCAGAACCACCGGCTTTGTTAATTGATCAGTTGAGGACAGGATTACAGGTTCTGTCCCACCCAAAGTTCCAAAAAGCAGACATCAGCCTACCGCGGGGGATAGGGCATCCGCCAGGGCCCGTTAGATCCCAAGGATCAGCGTCTGAGGGCAAGGCTGCCATCCATAGTTCTGGGAGCGGACTCCCAAGTTCCACACCGAGAAGTCCAAAGAGAACTAAAGTAGTGCAGAGGAAAGTGACACAGACCATCACCCCGGGTGAGGGACCAGAATACATCTGGCCGCAGCGGCCGGCCACTGACTCCTTGGTTTACCAATGGACTCGTGTGATTTCTTTTTTCTGTGAGTAAACTAACATCCCCCGGTCTGACCGGGTGCGCCGGCCCCTGCAAGCCACCAACCTCAGCACAGAGACACTGGGCCCTGGGGCATCCATCCCTACCCATGGAGGGGTTAACATCCAGCTGCTATCCCATCGAGCCTGGGTGCTCCCCAACAGCAGCGGTGGTGCTACATCTCACCACACACCGTGGGTGGCATCACAAAGTGCCTACGGCAATCCCCGTACATAAACGTCCCCCTTTTATTCGAAGTGTCCGTGCAACACCCGGGTCCGGAAGATCCCTCGAGCCACACTGCGGGTCCGGATCTGAGCAGCCCGGCTGCTGGCGTGGGGGCGGCACATATATAATTTAAAATGCACAAGGTAAGGGATGTGGAATTGGACATCCCGCTGATGTTGCACGCAGAGAGCGTGGCCATGAATCAGGGCAAACTGGGCCTGCAGTGGCAGCACTTCAAAAACACCATCAACTAGACCTAGGTTTCAGTCTGTTTTCAGCAGGGGATGCAGGACACCACTTTTGAAGTTAGAACAGTGCGAGCAGGTTGTGGGCTAGATGACAGATTCATCCAGTCTGTTTACGAGCACCACCTATTTTTCAACATGGAGCAATCTTATTGGCCGATAGTCTGGACCACATAATTCTCACTCTCAGTCTCCTTCCTCCCACCATGCCAGGTCTAAGGAGACAAGTGACCCCAATACCCTATTTTCCTTTCCATTTATGGCTTCTTCTGGCCTCTCACCATGCACATTTCAAGAGTTACATGCGGACATCTGTGTGTTGATGCCCAAATATTTGTGCAGCCATGGTCAGAAGCCAACAGTGGGGATCGACAATTACTGTCTCAACAGGTTGATGATGATGAGACAACGTTGCCAAGAAGTCATATTACGTGAGCAAGTCAAGAGGAGGACCAGAGTGCAGAAGTGGAAGATTAGGTGGTGGACAATGACGTCAAGGCAACCTGGGAAGGTGGCATGCAGAGGGAATACAGCGATGCAGAGGGGGAGGGAACTGCAGCACTGCAACAGGTAGAAAGAGGCAGTGGGCATACCAGAGGGAGAAGGATGGATAACTCTTCCCCAGAGCACCCACACACAGCCAGATTCCAGGCCAAGGGATTAGCTGTTCCCCAGTTGGTGCTTTTTTACAGGAAGTGCAGAAGGCAAGAAAACGGTCATTTGCAACCTTTGTCGTACCAAGGTCAGTAGGGGCCAGACCACTACCAATCTGACCACCACAAGCATGCTCAGGGACATGTCGTGCAAGCACCCAACAAGGTAGGCCAAACGCCTGGGTCCACAATATTGTCTGCAGGTGACCCTACTGTCTCTTCCATTTTGCTACATGTTGGTCAATCCACTGTCCAGGACGCAGATGCCTCTCACCCTGAACCTTTCTTTGCACATTCGTAAACACCATCAGCAACCACATCCATTTTCTTGTCCCAGCGCAGCATCCATCTATGTTTACCACAGGCCTTGGAAGGCAAGCAGAAATACCCAGACAACCAATACCCAGACAATACCCAACCTGTAAATGGCCACATTTCTAGGCTGCTTGCCCTTGAAATGTTGCCTTTCGATTTGAGAACACTGAGGCTTTCCGCAACCTTTTGGCCATGGCCGACCCTCTCTAGTCGGTCTCTTTCTGTGTGTGTCTCTTTGTCTCTGTGTCTTTCTGTCTGTGTGTCTCTTTCTGTGTGTCTCTTTCATTCTGTGTGTCTCTTTCTGTGTGTGTCTCTTTCTGTGTGTCTCTTTCTGTGTGTCTCTTTCGATGTATGTGTCTCTCTGTCTGTGTCTCTTTCTGTCTGTCTGTGTGTCTCTTTATGTCTGTATGTCTCTTTCTGTCTTTCTCTTTTTGTCTGTGTGTCTCTCTGTGTATGTCTTTCTGTGTATCTTTATGTGTGTGTGTCTCCTTATGTGTGTGTCTCTATGTGTGTGTGTCTGTTTCTGTGTGTGTGGGTCTCTGTGTCTCGTTCTCTGTCTCTATAATAACAGATCCGTTCCCAGCTCCATTGACTTTAATGTAAGCAGGTTTTTTTTTGGCGCATAACTGTAAAGCGTAGGGTTACATTTTCCCCTCAAAACATAGTCTATGATGTTCCCGGAGTCACGTGATGTAGCTCTGCAAAATGTTGTGATACAAATGAGATGGTGTGGATTCCTTTAGTGGCTATACACACAAACCTACATACAGACACACATACCTACATACACTCAGCCTTATATACATGCATACATACATACATATAAGATCAACTGCGTCCCCCCGGAGAGGGTTATAGTATCATGGTCCGTTTCATCTGGCTGCTAATAGTCAGAGAATTCCTCACTCACGGAAAGGTCAGTGCACCCTCAGTTAGAAGGGTATTGCTGGATGACCTGGGCACGAATGGGAGAGCCCCGCTCGCTAGTTGCGGTCCTTCTTACGTGTTAGCGTCCCCTGTGGGTGGGGTGAAGTGGCTCAACGGATTTTATGACCCGGTTCGTGCCAGTGTGAAGTTTTGTGAAGGAAGGGGAGGCCTAGAGGTGACAAAGTGCCCAGGTGCCAGAGATACGGACTGCTGCTAAATTATGTATGAAGAGGAAAAGATGTAAGGAACCTCTATGGGAAAAATACTGGTGACGGCGAAGTTCGGAACAAGATGATGCGGAAGATAATGAAAAATAACGTTGGCTTGTTTTGAGAAAAGGAACTTTGACTGCACTTTATTTCTTGAGAAGGTGAATGTGGTGTCACCTGAAACTGAGATGGAGTCCTCCTGTGTGTGGGGAGGTGACATGGTAGCGAAGGGTTAATGACAGGCTGTGCTGTGACCTGTTGTTTCCCCTGCATGCACGACTACTACAATCACTGCCTGTCCCATGCCCCCCCAGCACACCTTCTGAGTGAGCACAAGAAACATGCTCATCCACGAGACCTACCTTACTATCCCAATTTGTAGGGTGCGTGAGACACCACTCCTGAAGGCTGAACAGTGCAAACAGGTTGTCTTCTGGTTGGCAAATAATTCCCAGTTTAGGATTTAGAATTTTTTAACAATTGTACCAGAATTGAATGAATCGGTGTCTCATCTATGGCTCTTGTGGGCTGTATTTCCATTCCTCTTAGTCATTTTAGCTAGGACTTGCACCGAATGTATAGCCTTTCCAGTTTGGGAGTCAGAATGTTTTCAAAATTGTACTAAAATGAAATGAGTCTTTCCTCTACATCTCTTGCTGTGTGTATTTCAATCCCTCCTGGGAATTTTTGCTTTACCTTCCACTGACTGCATAGGCTTTATCAGAGAAGGAGTCTGAATATTCTTAAAATGTACACAAAATTTAGTCAGAAGCCTACCTCAACGTCTCTTGTTGCGTGTATTTCAATCCCTCCTTGGAATTCTTGCTAATCTTGCTAGTCCTTCCACTCAGGTTTTACCAGAGTAGGAGCATCTGCAGAATTTGTACATCACGTGTTGTGATGTTGTGACGCCAATCACTAATGGTACTCTGGTCCTAAGTATCTTCCATATGTGAACTGTTGATATTGGAGACTACTTTGAGGCTAAGAGCCATGGTATTCTGTGCAACATAGCCCATGCTGAAGCTAAAAGGTGGAATTACCTAAACTTACCTCCACGTAATGGCAAATTTTCAACCGAGTGGGTCCAAATCTACTGAGCTTGTCCATAGTGGGATATTTAGTAGAAGTACTGTGTAAAATTTGAAGGGTGCTTAGTGAAGTCAGGTCACAACAGATCAACATCCAGTTCAGTTGTACAGCAAAAAAAGCTAAAGAATGGAGCTGGTATAAGTGGTCCCTCACACTCCTATTTGGGTAGCTGGCAATGCACATAGCAGGCTTATGGCAGTCTTCTGTATTGAATGTGTTGACACCTTTATCTTTATTTTGACATTTGCCATTGGATAGTGATGTGTGGTTAATACAATGTTTTTTCATGTGTTAACAGGTATTTTTTGCAGTTTGATCATGGCTGCCATGGTGGTCAGTATTACTGAGTCCGTATTTACAGCCTACATTTTAACGTTGTCTGAGACTCAAACAGAAGTCCCCCATTGGGTAGAGATTGTATTTGTTAAATATCTATCAAGAATCTTATGTTACAAAGTGAACATTTCAGACACCGACCAAACGCTCCACCCAGGTGAGTTTTATGAATGGATTTCCTTGGCATTGGGCAAGATGAGAACTTCAAGTAATATTATTTAAACATTAGCAGGGACCAAGTGATCAACACACTGGTGATCCCAACCCATCCACCTGAATATAGATAAGTGGTGTCCAGTCGGTGTCTTTCCAGTAAGTACTGACGACCTAAGGGAGTCAGTGCATACATGGGTTTGTAGTCTTTTAACAAGTGAAGAGCATTGGAGATGTTCCTTTTTATATCTGTTTATTGATAAGTTTCCTTTAGCTCAGTACATGTCATTTGCTCAGTTCCTATGTTCACCATGAGTATTCTACTTCCCTACTGGCCGGCGTGTGTCCCGGTGAAGATTGACCACAAAGAAGCCATAGACGCCATTATAGTTAAAGGCGTGGTTCACCCATTTTCATTACTGACCATATCGATATTATGTTGAGAAACAAGGATTCTCTCAAATACTCTGTAGCGGAGTTTCATCGCTCGTCGCAGCCCAGCGTCACATCCGGCATCTCCTTGCTCTCTCCTTCACTAGAAACAAAGAAGCGGAGTATTCAAAGGCTGAATATACAAAACATCAATTCTTTATTGAATACAAATATTAAAAGAATCATTTTTAACAAGTATATAGTGGTGCTAATAGTGAAAAATAGGTGAAAACCCACATGTTGATGGGGAGCAAGAGGCAAAAAACCACCGTAGGAAAAGAGGGGTAGTCTGAGAGGGAACTAAATAAAGGAGCAATCATAAGTGGCTGAAAGGTAGGGAGCCTCTATTCACAGCATAATATATGTGGAATCACACAGGCCTAATCCATGTCCCATAGTCAAAGCAAAGAAGAGGCACCAAACGAGTCAGTCACATAGTATAAATAAAAGTCCCAAGACTTACACATAATAAAGGTGGTCACCAGAGCATCCCACACCAGCAAGAAATACCCTCCTACGCGCGTTTCGCGACAGAAGTTGTTGTAGCTTCTTCAGAGAAGGTGTATCGGATAATGCCGTTTAAGGACCTTAAATAGGCGGTCACATGACCGCATTGGATCTGCAAGGACCTACTTTCTGAGTTCAAGCTAATCGGATCTCCGTTCAGGCGCATGCGCACTGCGCGACAGGCATCACACGCCCCCCGGCCGTCCAATGGGAGGAGGCGCCCAGAATCCATGGTAACCTGGATGCCAAGTCATCTCCGCCCATCAGAATAGAACAGCCAGGGGGGTGGACGAGGCCAGCGGGCGGTGCGCACGGCTCACAGAGATCAGAGGGCGGAACACAGCTCCTAACCAGAGCTCGTACATCGGCCAATCAGGTTGTTTAAAACGGCGCATGCGCATAGCGCGGCGAGAATCCGCATCTGGTCCCCGACAATCCAGTGGGGGGGGACACCAAGAGCCCCCGGGCCCAGGGACTCCCAGTGTCCCCCCCCCACCTTCTAGGATGCCGGGCAAGCAGTGCGGATGAGTCACCGCGAACGCGCACAACAACCAGAGGGCGGGACAAGCTGATGGCTGGAAGGGGGTAAACAGGCCAAGAAAAAGTGGCAATAAATATCATAAATACTTTTATATCACATTCAATTACTGAAGCAGTATAAGTCATAACATAAGAAAATTCAAATAATACAATACGATCAAGGAAAAGAAAGAAAAATGAGTAATCTTCTTAAAGTGACAGTGCGTCCATTTAGTAAAGGAATCATAAATGGAAGATTTCTGGTTCAGGTGTTGATTCCAGGTCCAATAAGTAATCCATTAATAGATTTAAATATCAAGAGTCCTATAACGGTAAAAAAGATAATTTCAAAACACTGGGAAATAAAGAATGGGGGGGATAGATAAAACAAAAAAATAAGAAAATTAAATTAAAAACATTTTTAAAAGAAAAGAAAGAATGGAACAATACCAGCAATTGTCAAAGATCTCTCTAAAGGAAGGGGGCAAAGTTTAATGTCTCATTTAGGCCCTTCGGTGTCACTGTGTCTAGAATGGTAATCCATTTCATTTCCCGTTGGGCCAAGAGCTTTTTAACAATTCCCCCCTTATGCCGCAATGGATCACATCTATTCCCTTGACCTTGAATAATTTAGGGTTGCACCCGTGAACCAATTTAAAATGGCGCGGAATAGTTTTTAATTCTGCTACATTGGTCACTGTGACTGCCGCCCCAATATCCCTCACATGTTCCCTCACTCGTACCCTCAATTCTCTCGATGTCATGCCAATGTAGACTTTATTACAGTCACATGTTGCATGATAAATGACGTTCATAGTGGTACAAGAAATATATTCTTTAATTGAGAAGGTTCTAGTTCCATCACTGGCATGGAAGGAGGAACAGCGAGAGATATTCGGGCAGGAGACACAGCGGCCGCAAGGGAAACAACCTTTAATGGGTCCAGAAGAACCAAATGGATTAATAGTCATAGGTGGTATGTAATGACTTCTGACCAAATAATCCTTGAGGTTTCTGCATCGTCTTGCAGTTTTCAATGGTACCGGGGGTAGATGTGATTTTAAAGCGGAATATGATTGTAGGATTGGCCAAAATTTTGTTAGAATTCCCCTCATCTGCTGCCATTTCACATTGAATGTGGAAATGAATCTTATATTTTGTACAGACTCAGTTTCACCTCTTCTCCCGTGCAACAGATCGTTCCTAGACACTGATCTCGCTCTCTGATAGGCTTTTTTGAGAGTACGGTTACTATAACCTCTATTTTTAAACCTCATCCTCAAATCGTCTGCCTGATGTTCAAATACATTGTCCTGAGAGCAGAGTCGTCTCACCCTAAGATACTGACCAACTGGGATGGCGCGTACAGTGGAGTTGGTATGGGCAGAGGTGGCATGAAGTAAAGAGTTTACAGATGTTGGTTTTCTATGGACATCCGTCTGCAAAGCACCAAACTCATCAGCAGTAATCTTAATGTCCAAAAACTCAACTCCACTGTCGCTATGATTATATGTAAGTTTGATGTTAAAATTATTTGTATTGAGCTGGTCCATGAAAAGCCTGAGTTGAGAGATGGTACCCTGCCAGATGATCAGCAGATCATCAATGTATCTCACCCACATAGACACCATGGGGGCGGCCCATGCACCTCCATCAACGAACAAACCCCTCTCCCAGTAACCGAGAAAGAGGTTTGCGTACGAAGGCGCACAGGCCGCGCCCATAGTGGTACCCCGCCTCTGCAGATAGAATCTATCTTTGAAGACAAAGAAGTTGTGGGTGAGTACATAGTCAAGAAGTTCAAGAACCACCTCACAAATTTGTCCATCCCAGTTGCTCATACTCAGAAAGAAACGAGCTGCTCTCAGGCCATCGTCATGACTAATGCACGTATATAGGGATTCTACATCAGCCACTACCAAAAGGGTCCCCGGGTCCACATGGACCCCATCAAGCCTGTTTAAAACCTCGGTCGTGTCTCTAACGTAGGATGGAAGGGTCTCCACCAAAGGGTTTAAATAATAGTCAATGAATTGACAGATGGGACTGCATAACCCCTCCATCCCTGAGACAATGGGCCGACCGGGTGGGTTGATGGGGTCCTTGTGGACTTTGGGCAACAAGTAAAATGTTGGAATCTTAGGATATTTTACAAATAACCCATCAAAGACCCTCTTGGTAATAATCCCGTGGTCTAAGGCATCATTGAGGATGAGGTATAGTTGGGCAGAAAACGAAATCAGAGGGGAGATATCCAGTCTACTATATGTCTCTCTGTCTCTCAGCTGCCTGTGAGCCTCCCTCTCATATAGTTCAACCGGCCTGTAGAGAGCTGCAAGCAGGAGCGACGCTGGTCTGTGATGAGCGGTGAAACTCTGCCCACAGCCCAGTTACTCGGAAAGACTGCGGGCCGCCTCAGTTGACGTGACATCACCAGACATTAGAGGTCACAGAGCCCGGCGGTCACGCGAAGAGGGTGAGTGGACCGCAATAGTGCTGCTCACAGGCACTATTGGCGATGCAAGGTATTTCAGAGAAACCTTGTTTCTCAACATTATATCGATGTGGCCAGTAATGAAAAGGGGTGAACCACCTCTTTTAATTTACTGTAGTTTTGAAAGATGAACAATCATAATGGAAAATGGACATGATTCTTGCTTCTTGTTACTGTATATCTGACCATGACAGAGGGTTTATTTTAACGGACAAAGGTAGCTGCACATCTTGAAGTGATACTGTCATAATGACTGGGGCTCCTAGGCTGTCCCTCAAGCTAGGGGGACCTATGCTATATAAAAGGAAAAGTCCAGCTCACATCATTGTGACAAGCCCTTTTGTTAGGAGCACGGCCCTATGCTATCCCTAACCTCAAGCTTACTACTGATGGTCGAGAGACCTTAGTTTCCTTCCTGGCCCTGCTCCTCATCAGTTCTGATCTGATTTCCCCTCCTTCCAGGTAGGAATGGGACAGGAGTGTGATGAAACCAACAGAAAATAAAGACAGGGGAAAACTACAATAAGAGGTTCAGGAAGAAAAACAAAAGCAGGAAAGAAAATACAAAACAACTGGGGTAAACTCCACAGCCACACCAAGCAATAAGCACAACTTTCACCAGTAAGTCTGGGACATCACACCTCACAGACCAACATAGAATAAACTATAGCTGGCATGGGTGGAAGGTTTCAACCAGCATAAATAGGAGGGAAGCAGATGTGATAGGCCTCTCAACAATTTGTGACCAAAGGAGCAGGGAGACCAGCAGAGATTAACTCTTACTAGCCTGCCTATGAATCAACACATAGCAGGTTGACGACTGAGTCTGCCTGTGTTGATCCCAGACACCAGAGAAACCATTGGGCGGACTGTCAGAATCTGTCATCTGAACAGCGCCTGATGTCACCATGACAGCCGGCGAAGTTTGTGCAAAACTCCATGTGACAGATACAGATTTCTCACGCACATGTCACTCCTTGACAATACTAGCAATCCGGCTGCAGCAGCTACTTTCTCAGTTGATCTCATGAGAAAAGATTTAGATTTTCTTACTAAACATTCCCACCAGATTGGCAACTACCAGTCCACTCACTGTTACAGGATAAATAAGGGATGAAGAGCAATAAGTTGGTATAGGGAGTCTTATAGTACATGCAATGCTTTGCTGGGAATCTAAATATGCAAGTAGCCTCTTCGGAGGAGAAAAGGATAGGAACTCAAGTGTCACGTCTTGGATGTAGCAATCCTAAAAGTCAGTATGCTCTCCTTAATGGGCTTTGGCACTGTTTGATACAGACCCCAAAGCATAATAAATATAATATGTTAAAAATAAAGGGAATCATTATACTCATCTCACCGATCACCTCCCTCTGCTCCTCACTGTCTCCTGCCTGGTTCTTGTTGTATCTTCTGATCCCCACCACTCGGAGGGTTCTGCACAACATGGGAAAGGTCACAACGTACTCTGTGCCTTTGTGTATGCCTACGTACAACTGTCCCGGGCCACCCATAAAACCAGAAGTCCCAAATCCAGGGATTTCAGTTTACAAAGGATTGGAAGATGCTGTAAGGACCAGATGGGTGATGATGAGATGTGGAGGGGCTGGAGAGGTGAGCTGTAAGATAAGTATAAGGATTTTATGAGACCACGAGAAAGGTCACGTGATTGAAGACATGATCGGAAGACCAAAAACTATAAATTGATATTGGTCAATAAAGATGATTTATTTTTGTATCCATATTTTTGTAGGTCACACCCTTTTTCTATATAAGATTTGTCTTATCTTGTTGACATTGAGTTTCTATTTAAAATTCACGAGCTCTGACAAATCTATAATTTTCTCAGTTTGTCATTCTTGTATCATCATGTATCTATTCCTGCTAGCTATAACAGGTTGCATGAGTACATAGCAGAAAGTGGCTCTATTGGCAAGCTCACTCCTACTCACTCGGGCCATGACAGTTGGCAAAGCTTGTGCAAAACTCCATGTAACTTTTATCTCTGTTTTGATGAAAGTTCAGCTTTGATGTGGTCATAAATTAGACTACAGAACTTTAGGAGAAGAGAAAAATGGGTAACAGACCCTACCGTAGTAAGGATTTGGCTGATAAGGCTGGGTTCATATCAGGATTTAGAATTCCACTTTCCTGTTCCATATTAGGTAGAGAAAATGGAATTCATGCCAAGGATGGACCCATCACATGGTGTCTACAAGGGTTTCCAGTGTCTCTGGCATTTTGTTATAAAAATATAATGCAGCATGATCAATTTTTTGAATCTCTGACAGATGTAGACCTTGAAAAAACTGAGGACCAAGCCTTTTCTATCAGTTGCTATACCTAGAATCTGTAGAAGCTTAAAGCGCACCAATCACCAGGATTTTCCTTTATAACCTAAAGCCAGTGCTATACTGGCACTATCAGGCTGATTCTATGCATACCTTTAGTTGTCAGCTAAGATGTATAGGTTTTGAAAAACAGACAAGTAAAGTTTGTAAAATGAGCAGCTTTTTGATTGGCAGCAGCTGCCGATCAGCTGATAGCTGTAGTGGGTTTTGATAGTGATTCCCACCCCCTTGCCTGTTGTTCCTACCCTATCTTTTATTTATGCTAATTCCATTATATAAGCATTTTACTAATGGTTGTGGCTAGAAGGATATCATACCCATGTGACTAGAAGGGGCGGGGTCTCAGCAAACAGAAAAATAAGCTTGCTTCCTGGTATCAGCTATGTTGGCTGAGGCCCTGTCCCTTCTGGTCACATGGGTATGACGTCAGCAAGCTCCTTCTAGCCAAAACCATTAGTAAAACACTTCTATAATGGAATTAACATAAATAAAAGACAGGGGGAGGAACAACAGGCATGGGGGTGGGAATCACTATCAAAATGCAACCCAACAATCAAAAAGCTGTTCATTTTACAAACTGTACTTGCTTGTGTTTCAAAAACCATACATCCAATCTCACAACTAAAGGTATGTCTAGAATCAGCCTGATAGTACCAGTATTGCACTGCCTTTAGGTTATATAGGAAAATCCTGGTGGTTGGTGCATTTTAACGTATCAAAATTAATAATGGAATGCCAATCTGACTGTTGGTTTGGATCTGAATTAAGCCGACAGGACGATGAAACACATTAGATTTAGCACAGAGGGTCTTAAATGTTCATATTAAGGAATAATGTAACAATAAGTCTTATTTTCTACTTTTTTTATTATATCAGATGCATATAATAAGACGGTAGAAGCAAAGTTCAAGTTTCTGCTGGAGAAGATAGAGTCGGCAACTGCAAATGAGGAAACCGAGGAAGTGATACAACTGAAGAACTTATTGCTAATTAAAATAAACATTCAAAAGTTAATAGATGCCAACAAGAAACATCAAAGAGACAAGACAGCATGGAGCATTACCGCCCGGGTTATAGACCTCTTGTTTTTCATACTATATATACTTTATATAACAGGTGTATGTATCTTTGTTATTGTCAGTTGGGCAAGTAAGGATCCTTAAAACAGTCTAATCGTAAAAAACTTTATTCTCTGGTTATCTTATTTGGAATTTCTGTTAATTGAAGCCTTTCATAACTTCACCACCCTTTAAATAGTATAACATAACTCATAAATAACATAATGTATTGTTTGATCTCCACTGTAACTTCAATGGTAATGTACCATCTTAGACTGGATTTTTTGGATCACTTGACGGATCTTTTTCCTATAGACTAATAGTTATATGTTGCATATAAAGATATTTCATTTTCTTGAAGGTCACTGTTATTTTACGTTGTGTACAAGCTTAATGGTTACAGTCTTTAGATGAGGCACAAAGCTTGGTGGTTGCCCTTAAACTTGACAGCACAGTCTTCTGAATAGCAGAACAGAAACAATGTTACGATTGCACCAATTTAACACGGACCTTGGTTGAGGCCAACAGTTACACTTCTTTCGAGAGTGTTTTATTACACAGCATAACACTAATTTAGTAAGGGGGTAAATACGGGTGCTTGCAGTGCACCCCTTAAAAGGAACCAACCAGCAGGTTTTTCCCATATAAAATAAAGGCAGTGACATATTGGCGCTAGGATGCGGATTTAAATCATACCTTCACTTTAGAGGATGGATGTTTCATAAATTACATCATTGGTGCAGTGGTTTGAGCAGCGGGGTGGTACTATGTGGGTCAGTTCTTGGGCAAATATTCCTCCCTTGTGTGCTTAGCTGGCCATTATATAAATTTCTTCGCTCCGTTGCTGACATTATAGTTATGGCCGATGCATGTGCAGGAGAATCTTGAAGTATTATGGAATCAGTGCATGCGCATACCACTATCTCAGACACCATTTTCTTGAAGACACTGTCCTCCTGCTTCTGACTTGTTGAATTCTCATGCTGTGGGCTATTGTTACCGCGCATGTTCCTGCATTGTTGATGAGGGCAGAGGATGCATGCGCACATGCGCCATCAATGCTCTAGCATTCATCAAGTCAGAAACAGGACTACAGGGTTTTCAATTAAGTTGCGCTGGAGATAGCGCATGTGCATACTGCTATTTCCGGCGCTATTTTAATGAAGACACTGTCCTCTTGCTTCTGACTTGTCGAATCCTTATGCCGTGGGCTATTGTGATGTTGCACTCTTCCGCAGTGTTGAAGAGGGCAGAGGATGCAAGCACATATTAATAGGTATGGTAGGGTAGAAATTTACATAATGGCCAACCAAGCAGAAAGGGAAGGAATTTTTACACAAGACCTGACCCACATAGCACAGCCCCAATATTCAAGCCACTGCCTGTGTAGCGCCCCACAGGGCAGGCGTGTTAACATACTCGTTGCTGGGTCAGGGTGCAGATCCTTTTGGGTCATCATGGGGTGGCCTGCTCGGTTCCGTTGCCCCGAGGCGTACAGGAGGAAGGATAGGAGAGTGTCAGGGAGGATGGAGGTAGTAGTTGGAGTTTAGGAAAGTCTTTTAAGGTGATTGTGACACTACCTGTGGTACACAGCCAGGAATGGGGGCCGCCGCTGCAAAGTCTCTCACTGGGGTAGATGTTAGGTGCAGCCGGGATGGTGTCACTCCCCACAGGCGGAGCAGGATTACCCTGGGAGGATGATGGAGGACAGTGGTGGTGGTAGTCCCTGTTGGCGCCGACTGCTGGCGCCGGGTTAAAGAGAGGCAGAGACAGGGGCAGCAGCTCCAGGTGTTTTTACTCACAAGTCTTTCAAGTGCTGCCCAGGGTACCGTTCTCTGCCATGATGGGCTGCAGCCGATCCTGGAACCGTGAAAGGTCAAGTCTGGTGTGTGTGTCAGCCAGTGAGCCCTTCGCTCCTTTGGTGTGCTAAGTATCGGACCTTCGTGGCGTGAAGCAGTTGAGGGTCCCGGTGTCAGTAAAGTGGTCCGTTCTGTATGCTGATAGCGTGATTCCATTATGGGGCCGGTCCTCAACCCCAGATCCTATATGCTATTTGCTGCAGACTCATGGGACGGATCTAGTGGCTTTTCATAGTCATTCCCCGCGACCCTTGCAGAGTTGGTAGACAACATGAAGTATATCTGGCCTAGGATTCTGTATCCTGACAGCACCAGTCCTGTGGAAGCAGCTGCCCTGCTTCACACTAGTCACTATGTTGAATGCCTTGGCCCAGAGAGCTGTGCGTGGCACGTCCGCTCTGCTCTGTGTCTGAAGCTAAACTCCCTCTAGTGGTCGTGTTGCGTGTTCTGAGCTGTTGCCCCCAGCTGCTGCCACCGACTGGTTCACTACTCCCACTAGGTCAACCTGCTCTTCCCACTGTGCTCCTGACTCCCCCTAGTGGTTGTTTCTCCCTGACCCTGGGATTTGGGAAGCCCCTGGTGCGGTGGCGTCCTGTAAACCCACCGCTGTAGTGACCCCCTACTGTGATCCGACCCATGCCTGGTCCTCATTGGGGAGGGCAACCCAATGAATGTATGTGTGTGTATATGTAAACCGGCCTCGACCTTCCTTGGTCCCAGGATGAGTACTACATCATAATGGGGAGCAGTACCCTATGCCACACCTGCACCAATGGTGTAATTTCAGAAGCTTTGATGAAGGATTTTTCTCCAATCAAGCATCCAATCTCTAAACTGTAGATGTGGTTTGAATCAGCATCCTAGCGCCAGTATGGCACTTCCTGTACTTTCTATGTGAAAAACCTGCTGGTTGGTTCCCTTTAAACACTATTATGCACGATACAGTTTAATAATCCCGGAGGTCTCCTAAAGCAGAATCAATAACTGTAGTGTTCTGTGGTGATCTACATTCCATTCAGAAGCAGCACTGAATTTTATGGTAGCTGTATGACTATCTAAAAATCTAAAACTGGATTAATAAGTCACCAGACACAATATTTGGAAAGTTGGCACCAAAGACACATACCATATGCAAAATGGAAATCCTCACTGGAGCACTTACTGTAAATACATGCTTTAAGGTGTAACTAAATGTTTAAACAGTGTTTTATCAAACCAAATGGCAGAAGCACCAGGCTTATCCTCAAATACATGCAGAATGGTATATTGACTCATGCTCGGACTGGCCCACAGTGGAAGCGGAGAATCCCTGGGTAGGCCCCCTTTAAGGAAGAATCCACTTACAACGCAACATGACCAAAAGATGGCACAGTTCAACGGATTCACCATGTACAGAGAAAAGCAACATTTCATCATTTAGTTAATAAATTACCTAGTTCATTACTATATAGAAGCAGAGGTAAATTTGTGAATGAGGGTAATGTAAGATTAGCATGTAGATGAACAGCTGGCCCCCAGTGTCAATGTTATTGGTGGACCCTTGTCACCCCAGTCCAACACTTTATAGACCTTTCAACTCTCTATTGAGCCAGTCAACACTTCTAGACAGAGGCTATCGAAAAAACTTATTTTATATTTTTTTTTCTAATATTACATATACAGCTTTTCCTTCTATATCAGGAACAACATCTAAAGACTTGAGGACCAACAGGTCTCACCATGTGACTGCAGGTTCTAATCACACATACCGTATGAATTACCATATTGTGAATTAAAGGAAACTGACAGGTCCCCCGTGCCTCCAGAACCACCAACAGTTGTGTCTGCTTTCTAACAATCCCTTTATTACATTGCACACATAGAAGGATCACCACGCACACATCACCAGGCCCTGATGGCATTCACCCTCGGGTATTAAGGGAGTTAAGTAATGTGATAGACAGGCCTCTATTCCTTTTATTTAAAGACTCTATAGAAACTGGGTCTGTTCCACTGGATTGGCGGCTAGCAAATGTGGTACCAATATTCAAAAAAGGGTGCAAAAGGGAACCTGGAAACTATAGGCCGGTAAGCTTAACATCTGTTGTGGGTAAAATGTTTGAAGGGTTTTTAAGGGATACTATTATGGAATGTCTCAATGTTAATAACTGTTTAACTCCATATCAACATGGATTTATGAAGGATCGCTCCTGTCAAACTAACCTGATCAGCTTCTATGAGGATGTAAGCTCTCACATGGACCGAGGAGAATCATTGGATGTCATTTATCTCGACTTCGGTAAAGCATTTGACACTGTCCCACATAAAAGACTGCTAAGTAAAATGAGAAAGCTTGGGCTCGGGGAAAATGTGTGTAGATGGGTAGGTAGCTGGCTTAGTGGTAGAAAACAAAGAGTGGTTATTAATGGTGCATACTCAGATTGGGCCAGGGTTACTAGTGGGGTGCCACAGGGGTCTGTATTGGGCCCCCTACTATTTAATATATTTATTAATGATCTGATGGATGGTTTACAGAGTAAAATATCAGTATTTGCAGATGATACAAAACTATGTAAGGTAGTTAACACAAAGGAGGACAGTTTGCAACTACAGATGGACTTGAGTAAATTGGAGAATTGGGCTGAAAAATGGCAAATGAAGTTTAACACAGATAAGTGTAAGGTTATGCACATGGGAAGGAGAAACAGATGCTACGATTACTTACTAAATGGGAAACTGCTGGGGAAATCAGACATGGAAAAAGACTTGGGCATCTTAGTGAATAAGAATCTAAATTGGAGTGCCCAGTGTCAGGCAGCAGCCACCAAAGCAAATAGGGTGATGGGATGCATTAGAAGAGGTCTGGGGGCACGAGATGAAAACATCATTCTCCCTCTGTACAAATCACTAGTCAGACCACACTTGGAGTATTGTGTGCAATTTTGGGCGCCGGTGCTGAAGAAAGACATTACTGAACTTGAAAGGGTTCAGAGGCGGGCTACTAAAATAATAAATGGAATGGGTGCATTACAATACACGGAAAGGTTATCAAAATTAGGTCTATTTACTCTAGAAAAGAGAAGACTTAGGGGAGACCTAATGAATATGTACAAATATATCAGAGGGCCATATAGAGATCTCTCCCATGATCTGTTTGTACCAAGGACTATGACAAGAACAAGGGGGCATTCTTTTCGATTGGAGGAAAGAAAATTCCTACATCAGCATAGAAGAGGGTTCTTCACGGTAAGAGCAGTGAGGCTCTGGAACTCTCTTCCTGAGGAAGTGGTGATGGCCAACTCACTGAATGAATTTAAGAGAGGAATGGATGCATTTCTTGTTAGCAAAAGTATAGAAGGTTATAAATAGCATAATCTTACAGGTAGATAGAAGAGCGACCAAGATTATTAGAGGAATGGGTGGGCTGCAATACCAAGACAGGTTATTAAACTTGGGGTTAGTTAGTTAGGAAAAACAAAGGCTTAGGGGGATCTAATCACAATGTATAAATATATGAGGGGACAGTTCAGAGACCTTTCCAAAGATCTCTTTACACCTAGGCCTGCGACTGGAACACGGGGGCATCCGCTACGTCTTGAGGAAAGAAGGTTTAATCATAATCACAGATGAGGACTCTTTACTGTGCGAGCTGTGAGACTATGGAGCTCTCTGCCGTATGATGTTGTATTGAGGGATTCACAAGTAAAATTTAAGCAGAGCCTGATCGCATTAATTGAAAAATATAATATTACCAGTTATGTATATTGGATTTTATGACAGGGTGTTGATCCAGGGAACTAGTCTGATTGCCGTATGTGGAGTCAGGAAGGAATTTTTTTCCCCATTGGAGCTTATTTGACACATTGGGGTTTTTTTGCCTTCCTCTGGATCAACATGTTAGGCTACGGGTTGAACTAGATGGACTTAGAGTCTCCCTTCAACCTTAAAAACTATGAAACTATGAAGGATCTTTAGAAAAACTATTCCTAAAGTGTGAAAATGACTACTTTTTGGCGACGTAGTCATGGTCAGTGTGTGTCGTGTAATCCCCTGGCCCTGCTACAGACAGATTATTGAGCTCATGAACGTCTGGGCTTCATCCACTTACTTGCCACCTGGGGATGTTTCGTCTCTTCTATCTTCTGGTTCAGGGACAATCAAGTGGACGACATAAACGGCTTCTCATTTCTTAAACATAACTTTACTGTACTTTTGTGGCAAGGTTCTCATGCAAAATGCAGTCACTTTAAAATCCTTACTTACAAGCTATCCCTTTCCTCCTGTGCACACTGGCACTATAGTGCACTTCTGTCTGGCTTTGATGCTGTCACTCCTTTTGGCTGCGCTCTGTTCCCAGTCGACTAATCTAAACCCGTCCTTCATCTAGGGTCCTAGTTTGGCTAATTTCCTTGTGTCTGGCGGTTCCCGCAAATCCGCTATGTCGCCCAACAAGCAAACCTGCTCATAGGGGGACCAGTTTACCCCCGGCACCACAACTACCCAGCTCCTCAGGCAGCAATCTTCTTCACCTTGAACTAGTGATGTGTCGGTCTCGAACGATCCAACACAAAGATCCGGCTCCCTGCTGTGACTGACAGGAGCCGGATCCCCAGTGAGAGCCACTAAATTCTCCAAACGGTTGTTTTCACCGCTGAAACCCCGCCCACCCATGGCTAAACCTCGCTCACTCAACACTCTAATTGGTCCCTTGTAAGTGGGCGGGGTTTAGCGGCAGGTGGGCAGGGTTTCATCGGCGTTACTATAATCTTAAATATGTGTTCACCTGGGGTGAAACACATATTTACTAGGGAGCCATGAATGAGCCAAAAGAGCCGGCTCTTTTTGGTGAGCGGAGCCATGGGAACTGGATCACCAAATAGAGCCAAACTGCCCATCACTACCTTGAACATATCCTTCTTCCCAGGGACCTAGTCTCAAAGCTCCTCCCAGGGAATAAACCTTGCCTTAACCCCTAGTGTACCTGCTGTGGAATTGCAACCGAGCTACCCGGCTATATTGCATCCCACGAGCACTGTTTTCTACCTGCACTTGTAAAACTGTGCTACATCTGTTCTATCTAAAATATCCTTACTGAACATAATACAGTATTTACATATAAAAAATACACAATACATTACACATTAAAGGCATAGAAACACACATTTAGCATTACAGATGGAGCATTAGTTTCCCCAAACTAGTCAGCCAACTTAGCATGTGCATTTTTGGGTGTGATAACATGACTTGCAAGAGGCGCCATCATCGCCAGAGCTATGCAAATGTGCATGTCCCCAGCTTTGTTGCCTCACAGTAAGCCTGTGAAGTTGGGTGTAAATGACCCAGAAGTCTTCTAAAGATCATGCACAGTGCATCTCTCTGAAACGAGAATGCGTACACACGGCTTCAGGGGCTGTATGTCCGTATGTATGAGATTTCTAAAGCCCTGGTAATGATGTCGAATCTTGTAAGTCATGTTATCACTCCCACAGAGGCGCATGCTTAGTGGGCCAACTATTCGGCGGAAACTAACGCCCCATCAACTAGTCAAAGGGTTAATTTACATATCATAATAAGGACATTAGAAATAACCATCTGCTTGCATGTGCCCAATGTAATAAAGGGACTGGTGGGCAGGGAATTTATATAAGTACACACAGTTACTGCCGGAACTCGGGTCATGGGGCCCTATACTACTCCTTATACTAGTACTCATTTCAGATTCTTTAGACTTTACTCAAGTAATCAAATAACAAATTGAAGGCTCAAGACTTGATGCTGATTTTTAATAAAACTATGACTTGGGTTATGAACAACTACTTGCTAAATTGCCTTATAGCTATAGTCAGAAAGTTACAAAGAGGTAAAATATAGAAAACTACCAGTGCATTTACAATAACAAAAACATACAAAAATTGCAAAAACTGTTGCATCCTCTACAAACAGTGCTACTAACTCTCTTTCATGATTTCTTCACTCAGTGCATCTATGACACAATAGGTGACTGTTTGCTGTAACTATGGAATCAGGGTGTACCGAGCTGTCAGTTTGGTGAGTGACAGTGCAGTTATCCTATTTGGTACTGGGGCTGCTGAGCTGTCGGTGAGTTTAGTGACAGCTGAGTCTGTGAGGTTCTCAGTTGTTCAGATATCCCCTGTTCCGACGGATCGCCCAGCTACTTAGCTGAGCAGTTTCTCCCACAACTCTGCCAGTTGTAGCATTATGTTCAGTGGCGCTTGTTGGCATGTATTCCTGTGCACTGTTTGATTGATCTATTGATGCCTGACCATAGACCACGTTCTGGCCATCCATTTGTTTAACCCCTTTGCTTTTATTCGCTACCCTGTAGGTATTCTGACTCTGCACCGTGACATGACTACGCCTCTGTTTACGACCTCTGCCGGCACCTGCCCCTGAAACACTTGACTAACCTGCCTCACGACTTGTCATTAGTGATTAGCGTCACGCTCCCAACTCTCTATGACCACATTCCATCATTATTAGCCAAACCTATACCATTCTGGTCTTTCAAATTGAACAATCTGCTGCAGAAATGTAAAGACAACCACAACTTCTAAACTAAAATCGATGACTTTGAATATAAAAAAGAAATCTCAAGATTTATTTGAATTCCTAAATAAAAAATGATGTTTTGGTAAAGTTTTCACAACAAACTTGTGAGCCATCCTCTGACTGATGTTCACATTGAAGTAATCTATTGATTGAGAAATACTCTTCTAAAGAAAACCAACAGGTCCAAACTCGCAGATGCCGAATTTAATTCTTCTTTAAAAAAGAAAAAAAATTGTCCGAGTATACCTCAGGCAACTCATGGTCAATGTCATGTGTCATCGCATATTGATCATCAAAGACTTCTCAACAAAAGTAACTAGTGAACAAAAATTATTTTAACCTATTTGTGAATACCTGTTCAAAGGAAACCCTACAATTACAAAATCTTCAATATCGGGTCAGACTCAAAGGGATCAAAAATAGCCTAAGTAGTGCAGCAATATGTACAGGTCTCGCTTAAGCAAGAGCTCATTTTCTCCTACATTGTCTTCATTGAAGGAAGAAGCCTCGGCATAATTATTAACTCACAGCAGCAGGACCTGTTGGTTCACATGTTTAAGTACTATGTTCTGTTATATGTCATTTGTTACGTGCTTTCTGATACTAAATATCTCCAGACAAAGTTATTTCACTTCACCCTGAGGACACTGAGAGCACAGCCTTAAGGCTACTTTACACGCTGCGATATCGGTCCCGATATCGCTAGCGTGGGCACCCGCCCCCATCGGTTGTGCGACACGGGCAAATCGCTGCCTGTGTTGCACAACATCGCCCAGAGCCGTCACACATACTTACCCGCCCGGCGACGTCGCTGTGACCGGCGAACAAACTGCTTTCTAAGGGGGTGGTTCGTTCAGCGTCACAGCGACGTCACAGCTGCGTCACTGATCCGCCGCCCAATAGAAGAGGAGGGGCGGAGATGAGCGGGAGGTAACATACCGCCCACCTTCTTCCCTTCGCATAGTGGCCGGGAGGCAGGTAGGAGAGCTTCCTCGTTCCTGCGGCGTCACACGTAGCGATGTGTGCTGCCGCAGGAACGACAAACAACTTCGTTACTGCTGCAGTAACGATAATCGAGAATGGACCCCCATGTCACCGATGAGCGATTTTGCACGTTTTTGCGACGATGCAAAATCGCTCATCGGTGTCACACGCAACAACATCGCTAATGCAGCGGGATGTGCGTCACAAAATCCGTGACCCCAACGACTCCGCATTAGCGATGTCGTAGCGTGTAAAGCCCCTTTAAGTCAAACTACTCAAAGTATTCTGTTCGCTAATGTCAAGGTGTCTCAATCCATAATTATCCTTTGGAATCGTCATGCTGGCATCAGATTAGAATGCTTTACCCACACCGTTGATCCTGAACAGCTTATCCATATTGTTACAAAATGCGTCAGAACTAATCTACATAAAATGGAAATGTATCCAAAGACAGTCATGGACGAAAGTGTTGGCACCCTTGAAATTGTTCGTGAAAATGAAGTTTTCCTCCCAGAAAAATAATGCAAATTACACGTTTAGTTATACCCATGGTTGTTTCTTTTCATGTATTGGATCAACACAAAAAATAAGAGAGAAAAAAGGAAAATTGGATAAAATTTCACACAAAACCCCTAAACAGACAAAATTGTTGAAACCTTCAACTTAATATTTGGTTGCAGCCCCTTTACTCTTTGTAATAAATACCTGCAATCAATCGCTTCCTATAACCGTCCACAAGCTTCTTACTCCTCTCAGCTGGAATTTTGGACTCTTCTTTATAAACTGCTCCAGGTCTCTCTTACCTGAAGGTGTCTTCTCCCAACAGCTATTTCAAGATCTCTCCAGAGGTGTTTGTGGCGCCCCTGAGGCTTCCGTCGCCACAGGTCATTGCACCCCATCCAGCGGTGTGATGCCCATTCTGGGTGAGGAAGGGAGTGAACACCGGTTCCCTGGTAAATCCACACTACACCCATTGCTAGGAACACACTGGGACCAGGGATAGTGGCAGTTACCCTCCCATGCTGCATGCTGGGAGGGGCCGTAAGACCCATCCCTGCTCCTATAGGGTAGATCAGAGCAACTGGGGAGGTGGGAGGAGCCACAAGAGTGCAGACAAAGAAAGGAAGGTCAAGTTTAGTCAGTCGAAGTTAGAGAGAGTGTGGGGAAGGAGGAGGAGGCAGGCAAGGAGGAGAAGTGAAAGGAAAGAGAGCTCCAAGTCAGTCAGGAGCTCAAACGAAGAAAGAGACGCTTCCTGGTGAAGATCCTGGGACTCAGAGGGTCCAGGTGCCACCAAGCAGGGAACAGAAGGGGTCCCAGGGCCATGGGTAGCTGTAGAGCTGCGGTGGCCTGTTCCACAGGAACATCGGTGGAGGGATCGAGCTGCAACAGGGGACGGTCCCTAGAAACCGGAGGAGTGCAAAATCATCTCCAAACAGTAAAAACCGAGGCCCAGGGAAAGTTGTAAACTCCCCGGGCCACAGCCCACAGCAGCACCTCTAGAAAAGGGGTAATCAGCCGACAGGTGACCCCCCCAGCCTGGAGGCTGTTGTGGAGGCCAAGCCAGGTTTACCCTACAAAAGGCAAGGCTTAGGAAGACAGCGGAAGACAGAGACACTTAAGAGAAGGGCACCGGGTTTTGCTCCAAGAATCACCCAGAAACGGCGGAGGTCCCTGACAGTGGTCCCAGCAGTCCAAGAGTTCCTGCCGGCCTTGACAAGAATTGTGAGTAAAGAACTTGAACTGCACCCTTGGAGTGGTCTCTGTTATTTTATCTGCTTAGCCTTCCATTACACCATAGACTCTCACGAGCACCAACAGTGCCCCGGGGCATTGCTCCACCTGTGGGGAGCAGTATCATCATTGCTGCCACTTCATCACCCCGGAGGCCTTACACAGCAGCGGCGGCTTAATAGCCGCATACCACAGGTGGCGTCACGAACACAAACTTTAATTCACTAAGTCACTGAAGCCATATTTAACTGACACCCACCAGGGCCACGGAGTCGGGCCCCGCCACCACTGACGACCAGCGGACTAGTCCGGCCCGGCACCGGGTGTCCCATAGCCCTGGGGTGGGCGAGTCATGTTCAATGGGATGTACCTCCGGACCTATTGCGGCCACTTCAGAACTTTCCAGGGCTGTTTCCATCCATTTCTGGGAGCTTTTTGAAACATGTTGGGGTCATTGTAAGACTCATGACCTGGAACACACACCCGGCTTTCTGACACTATGCACTACATTGCTACCCAAAATCCTCTGCTATTCTTCAGATTTCCTGATGTCTTGCACACAGTCAAGACACCCAGTGCCAGAGGCACTAAAACAACCCCAAAACATCTTTGAAACTCCACCATATGGGACTGTAGATAGTGTTTTTTTCTTTTTAGGCCTGATACCTTTTTCAGTAAACAGTAGAATGATATGCTTTACCAAAAAAGTTTATCTTGGTCTCATCTGTCCACAAGAAACTTTCACAGAAGGATTTTGATTTACTCATGTACATTTTGGCAAACTAGAATCTTACAATCAACCTTTTTATGTGTCTGTGTCAGTGGAGGGGTCCTGCTAGGTCTCCTCCATAGCGTTTATTTCATTCACATGTCATTGGAACGTTCACGCTGACACTGATGCACCCTGAACCTTTAGGACAGCTTGAATTTCTTTGGACCTTGATTGGGGTGGCTTATCCACCATCTGGACTATCCTGTGTTGCAAACTTTCATCAATATTTTCTGCTGTCCACATCCAAGGAGATTAGCTACAGTGCCATGTGCTGTAAACGTCTTATGTTGCACACCGTGGACAAAGGAACATCAATATCTCTGGAGATGGACTTATAACCTTAATATTGTTGACAACTTTCAACAATTTTGGTTCTCAGTTCCTCAAACAGTTCTCTTCTCCTCTTTCTGTTCTCCATTCTTAGGCCGGCTTTGCACATTACGACATCGCATGCCGATGCTGTGATGTCGAGTGCGATAGTCCCCGCCCCCGTCGTACGTGTGATATCTTGTCATAGCTGCCGTAGCGAACATTATCGCTATGGCAGCTTCATATGAACTCACCTGTCCTGCGATGTTGCTCTGGCCGGCGAACCACCTCCTTCCTAAGGAGGCGGGTCGTGTGGCGTCGCAGCGACGTCACACGGCAGGCGGCCAACAGCAACGGAGGGGCGGAGATGAGCAGGATGTAAACATCCCGCTCACCTCCTTCCTTCTCATAGCAGCCGGGACGCAGGTAAGGTGATGTTCCTCGCTCCTGCGGCTTTACACACAGCGATGTGTGCTGCCGCAGGAACGAGAAACAACATCGTACCTGTCGCTGCACCGGCATTATGGAAATGTCAGAGACTACACCTGCACCTGCGATGTCGTAGTGTGCAAAGCCAGCCTTAGAGTGACACATACAGACCAATAATGTAAAGATTGAGCCCACTTCTCCCCTTTTTATTTGATTTCATGATGACATTCATTGGTAAAAAAAAAAGATGAATAGAATTTGTGAAAAAATCTGACACAGAATTGGAAAAATTGTCTGAATCATATATCCACATAAAAAAAATATCATAGATAAATTGTTACCAAAAATTATGTTATTGATATTGGCTGGTTCATTGGTCACAGAAAACCATAGTCTCCTCCTACCAGCCCAAGAGCAGATTAGCATAAGAGGGAGTACAGGGGCTCTCCATTGCTGTGTCCCTGAGCTGGTCTTTGAGCAGCTGAATCTCTCTCTGTGTTCTACTACCTGCGGGCGGAAATTGCATGTGCGCGTCACTACCATGCATTCCAAAGACTGGATAGTTTTATGGTCTTTGATGATGCCCCCTTTTTTGATGATCCTTGCGTTCCACAGCTGCCAAATCTTTGGGATCCACTGTCCGTCGGCAGCTGTGATATGTGCGCTCCACTGCGATCACCTCCATGCACTTCGAAAACTGGACATGTGCAGTGTGGCATGTTCAAGATACGGATCTGTCTGGGGAACAATGTTTAAATGACAAGCGTCTATGGTGGTCCCCCCCCCCCCTCCTATCAAAAGGTCTGGGACAGTTTTAAGCTGTGTACAGCTGTGGGGGTGGCAGGGGGCCGTAGTCATGGGCAGAGGAAAGCCCCTGCCTCCAGGCAGTGTCTCTCTTTAGTGCTGCACTCCCACCAACTCCACAGTGCAACAATGAACACCACAATCCTAATTCCTAGGGGTTAATTGAGAAATAGATCCAAGGATAATGTTTAACATAACTTTACTGAGGAAATCACACAGTTTCTGTGGAGCACATCCACTGCGGGCACATAGCTGGAACGTTACCGACATGTTACGGTTTGGTTTCATTTCCCATTTTCCTGTGTGGCGCCCTGGACAAGCAAGGGGCCACAGAGCACAACACCCACACACCCCACACTCCCAGCAGGCACACCAAAGCCAGAACACAAAACCCTTGTTGCCTTCCTCCAGGGGCTGATGATCACACGAGGGGGTGGGCCAGGCGGTGGGTCCCGCCCACCAAGGAGTTCACAGTCCTGGAGGTGGGAAAATCAGGCAGATAGAGTTTGGTAGTGAAAGTGAGCAGAAGGAAGTAGTAGTTGAGCAGTCTGAAGTTGGTCCGGGTGTGTGGCCCGGACAGATCAGCAAGGTTGGCAGACGGTGGTGACCGTCTGCAGGAGTGGCTGATTGGAGTCTACCGTAAGGACTGTGGACGGGCGGTGGCCCGGCGGTACCGGACCGGTACACAAAGAGAAGCCGGCACCATCTGGCAGGGGCTTTTCGGACCCCGGCAAGGCTAGGAGTCGCCGTGAATTTGCCGAATCCGTTAGTGAAGGGGACCTCCTGGGTTTCCAAACAGTCAAGTCCCGACAGAAGGCAACAGTCCAACCGAGTGAGAGAGAAACCGCCACCGCCAAGGCAACCGTTTCTCAGGGCCAGCACCTGCGGGCAAAAGGGGCTCCTCCGGCCAATATCCAAGCCGGGGAGCGGGTTACCGATGGGAACCCATTGGGACCGTACAGACATCTTAGGTGCAGGGAAAGGCAGTTGCCACCAACCTGCTGGGAGCAACAACACCGCAGCCATCTGTGGGACACGTCCATCCAGCCGTATGTTTTACCGAGAACTGTGTCTTCATCATTGGGCTGAGTGAGTACCACCGTGCCGTGCGGCACAGCGCTGCCCCCGCGACCCTGCACCTCCTCAGGCCCCGTAACCTGCCTGCCATCCATCCCTACCCCATCACCGGGCCCCGGGACAACCAACCCCCTACCCACAGAGGGGAGAACTAACAACCAAGCTGCTCCCAGTCACCGCTCCCGGGTATACATAGTATATATAGTTACAGGATGGGTATTATATATGAAGTCTCGCTCCCTCTTACCTATAACATTCCGCAACAGTGCATCAGCAAGCAAGGCATCCAACTTCTTATGGAACACAGAGGTGGGATCGGAGGGTAATACCATATAGAGAGATGTATTAAGAAGCTGTCTTTTGGCTTCCTCCACATACAGATCCGTAGGCCAAAGGACTATATTTCCGCCTTTGTCAGCTTCTTTGATGACAAAAGCTGTGTTGTTCTTAAGGGTGACAATAGCATCTCTCTCGTCCTGGGTAAGGTTATCATGGGCGGCACTCCTGATCTTAAGTGTAAGTATATCCTGTACCATGGTGTTAAAAAAGACGTTAATAGTGGGGCAGGTACCAAAAGCAGGTGTTTTTTGAGATGGTCTGTATATGGTAAAGGGCTTCCTACCTGAGGGATCCTCAATCTCCTGTAACAGATCAATCAAGTCCTCAAAAGCTCTTTGTTCCAATTCAGGTAAGGATTGTAAGGATGAAGGATGGAGGTGGTAGTATTTGAACATGAGACTTCTACAGAAAAGATAAGTATCCTTAATCAAGGTGAATTTATCTAATTTCTGTACTGGTGAAAAAGACAAACCACGTTTCAGGACAGTCTCCTCTGCAGGGGATAAGACATGATCAGACAGGTTGATTATTTGAAGTGTATTCTCACCAACTATTTCTGATTCTTGTTCTTGTATCGAGTCTGCATGTATACATTCGGTGTCCGATTCCATGGTATTCTTTTGTTGGTTCCTCTTCCGGCCACCTCTTCTCCCCCTCCTTCTGCTTCGCTTGTATCTGTAGATAAAAAATCAGTGGACGAGCCTTCACCCGGATTAATTGAATGGCTCTGTTTATGTGAGGCGAACCGAGATCTTCTATTTCCCTGATGGCTCCACCTATAGGCATGATTATCCTCAAAGTCTCTTTTATCACGAACAAATTTTCTCTTTTTTCCAGCAATAATATCCTTCTCATACTTGTCAATATTTTCCTTCAATTTGACTAAAAACGGTTGTACCATTGTATTTTTATCAAAGTTGTTAATTTTAAGCTCAGTTGCCTTAATGCTATCTTTGATCTGTACCAGCAAATTACGATCATGGCCTATCAACAGGTCAAGTAATATACCAGAGCACTGAATGAGACCCCCTTCCCAAACACCTTTGAAGTGTTCATCCACCTCCCAAGAGGGAAATATCTGAACCCTCAGTCCACGGTGTTTGATCTTCAACTTTAGATACTGTTCTAAGCTCTTAATATTCCAGACAGTTGAGTCAGACTATAATAGTGTGCACAAGTCCCCAATGGTAAAAAACCATAGAAAGGGAGATCAAGAACCAAATGGGGACGGCACCACCTTGAATAAATAGATTATGGAAGTGTGCTCCAACCCATAAATAGAACATAGAACACAACACATGGGAAAGAGTGGGCACAACTACACCAAACATGTACTGGAAAATCCAGAATAATGGAATGAAGCAAGAGGAGTCCCTTGTTGCATGCAAAAAGTTTATTAATAACACAGAGAAATATTATTAAGAACACTTAAAACTGGGGAAGATCAAAGGGGTGATCCACCCATGAACAGTTTAGCACATCACCACTGAAACCTCATGGAATAATACAGATGGAATAAATCACATAGGCTCAAAAATAACAGTACCAGAGAACAGTATACAGCAATACATAGTCACCAAATGTAGGACTAACATAAATATGGTACAGATCAGAGAGAGCCAATACAATACCAGATGAGTAAATAATGAGAGAGGAAGTGTGGGTGCGCCTGCCCCACGCGTTACGCCACCATGTGTGGCTTCATCAGGGGTAAATGAAGGAATGACCAGAGCCTAGATATATATAGTATCTGCTATTCAGGGTCTTATCTGTGGTATCCTTAGTGATACCAGACTCTGAATGACGCTGAGATCTGCTTCCGCACTCCACAGGAGCTGCGGGGCGGGGCTTGACGTCACTCCGGTCACATGACCGGACCACATGGTGCTGCATTACACTGCTGAATGCACGCCCACAGCCTGGTTCCAGCTTACATGGAGGTTACAGAGGATTCCGCCCTCCTTGTTTGTTTGGTGAGCGGTATATTCAACACACCGGTCAGTAATTATCTATGGTCCTTCTGTATATATATATCTAGGCTCTGGTCATTCCTTCATTTACCCCTGATGAAGCCACACATGGTGGCGTAACGCGTGGGGCAGGCGCACCCACACTTCCTCTCTCATTATTTACTCATCTGGTATTGTATTGGCTCTCTCTGATCTGTACCATATTTATGTTAGTCCTACATTTGGTGACTATGTATTGCTGTATACTGTTCTCTGGTACTGTTATTTTTGAGCCTATGTGATTTATTCCATCTGTATTATTCCATGAGGTTTCAGTGGTGATGTGCTAAACTGTTCATGGGTGGATCACCCCTTTGATCTTCCCCAGTTTTAAGTGTTCTTAATAATATTTCTCTGTGTTATTAAAAAACTTTTTCACACTTTTTGCATGCAACAAGGGACTCCTCTTGCTTCATTCCATTATTCTGGATTTTCCAGTACATGTTTGGTGTAGTTGTGCCCACTCTTTCCCATGTGTTGTGTTCTATTTATGGGTTGGAGCACACTTCCATAATCTATTTATTCAAGGTGGTGAAGTCCCCATTTGTTTCTTGAAGTCCCGACAGAAGGCAACAGTCCAACCGAGTGAGAGAGACACCGCCACCGCCAAGGCAACCGTTTCTCAGGGCCAGCGCCTGCGGGCAAAAGGGGCTCCTCCGGCCAATATCCAAGCCAGGGAGCAGGTTACCGGTGGGAACCCATTGGGACCGTACAGACATCGGTGCAGGGAAAGGCAGTTGCCACCAACCTGCTGGGAGCAACAACACCGCAGCCGTCTGTGGGACACGTCCATCCAGCCGTATGTTTTACCGAGAACTGTGTCTTCGTCATTGGGCTGAGTGAGTACCACCGTGCCGTGCGGCACAGCGCTGCCCCTGCGACCCTGCACCTCCCCAGGCCCCGTAACCTGCCTGCCATCCATCCCTACCCCATCACCGGGCCCCGGGACAACCAACCCCCTACCCACGGAGGGGAGAACTAACAACCAATTTGCTCCCAGTCACCGCTCCCGGGATCCCCGTGTAGAGCAGCGGTGGTGTCACCAAAATCACCACAACCGTGGGTGGCGTCACGGACAATATCCATAATCAAAACCCCCACAACCAATCAACCCCCCTTTTCACTCGAGCCACCACCGAGTAGCAGCAGCGGCCGCAGCAGCAGCGGCAGCCGGACCCGAGCAGTGGGAGAGCGCAGCGTCCCCTCCTCCACCCACGACACCTGCACACTGCTCCATCTTGCACATCTCTCTGGCTACTATAGGACTGTCTGTTTCTCTCACTAACACCACAGTGGCAGCTAGCTAATTCATAGAGTCCCACATGGATCTAACCGCGTCCCCTCCTATAGGAATTTGAAACACCACCGGCAGGAGTTCCTCCACTACAGTCTCTGTGTCGACCCGTTCGCCTGGGTCTATGTTACCTTCTGCCTAAACCGGTCATATTGGAGTCATTTGCTTCACGGAGATTCCAGTAGAATCAAGGTCCATAACTTCAGGGTTGGTCCGTGTCAATTTCTGCACTGAAGAGTTTCCTTTGGCCGCTTAATCTAGGTTTCCTGAGATGACCGAGAGGGTCTGGCTGAATTACTCTGGACTTTTCTCACTATACATCCCTCAGGTACAGCTTCTTCTCTCTACTCAACAGTGTCCCTATCTGAATTCAAATTCAAATTCAAATATGCTTTATTTGCAGGACCAAAATACAATTAGTGTTGCCAAAGCAAGAGAAATACAGTAAGTGTGGTGGGAGGGGATCAGGGTTATGGGGAGTTGGGGTCACAATTTGGGCTCTGAAAGTCCATTTAGGGACCTTATGTTCCCCTCAGCTTATGACATGTGGTAACATATTGGGCGGCGATCTCCACCATTGATTCTTCTTCCCCCAGTAGGATGCGGAGTTTCATCTCCTCGTCCATGAATGGAAAGTCCGGCCTATGACTGGTACATTTCTGGAAGTGGGAGGCCCTCACTGCTGAGTATTTGTCACAGTGCAGCAGGAAGTGCGCCTCGTCCTCCAGAGCCCCCTGCTGGCAGTGCTGGTGCAGTCTCTTCTCTCGCGGCTTGTATGTCTGTCGGTGCCACCCTGTTTCCACCTCTAGGCTGTGGGCATGTAACGGGGGCAGGGGGTGCCTTGGGGGGTGCTGTCATGGCCGCTTTGTGCATCAGGCTAACCCCCGGCCCGGCCGTCACTATCAAAGCATGGGTTTCATTTGTGGGGCAGAGTGTGGATGGTAGGGGCTCTTCTTCAGGCTCAGTAAAACGCCGCAGACATTCAGTTGGTAAACCAAAAGACACTTTATTGAACATCTTGCTGTACAGTTTTGGCACACCAACCCTTCAGGTTCAAAGTACAATTCTTGCGGGGGACTACTTTCCTTTTCTCTTCTGCGGGCGTTACCCGTCTACTTCTGTCTCTTCAGCTATACACGTACTCCACTACTATGGGCTTTACCCACACACTTCTGTTTCTCTCTGTCTAGGCACATACAGGTCTTACCCGAGTATTTCTGTCTGCGTGTTCGAGGCACTTTCTCTTCCTTTGGCTATCTGCCACGTGTCGCTCCCACACTCTGCCCCGTTGCTTCTCTCTGTCTCTACACACACTTCTGCACTAACTACACTCACTCTGCTACAGAGCCCTCTAACCCTCCCCCTAGGATGTCCTGCCCCTCCTTCTCCTATACTGTTCCCAACGGGACCACTGTTCCACCCTGACACCTAGTGGGGAAACCAGTTACTGCTATAAACACAAATAACATCACATCAACATCTCTGGCTACCATAGCGTGGGGCATCTTCAGGGGGGAAAACTGCTTCTTCGTTACCAGGGGTCCGTCCACCCCTTACATTCCTCCCCTCTTTTACCTTAGCCTCCCGGCAAGGTTCGGACCTGCAAGACAAAACCTGACCAAAAAAACACATACACATGGGTGTAAAGCAATCTTCTCATTTTATCTCATAAAACTTTTAAAACCAAACTATAGAGCACAATCTTCACAACACATCAAAAAGCACTTGAGTACAGTGCCCGGAGTCCCTCCAAGGGAGCTCCCGGTCTTAGTAGCATCTTTGCCCGGAGGCCCTCCGCAGGCGCTCCCACTCTCAGCTGACCTTCTGCCCGGAGGCTATCCCAGCGCTCCCGGTCTTACGTGGGCAGGAAACAACAAGCAATAAGATTTTCTTAACAGTCACGGAGGGAGTCCCTGCACAGTCCGGCATCAGGCTCCTCCCGGGCACAGTACCTTAAACATTGCTGCAACTGAAAACATTCACCGGCTTTCAACAGTACCGGTTCTCAAGAACATCCATGACCTTCACCTCTGGTTACTGTGATCTCACGCGGGGTAGTAGGCGCGCAACCATTCAGCCCGCTGGGCCCTCACATACTCGGAGAGGGATTGGCCTGGTAAGCGGCACAGCCTTTGGAACGGTTCATAACTTGGCTGCGGCTCTCATTCTCCTGCCTCCGGTTTTGGCCCCTCAGCCCCCGGCGGGGGTGATGGGGTAGCTGGACGGGACGGCTGTGGGCTGCCAACAACAACCACCGGATGCGACACCATGCTCTGGCGAATCGCCAAGATCGCCGGTGCTTCCTTCACCTGATCCCCTTCTGCCGGCTCGGCTACCGGCCCAGCAGGCGCTTCTGGCAGTGCCGCCGGAGTGCTTCTTGGCCGACAAACTTCAGCGGTCACCGGTCTCTGTTGAGTGCGCCTCCTGTATTGGCAATCCTCCCACTCTATCTCCTGCTGCCACTGAGCGGCCTCCTGGACAGTGGGCATCCGGGTCACTCCCACTGCGAACAGGCCCCGGCAACCCACTTCTCTTCTGAATTTTACCTTCTCACCCGGATACAGGGTATGGAGACGCTGCGGTAACCCCTCTGTGTCCAAATTGACTCGATTATAAAAGAAGTGTTCTCCGGTCTCATCATCTTCTATAAACCCGTATCCCTCGGCCTGGTTAAACTTGACCACTGTGCCGATACTACACTGCCGGTCAAATTCCTCACTGCGGGACCCGGCCATTATTTCCCTCGCCACTGTCTCGGCCAGGAGCCTTTCCTGCACCGGATCTATTTCGGGCGGTGGTGACTGTCGCCGGGTTAGGGGCGCCGGCTTCACTGGCTCCCAGATGAACCCCCACTCATCTTCCTCAAACGCTGGGATGTTTTGCCAGCCCGGGGCCTGGACTTCTGGTGGGGGCGGAGGCCCTACCTTGACCGACGCAGCCGCCTCCGGACTCTGGAAGGATGCTCTGAGTGTCCCGCTTCCCAGCGTCAGTTGGGTCGTGTAGGTGGCCGGGACTTCTGTGGTCGTCTCCCCGGTAACGGCATCCCACGAGGTAACCCACGTGACCTTTGCGGGCCTCTCCGGTACTCCGGTCACGGCTGGCAACTGGATGGTAGGTGCCTCTTCCACTAAGCTTCCCCTCGGGCGTCCTCTCCCTCGACCTGCTGTCACCAGCACGCCTGCTTCGGCTCTTTTGTCTGTCTGTGCTTCCATTTTGCTCTGCGTAGTCCACTGAGTCGGCGTCTTCTGTTGCTCTAACTGTAATGGCGCCAGGGAAGATGGAGGCGGTCCTTCTTTTCCCGCTCTTGCATGCACTCCACCCCTGGCCTCGCCCACCAAGTCGACCCAGCGTAGGCGACGCCTCTTCTTTCTTGCAACGCCGCCCACGTCTCTAGTCCTCTGCAGCATCTTGGGGCAAGTACCTCCCCTCTTTGGGCGGCACACTCTGCACTTCTTCTTCTTCACCGGCCAGCTCAGTGTTTTGCGTTTGGCGCCAACTTTTCGCGCCTCCACCGAGTCTATGAGGACGGCGGCCATCTTGCCGCCATCTTGTGACCGGTCCAACGCCTTAGGCACCACTTGGTCTTCCTCACATTTTTGGGTCGGGGTCCCTTGCAGACAGGCATCACCCTGCTCGCAGCGCCACTTTGTAACGGGGGCAGGGGGTGCCTTGGGGGGTGCTGTCATGGCCGCTTTGTGCATCAGGCTAACCCCCTGCCCGGCCGTCACTATCAAAGCATGGGTTTCATTTGTGGGGCAGAGTGTGGATGGTAGGGGCTCTTCTTCAGGCTCAGTAAAACGCCGCAGACATTCAGTTGGTAAACCAAAAGACACTTTATTGAACATCTTGCTGTACAGTTTCGGCACACCAACCCTTCAGGTTCAAAGTACAATTCTTGCCGGGGGACTACTTTCCTTTTCTCTTCTGCGGGCGTTACCCGTCTACTTCTGTCTCTTCAGCTATACACGTACTCCACTACTATGGGCTTTACCCACACACTTCTGTTTCTCTCTGTCTAGTTAAGCAAGCATTGTTGACCTTAGGGAGATCAACATATCCACTGCGGAGACACCATCACGTGTTTCTCAACGCAGTGATTCTAGAGCAACGCCCCCTGGGAAGTATGCAAATAAGAAAGCAGCGGAGACACCATCACGTGTTTCTCAACGCTGCCAGGAAACTAGCCAGGTCTTTCACCGGGAAGGAACAACCACGGGAAGGGCAGTCTCCGGTCAAGGAGACCACCTATACCAAACATGGTATCCATCCACAGACAGCCGTTTCGGGGTATTTGCCCCTCATCAGTGTGGAGTAGGAATCTGGCTAGTGGGGGCAATGCCTAGTAAAAGACTACTTAAGCAAGCATTGTTGACCTTAGGGAGATCAACATATCCACTGCGGAGACACCATCACGTGTTTCTCAACGCAGTGATTCTACAGCAATGCCCCCTGGGAAGTATGCAAATAGGAAAGCAGCGGAGAGGCACTTTCTCTTCCTTTGGCTATCTGCCACGTATCGCTCCCACACTCTGCCCCGTTGCTTCTCTCTGTCTCTACACACACTTCTGCACTAACTACACTCACTCTGCTACAGAGCCCTCTAACCCTCCCCCTAGGCTGTCCTGCCCCTCCTTCTCCTATACTGTTCCCAACGGGACCACTGTTCCACCCTGACACCTAGTGGGGAAACCAGTTACTGCTATAAACACAAATAACATCACATCAACATCTCTGGCTACCCCAGTCTGGGGCATCTTCAGGGGGGAAAACTGCTTCTTCGTTACCAGGGGTCCGTCCACCCCTTACAGGCACTCAGTCTGTACAGGCTCAGGGTCTGCCTGTCTTTGGGGTGGCGTAACCTTTCCAGATATGGGGCCAGAGTGTAGTCCCTCCGCAGTGACCGGTAGATGGTGAGTTTCTGGGAGTTCTCTAATTCACTCTTCCAGTCCTCTATGTATTGCATCTTGCAGCTCTCTGAAATCTCTTTTATTTGGGCTTTTGTCAGGGTGTGTTGCTGACTTTGGAAGTATTACTTGCCTTAACCCCTACTATGGGCTGGCCTCCTTCCCCTTTAATTCCTTCAGCCCTATCACACCATCCCAACCCTAAGCTAAGGGACCCGGGAGCAGTGACACCTAGTGATGGGCCGGCAATAGTGCATCCGAAAAGTACACACATGTAAACAACATTTCACATATATAAATATACACAAATAAGTATGATTTCTTCAGTAGGGTTGCAGGGCACGGGTCACCCTCCTACACAGCATCCAATAGGCAGGCACCACATGAAAATCCCATGAATTCTGTCCCAGCTTGTCTACCCCTATGTTTTAAAATGCATGGTGTTGTTTTGCTCACTGTATCTGTATTTTGTGACTGTACCCATATCCCCTGAGGATTCACACAGTGATGAAACGCATTAGAAGGAGCACTTGTCAGTAGTGACTAAGTGACTGGTGGTAAAGGGGTAATTTGAGGCGTTTGTTGGGGCCTCCCCTTATTTTCTCCACTTGGAGGTGCCAGTCAATTAGGAATTGGGACACTTACTTTTAAGTAGGGATGAGAGAATCTAAACTGTGAAATTCAGGGTTGCTAACAAACACAAAGATTTTTTTGCATCTCCTGGCGTTGTTTTGCCAGAATATGCAGATTTGGGGCAGAAATTAGGTGTATAAATTTCAGCACCAAATCTGCATCTCCTGGCAAAAAAACGCAGTTTAGGTGCAATTTTCTGTCTTGATGCATTTTTTGCAAGAAAATACTAAATCGTAAGCTATGAACTTAATGCACATTTATTCTGCAGGGTAGTTAGTCTCTAATGGTCCCAGTTGTACCAGTTGGGCGACATTTATTTTATACTTTATAGATTGATCCATACCTTTTTACCATACTGCTGCTTGTTAAAAGGAATATGTCCCATCTGCTCCATTGTCAGCTGATGCGATTATCGCACTGCACTTGGATATCATGCAAGTGCAGTCCAATGATTCACTCGCACCCTAGACTTGTATGAGTCGAGTGACACATCTCTCGCTGACAATCCCTTTATGCTGGGACTGTTCTCTCATCCAGAATCTGGATGAAAAAAAATCTTACCATCTGCTCTTCATCATTGAATAACATTGGTCTGAGTGCAATGCGAGATTTTCTCGCATTGCACTCGCACGATTCATACGCTTGTGTGACGCCCTGGACTCGCCAGGTAGTCACAGGTAGTCCCCCTGCACAAACACCTTCCCCTAATAAAGTGACAGCGGCCAACCTACAAAACCCTAGTCACCTCCCTCAGGGTCTGATGTTCACACCAGGGGGGCAGGGCCAGGCGATTGGCCTTGCCCACCGAGGAGTTCACAGGCCCTGAGGCAGGAAAAAGCAAAGGAGTCTAGTTCTGACAGTGAAGGAGAGTGGAGTTCAAGTGCAGACCTGTGACCAGGTCTGCCACAGTCTAACACCAGGTGTCTGGGTTGGAGCCCAGTCACTTCTGGCTAGGAGGCAGACTGTGATGGCCGCCTGCAGGAGCTGGGATTACAGCTGGTGGAACCCTAAGGACTGGGACCGGGTAGTGGCCCGCCGGTACCGAACCGGGGAACCGATTAGAAAACGGAGCACCAGAAGGGGTACTCAGACCCAGTACGAGGCCCAGAAGCCACTGGACTGATTCGATTTCACTGATTGGAGTCTGGACTTTAGGTCCTTTCCCCACCCAAACAATAGGATAAAGAGTTGCACACCAGTCACAATGTATAGGGGAATAATGAAAAGCATAACTGCTATATGAATACTAGACTGAAAAATACAATGGACTATCTGAAATAAGTGAAAAACATGAAAATGGTATCTGCATAACTGCTATGAAAAATAGAAATGAGAGATATTTAGCCATTGTATTGATCAATGCAAAGGAGCCCCAAAACCAAACGCCAAGGTAATCTCTATTTTTGGGGTCCCTAACCTATGTGTAACCTCACCTGCAGTTAAAAAACTTGCTCTGTATGGGAAGCAAGGGACCAAGCTATATATGTGTGAAATAAGAGACATGGCTATGGGTGGGGCAGGGTTCTCAGACAAAAAGTGCATACTAACTAAAGAATGTATGTCTGGAACACCAATGGTGTGAACAGGGTGCAAGACTCAAAAATATACAACTAAACAATAGGATAAAGAGTTGCACACCAGTCACAATGTATAGGGGAATAATGAAAAGCATAACTGCTATATGAATACTAGACTGAAAAATACAATGGACTATCTGAAATAAGTGAAAAACATGAAAATGGTATCTGCATAACTGCTATGAAAAATAGAAATGAGAGATATTTAGCCATTGTATTGATCAATGCAAAGGAGCCCCAAAACCAAACGCCAAGGTAATCTCTATTTTTGGGGTCCCTAACCTATGTGTAACCTCACCTGCAGTTAAAAAACTTGCTCTGTATGGGAAGCAAGGGACCAAGCTATATATGTGTGTGAAATAAGAGACATGGCTATGGGTGGGGCAGGGTTCTCAGACAAAAAGTGCATACTAACTAAAGAATGTATGTCTGGAACACCAATGGTGTGAACAGGGTGCAAGACTCAAAAATATACAACTAAACAATAGGATAAAGAGTTGCACACCAGTCACAATGTATAGGGGAATAATGAAAAGCATAACTGCTATATGAATACTAGACTGAAAAATACAATGGACTATCTGAAATAAGTGAAAAACATGAAAATGGTATCTGCATAACTGCTATGAAAAATAGAAATGAGAGATATTTAGCCATTGTATTGATCAATGCAAAGGAGCCCCAAAACCAAACGCCAAGGTAATCTCTATTTTTGGGGTCCCTCACCTATGTGTAACCTCACCTGCAGTTAAAAAACTTGCTCTGTATGGGAAGCAAGGGACCAAGCTATATATGTGTGAAATAAGAGACATGGCTATGGGTGGGGCAGGGTTCTCAGACAAAAAGTGCATACTAACTAAAGAATGTATGTCTGGAACACCAATGGTGTGAACAGGGTGCAAGACTCAAAAATATACAACTAAACAATAGGATAAAGAGTTGCACACCAGTCACAATGTATAGGGGAATAATGAAAAGCATAACTGCTATATGAATACTAGACTGAAAAATACAATGGACTATCTGAAATAAGTGAAAAACATGAAAATGGTATCTGCATAACTGCTATGAAAAATAGAAATGAGAGATATTTAGCCATTGTATTGATCAATGCAAAGGAGCCCCAAAACCAAACGCCAAGGTAATCTCTATTTTTGGGGTCCCTAACCTATGTGTAACCTCACCTGCAGTTAAAAAACTTGCTCTGTATGGGAAGCAAGGGACCAAGCTATATATGTGTGAAATAAGAGACATGGCTATGGGTGGGGCAGGGTTCTCAGACAAAAAGTGCATACTAACTAAAGAATGTATGTCTGGAACACCAATGGTGTGAACAGGGTGCAAGACTCAAAAATATACAACTAAACAATAGGATAAAGAGTTGCACACCAGTCACAATGTATAGGGGAATAATGAAAAGCATAACTGCTATATGAATACTAGACTGAAAAATACAATGGACTATCTGAAATAAGTGAAAAACATGAAAATGGTATCTGCATAACTGCTATGAAAAATAGAAATGAGAGATATTTAGCCATTGTATTGATCAATGCAAAGGAGCCCCAAAACCAAACGCCAAGGTAATCTCTATTTTTGGGGTCCCTAACCTATGTGTAACCTCACCTGCAGTTAAAAAACTTGCTCTGTATGGGAAGCAAGGGACCAAGCTATATATGTGTGAAATAAGAGACATGGCTATGGGTGGGGCAGGGTTCTCAGACAAAAAGTGCATACTAACTAAAGAATGTATGTCTGGAACACCAATGGTGTGAACAGGGTGCAAGACTCAAAAATATACAACTAAACAATAGGATAAAGAGTTGCACACCAGTCACAATGTATAGGGGAATAATGAAAAGCATAACTGCTATATGAATACTAGACTGAAAAATACAATGGACTATCTGAAATAAGTGAAAAACATGAAAATGGTATCTGCATAACTGCTATGAAAAATAGAAATGAGAGATATTTAGCCATTGTATTGATCAATACAAAGGAGCCCCAAAACCAAACGCCAAGGTAATCTCTATTTTTGGGGTCCCTAACCTATGTGTAACCTCACCTGCAGTTAAAAAACTTGCTCTGTATGGGAAGCAAGGGACCAAGCTATATATGTGTGAAATAAGAGACATGGCTATGGGTGGGGCAGGGTTCTCAGACAAAAAGTGCATACTAACTAAAGAATGTATGTCTGGAACACCAATGGTGTGAACAGGGTGCAAGACTCAAAAATATACAACTAAACAATAGGATAAAGAGTTGCACACCAGTCACAATGTATAGGGGAATAATGAAAAGCATAACTGCTATATGAATACTAGACTGAAAAATACAATGGACTATCTGAAATAAGTGAAAAACATGAAAATGGTATCTGCATAACTGCTATGAAAAATAGAAATGAGAGATATTTAGCCATTGTATTGATCAATGCAAAGGAGCCCCAAAACCAAACGCCAAGGTAATCTCTATTTTTGGGGTCCCTAACCTATGTGTAACCTCACCTGCAGTTAAAAAACTTGCTCTGTATGGGAAGCAAGGGACCAAGCTATATATGTGTGAAATAAGAGACATGGCTATGGGTGGGGCAGGGTTCTCAGACAAAAAGTGCATACTAACTAAAGAATGTATGTCTGGAACACCAATGGTGTGAACAGGGTGCAAGACTCAAAAATATACAACTAAACAATAGGATAAAGAGTTGCACACCAGTCACAATGTATAGGGGAATAATGAAAAGCATAACTGCTATATGAATACTAGACTGAAAAATACAATGGACTATCTGAAATAAGTGAAAAACATGAAAATGGTATCTGCATAACTGCTATGAAAAATAGAAATGAGAGATATTTAGCCATTGTATTGATCAATGCAAAGGAGCCCCAAAACCAAACGCCAAGGTAATCTCTATTTTTGGGGCTCCTTTGCATTGATCAATACAATGGCTAAATATCTCTCATTTCTATTTTTCATAGCAGTTATGCAGATACCATTTTCATGTTTTTCACTTATTTCAGATAGTCCATTGTATTTTTCAGTCTAGTATTCATATAGCAGTTATGCTTTTCATTATTCCCCTATACATTGTGACTGGTGTGCAACTCTTTATCCTATTGTTTAGTTGTATATTTTTGAGTCTTGCACCCTGTTCACACCATTGGTGTTCCAGACATACATTCTTTAGTTAGTATGCACTTTTTGTCTGAGAACCCTGCCCCACCCATAGCCATGTCTCTTATTTCACACATATATAGCTTGGTCCCTTGCTTCCCATACAGAGCAAGTTTTTTAACTGCAGGTGAGGTTACACATAGGTTAGGGACCCCAAAAATAGAGATTACCTTGGCGTTTGGTTTTGGGGCTCCTTTGCATTGATCAATACAATGGCTAAATATCTCTCATTTCTATTTTTCATAGCAGTTATGCAGATACCATTTTCATGTTTTTCACTTATTTCAGATAGTCCATTGTATTTTTCAATCTAGTATTCATATAGCAGTTATGCTTTTCATTATTCCCCTATACATTGTGACTGGTGTGCAACTCTTTATCCTATTGTTTAGTTGTATATTTTTGAGTCTTGCACCCTGTTCACACCATTGGTGTTCCAGACATACATTCTTTAGCTTTCCCCACCCAAGACCCGATGGAAGACAACAGCCCAACCAGAAGGATAGAACGCCACCGCCCAGGCATCGAGATTCCACGGGCCAGCGTCTGCGGGTAAACGGGCTCTGCCGGCACATACAAAGCTGGGCAGCGGACTACCGTTGCTCAGGCATAGGAGTCAAAGTCCTACTAAAAGTGAGGTGCAGGAGAAAGGCGGAAACCACCATCCTGAACGAGGGGAGAAGCACAGCCGGCTGCGGGCACCGTCCACCATCTTGTTTGGTTTACCAGAAACTCCAGTGTGTCTGTAATAGTGAGTACAGCAGTGCCCTTGGGCTGCGCACCGCACCGACATGCCAGCACGTATCCATTCCCCCGCCTCAGCACTCTCCCTCGGGCCCCCGGGACCATCACCCCCTACCCACGGAGGGGTCAACACCAAGCTGCGCAACACCGTCCCCGGGAGCCTAGTCAATGGCAGCGGTGGTGTCCATCCATTCACCACAACCCGTGTGTGGCATTACGAACTTTAATCTAAACCCCCCCCTTCAAACTGCCAGCCCCCTTGCAGAGCGACATGACCCCCGGTCCGGAGGCGCTTGAGCCACCCACAAACGAGCCTGGATCCGAGTGGCTCAGCTGCAGCCGAGCGCGGGGCGGTACACTTGTGTGAGCGCACCCTAATGCATATTTTATAGTAATTGTATAATGTATATTAGCTAAGTATAGGAATGTTATGTAGGCAGATATTGTCGGTAATAGGTATATTAACCTTGGTTGCTTCCTGAGTATTGACGGAGCTGTTCACTTGGACCAGCACTCCTTCCATTTGGCATAGGCATTTTGAATTAGCAGGAAATTGTAAGAAGGGCTCTGGCTTTTTTTGCTCATAGTTCACAGTCTGGTAGCTGGTGGAAGGTGAGTTATTCAGCTCCTTTCACAGGGTGTTGGTGTTGTGTGGTGGCCATTTTTGTGGTGATTTTGTGTCTGTGGGGCGGTGTGGCTTGGAGTCATGGGTGTTGTGATGCATCAGGTCACCTGCCCTGCTGGTGCTCTGTCGCTGCGGCAGTGTTTGGCGCACAGCACCACCTCTTTAAGGCTTAAATAATGTAAGGACACACTCAGAAGTTTGCCGTGACGTGGCAGTGGCTTCATACAGTCCGATCAGAATGTTAAACTAAGAACCTCATGTTCTGTTATATAAATGTTTGCCTAGTGGCATTAGATCAACTTACGATTTAGGGCTGTGCAGCTTCATGTCTTTCTCTTCAGCTACTGCACAGTGTCCCATGTCCCCATACACTCCACCACTCCAGTATAGACTGCTCCCTCAGTCTGGGATGAGCCATCTGCATTTGTGAAAGCTCCAACCCCAAGGGTGAACAAACCCCTTCCTGGTAATCAGGAGGGCTGATGATTAGTGCTGAGCGGACCCGGACTGTAAACGTCCTGATCCGCGCGGTTTCAGCGCTATCCCCGGGCCGGACCCGGGCGCGGAATTCCGGCTGCACGATCTGGAATCGGCAATTAATAAAAATGTTAAAAAACAATAAATAAATAAGCGTTTTATACTTACCGAGACTCTGTCATGGCGGCACACTTGCTTCCGGGTCGCGCTTTCACTTCCTGTACTGTGCACGCAGTCACACAGCTTTCCGTGCTTTCCCCGCCCACCGGCCATCCTCTCAGCTATGATTGGTTCCTGGCTGACGCGCCCCCAGCCTGTGACAGCTCTGCCGCGGTCATCGCTTATCGCAGTCAGTACTACGCTGCACTCAGAGCGGGCAGCCGTGCTCTATGGCTGCTCGCTCTGACATGTAGCAGAGCTGGATGTGTCGCCGCTGGATCTCGTGTGGATTACGCCGGAGCTGGAGGGCTGTGGTGGGATAATAAAGTGGTGAAGGAGGAGACTGCGTTTGTACTTTATTCCAAATAAAGGATTTTTCTGTGTCTTGTTTATTTACTGTATTTACAGGATTGTGATGCGGGTATCTCACAGATGCCCGTGTGATCACAAACCTGTGGTTTAGTAACAGCCGTGCGCTGTTATTAACCCCTGCTATTACCTTGATTGCCACCACACCAGGGCAATCAAGATGAGCACATATCGCACCGGAATGGCCACATCTAACAGATGCGGCCATACCGGGCGGCGGCGGGCTGAGGATATACCAGCCCCCAGCCGGTTCTCATGGCTGGGAATGAAAATTGGGGGGACCGCACGTCGGTTTTTTTTTTTTAATTATTTAAATTTAAAAATAAAAAAAAAAAACGCATGCGGTTTATCTTAGGCAGCAGTCACAGCGAGGGACTCCCACAAGTGTGACATCGCAGCACAGCCGCACACACATCTGACAGGAGTGTGCATGTGTTTCTAGGTACATGCACACTCATGTTCAGACAGTGGCAGGCTGTGACGGGTGATGTCAGACCCGCACGAGTCTGACATCAGAGCACAGCCGCACACACATCTGACAGGAGCGTGCATGTGTTTCTAGGTACATGCACACTCATGTTCAGACAATGGCTGACTGTGACGGGTGATGCCAGACCCGCAAGAGTCTGACAGCGCATCACCGACGCACACACATCTGACAGGAGCATGCATGTGTTTCTAGGTATATGCACACTCATGTTCAGACAGGCGTCAAAACACCGCGATTTTTTGCCAGGAGGTGTAGATTGGATGCAGAAATATGGTGTAAAAATCACAACATCAAATTTGCATCCCTTGGCCCCCAAAAATAAAAAAAAAAAATAAAAAAAAGTTTGCCACAGGTGGAAATTTGGTGCTGAAAGCTGGTGCAGACGATTTCAGCACCAAATGTGCACCTCCTGGCAAAAAACCGTGGCAAAAATCGCAGAAAAATAACTGCGGCAAAAACCGCGGCAAAAACCGTGGCATAAAAATTCCGTCAAAACACCGCGATTTTTTGCCAGGAGGTGTAGATTGGATGCAGGAATATGGTATAAAAATTTCAGCACAAAATCTGCATCTCTTAGCCAAAAAAAATGTGCTTTTTCTGCTAGGAGATACAGGTCTGTGAACTCAGTGACCTCCACCTGAGGTCAGGTTACCTGCGATCACAGATGAAGGACTGTGGGAACCTCCAGCTGTGAACGCAAATGACCTGAGTGACGTCACCGCTCAATGCGCAGTTCATTCATTCTCTGGAGCTCACAGAGAGCGGTCGGTCGTGCCGCTCTCTGTGATATTCAGATGTAGCAGAGCTGAAGCGGCGTGGGACGTCGTGTGGATTACGTCAGAGCTGCAGGGTATTTGGGAGTAAATAAAGAGGTGAAGGAGGGGTGTTTGTATTTTATTCCAAATAAAGGTTTGTTGTCTGTGTGTGTGTTTATTTACTGTCACTTACAGGTTTGTGTGATTCAGGTATCTGATAGACGCCTGCGCCATCACACAAACCTAGGGCGTGTGCCGCTATTAACCCCTGCTATTACCCCGACTGGCACCGCATCACGCCAGCGGGAAGAGCCGGTATCGCACACCGGTATGTTGCATCTAACAGATGCGACATACCGGGCGGCTGCGGGCTGAGGATGTACCAGCACCCAGCCGGCGTTATCATGGCTGGGGATGAAGATTGGGGGGACCGCACATCATTTTTTTTTTTACTTTCACCGGAATCACACGTGCGAGGGGCTCATGCGAGTCTGCCATGGCAGCACCCGGCAAAGCCTCGCACGTGTGACTCCGGGCACTGTATACACAGCACAGATACTGCGCGACGGCTGGGGCTGCAGGCGAGCGCTATAACTGTGCTGCTGAGTGTTTACCACTGTGAACTGACCGACAGACTGTACTGCTTTCCCCGCCCACCGGCCGTCCTGTGTTTGGTTGCAGTTAGCTGACACTCAGGATGGGGGCGTGTCTAGCTGCAACCAACACGCGCCGGTGGGCGGGGAAAACAATGAATATTGAATTGTCGGCTCCGGAAGGTAACAGCGTGACTGGGAAGGAGTGTGCCGACATGACAGCACCTCGGTGAGTATGCTGCGCTCGCTCCTAGCCTCCTAGCCCTTCCACAAACGTTTTTACCCTTCGGATTCCGGTCTCCATTGACTTATATGGGCACCGGATTCCGGACCGTAGCGGATTCTTTTTTAAATCTGTTAGTGATCCGCCGGCCCCGGATTATTGGCCATTCGATCAGCTCTACTGACGATGTTTATGGCCAGCAGGATAATGGCAGCACTTATGATTGGAGTAACGCAGTACCAGACTGGATCCACTCCCAGGTGGAAACACCTAACAAAATGGTGGTCCCACTGAACCCACACAGTATTGTAAAACTGCACATTTTAGGGTGGCCTTTTATTGTGGCCAGCCTAAGTCACAATGTGTAATAATCATACTGTGTAATCAGCATCTTGATATGTCACACCTGTGAGGTGGATGGATTATCTCGGCAAAGGAGAAGTGCTCATTAACACGGATTTAGACAAGTTTTTGAGCAATATTTAAGAGAAAAAAAGGCTTTTGTGCACATAGAGAAAGTCTTAGATCTTTGGGTTCAGCTCGTGAAAAATGGGAATAAAAACAAAAGTGTTGCATTTATATGTTTGTTCAGTATAAATCCCACCAAACACTAACCTTATGAATTAAATAGCGGTAAAAACAACTGGTGGTGCTGTGGAATAGGTCCAATGTGAGTGTTGGTGTCTGCATATATATTGAGAAAAAATTGAGCTCCAAACTGTATGGAGAACTAATTTAGGAAACTAGGGTAAACAAGAGCGCTCCTGCCAGTAGCATCTCTCCAAAGTCTACAAGTGATTAGAACAATGTTGGCTGGTACTTTCCAGACTTCCGTAGCCCCTGTTGATATCACTGAACAATGTTGTTTTGAGTTGCTGGCGGTTTTCAAAAAACCTGTTGGGTAATCATCTTTGGGTTTCTGTGCAGCAAAAAGAGCCGTAGCAATTACAACTTGGCTTTGAGTATTTCCTGCAGATGAAGATGCCAGGCAAGGCTTTTGATTGACCACCATCTTAAATTGAAACATTAGGGCCAGGTAGTCTAGAGCTGTCAACAAAAAGGGATTCTACAGTGAGTCTTGGCACAAGCCACTTTAGTAGAATTTTAGTAATTCAATAGTTTCAGCATTAAAGCCACATACAGGTATGTGTACTTTGTTACAGGGGTACACAGGTTGTTTCTCTAGAGTAGTCCCATGAACATGTACAACAGATATCAGAAAGGGGTTTAAAAATTTTCCTCCACTTCATATTCACCTACCACCAGCAATCCAGCAGAGCAGGTGGGAAAAAGAAGCCTTCTCTCTAACACAATATGTTTTGACACATTGTGCACCAGTGTAAAATAGTCGCCATCATGCTCCACCTTCAGCTTGCTCTGCTTTCCCAAGGATGCCCTGTGGACAACAAATAATAACTCAGGGGCTGTCATTAAAGCAGTTATCCACTACTTTTACATTGATGGCCTATTTTTAGGATAGGTCATCAATGTCTGATTGGCCAGGGCTTGGCACCCCACACCCCTGCCGATCGATCAGCTGTTCTCGGTCCCTGCAACAGCAGCAGGCATCCGGAAATGCTCAGTTCCGGCGCTGCTCCTTCTTCTGATAGAAGCCAAGGCTGGGTACTGCACATCCGCCTCCTATTGATTAGAATGGCCACTATCAGAAGGCAGCGCAGCACTGGAACTGAGCATTTCCGGCTGCCTGCTGCTGTTGCCGGGACCGAGAACAGCTTATCAGCGGTCCGAGACTATCAGACATTAATGGCCTATTCTAAAGGCGGTGTTACACGCTACGATATATCTGGCGATAAGTCGTCGGGGTCACGGATTCCGTGACGCACATCCGGCATCGTTAGAAATATCGTAGCATGTGACAGCTACGAGCGACTGTTAACGAGCAAAAATACTCACCTTATCGTTGCTCGTTGACACGTCGTTCATTTTCATAATATCGGTCACATTCCTGGATGCAGGTTGTTCGTCGTTCCTGAGGCAGCACACATCACTCTATGTGACACCCCGAAAACGGCGAACACAGCTTACCTGCGTCCCACCGGCAACGAGGAAGGAAGGAGGTGGGCGGTATGTTACGTCCCACTCATCTCCGCCCCTCCGCTTCTATTGGGCGGCTGCTGTGTGACGTCGCATTGACGCCGAACGTCCCTCCCCCTTCAGGAAGTGGATGTTCGCCGCCCACAGCGAGGTCGTTTGGAAGGTAAGTACGTGTGACGGGGGTTAACGACTTTGTGCGACACGGGCAACAAATTGCCCGTGACGCACAAACGATGGGGGCGGGTGCGATTGCACGATAAATGGACGCGTGTAACGGGGCCTTAAGGATAGGCTATCAATGTAAAAGTAGTAGACAACCCCTATAATACCTGGTCTAGACTAAATTTGCACCATAAATGTTTCAGTTTGGAGGAGCAATATTTTTGCAACTCTGGGCAGCATTTTTAATTTTGACAAGGGTCACATTTTATCTGACACCAACTCTACATGTAGCAGAAACAAAACCAAGTAAAAAGTGCAGAAATAATTTTGTGAACAGTGTTTGCACTTTTGTAAGGAAATAGTTTCATAAATATTCAGAGAAATTTAACATTTAAAGACAGATATGATATATATCTGATAACAAGAAGAGAATTCGCTTGATCTTTTCAGCTACAAGGAAGACATCAAGCCCTACCTGCTACTGTCAATTTTAATCTTTGCTCGTTTGTTCCTCTTCCTTCTACAGTATGGAACTATAACTTTTTTTATCTTTTGTTAACATTGCCATATGAGGGTTTAGGTTTTTTGCAGGACAATTTCTAGTTTTCAATGAATAAAATTAATTTTAGCATACATAATGTAATGAAAAATAGAAAATAACTTAAAGTGTTGTGAAATAGTGAAAAAAAATGAAAATCTATCACTGCTGTTTGGATTACATTTTTAAGATGTTTATTACAGGGAAAAAATAACAACAGGATTCTTTAAGTCAGTAAGAATACAGTGAATTCAAACTGTATAGTTGTGTTTTACTTAAGTGGTGAGAAATTTGTAAAAAAACAAAACCTGATGTTTGTACCAGAGATAATCTCAAACTCTTGGAACCTGCATGTTCACACTTAAGGTTTTTTTTTTTCTCTTTTTGAAATTCATTAATGTACCTGAATCATTAAACCATAATATGACTAGAACGACCACAGTACAGACAAAAACAATTTGGAGCTCTGTGCTCCATACCATCTTTGGGATCCCTGCAAGCACCAATTTGCATAGGTTCATCAGTTTCAATTGATGAAGCAGGTGGCACCAAAATACCCTTAAATGTACCTCTGTCCCTTAGACACCTCTCTAGATGAATAGCAAGAGTCATGGTCTCCTCCACAGACTGCGGACAGGAATTGTAAGGGGTACTTTGCACGTTGCGACATCGCTACCGTGATATAGTCGAGGTCACATCGTTAGTGACGCACATCTGGCGCCGGTAACGACATCGCAACATTTGAATCCTAGATGCGCCGATAAACGATCGCAAAAGCGTCGTAAATCGGTGATCTGTGTAGCGTTGGTAATTTTCAAAATGTCGGGTCGACCGCAGGTACGATGTTGTTTGTCACTCCTGCGGCAGCAGACATTGCTGTGTGTAAACCCGCAGGAGTGACAAACATCTCCTTACCTGCCTCCACCGGCAATGCAGAAGGAAGGAGGTGGGCGGGATGTTACATCCCGCTCATCTCCGCCCCTCCGCTTCTATTGACCGGCCGATTAGTGACGTCGCGGTGATGTCGCTGTGATGCCGAATGCACCTCCCCCTTGAAGGAGGGATTGTTCGGCAGTCACCGCGACGCCGCCGACCAGGTAAGTGCGTATAAAGCTGCCGTAGCGATAATGTTCGCTACGGCAGCTATCACCGCATATTGCATGTGCGACGGGGGTGGGTGTTATCGCGCTGGACATCGCTAGCATCAGCTAGCGATGTCGCAACGTGCACAGTACCCCTAAGTCTTTAATCTAATCTGACAGTCCCTGACAGGACTACTCGGAAGAGCAGGGTAAAGCTGGTGTCACACATAACGACAACGACGTCGCTGCTACGTCACCATATTCTGTGACGTAGCAGCGACCATAGATGATCGTTAGTAAGCTGTCAAACATGTTATATAAAGCAGCGACGGAGCAGCGATCATAGCGACGTCGACGGTCGTTGTGTGGTTTCAGACGTAGCGTAATGTAGCGATCGTCGCTGCTGCGGTGTCAAACACAAGGATTATCAGCTTATCAGCATGGCACAGCGGGATAGCAGCGATCAAAAAATTACCTGGAACATTCAGGAGCGAGCAACGATTTCGCAGCAGGGGTCTGATCGTTGTTATGTGTCACACACAGCGACGTTGCTGTTGAGGTCGCTGCTACGTCACAGAATATGGTGACGTAGCAGCGACGTCGTTATCGTTGTCGTTATGTGTGACACCAGCTTTACTCCAAGAGTTCTGTACAGGCCAACGTTTAAACTCTGAAGAGTAGTCCTCTGCTTTATGAGCTCCCTAAATCAATCTATGAATAGTAGATTAAGCAAAGGTGACATTATCAGGATCATCAGAAATGAGGCTGAGAGTGAAGATAAATGTCTCTACAGGGGCCAACTCCAATAATCCTCAGACAAAGAAAAAGCCCAAGCCTGTGGATCTTGAGGTAGTAAAGCAAAATAATGCCTATTTGATGACTCACGGACCCAGAGGACACTGGATGTAAACGGAAGTAAAATTTGCATGAAACAGAGAAAGCAGGAAACTTAGGGTACCTTCACACTTTAGCGATGCAGCAGCGATCCGACCAGCGATCTGACCTGGTCAGGATCGCTGCTGCATCGCTACATGGTCGCTGGTGAGCTGTCAAACAGGCAGATCTCACCAGCGACCAGTGACCAGCCCCCAGCCAGCAGCGACGTGCAAGCGACACTGCGCTTGCACGGAGCCGGCGTCTGGAAGCTGCGGACACTGGTAACTAAGGTAAACATCGGGTATGGTTACCCGATGTTTACCTTAGTTACCAGCTCACACCACTTAACTTAGCGTGTGCAGGGAGCAGGTGCCGGCACTGGCAGCGTGAGAGCTGCGGAGGCTGGTAACGAAGGTAAATATCGGGTAACCACCTTGGTTACCCGATGTTTACCTTGGTTACAGCTTACCGCAGGCTGTCAGACGCCGGCTCCTGCTCCCTGCACATTCAGGATTGTTGCTCTCTCGCTGTCACACACAGCGATGTGTGCTTATCAGCGGGAGAGCAACAATAAAAAAACGAACCAGGGCTGTGTGTAATGAGCAGCAGGGGCCAGATCGCTGCTCCGTGTCACACACAGCGAGATCGCTAATGAGGTCACAAAAAACGTGACTCAGCAGCGATCTCAGTAGCGATCTCGCTGTGTGTGAAGTACCGCTAACTTTGGTCACTGTCAAAGCAATCTGGTATCTTTATCTTTGGTTGTGTCACGCTCCCGGTCTGACCGCGTTGCCCACCACCCGTCGCTCCAACCCCTGGGGTCCCTGCTCCCCACCGAGCCCGCTCTCCTGCTACCTCGTCCTTACCTTTTCCCCATCGGTTCCGGCTCTGCGCCGCACACTCACTGCAGCCACCTGTGCTCCAGCTTCCTGCCTCTCCTGTGGTCTCAGCTCTGACTTCCGGGTTGCGGGCCTCACACAAGCACACTACAGGATGTGCGCGTGCACTCACCTAGACTTAAAGGGCCAGCACAGCTGTCCAGGATATGACTACTAATTAACCTTGGGTATTTAAGACTTTCCATTCCCCATGGCCAGTGCTTGTTCAACGCGTCCCTGTAGCTTGTCTCTTGTACCAGTTGTTTAGGTCCCTCGATGCCTGTGCTTGGTGTAACTCTGTCTCTGCTTGCAGATCCTGAGTACCATTTTGACCACACACTCCAGCCTGACCCGTTAACCTGCACCAGTCTCCGCTCCTGGACTTCAGCCTAATCCCTGTGACCTGCACCAGTCTTCAGTTCCAAACTTCTGCCTGATCCCCTTAACCTGTACCTGGTTCAGATCGGATCCTGTATCTATAAGACTCTATCGTGTGAATCTTGCTGATCCCCGCTTCCGTCCATCTAGGCCCTCTGCGGTTATGCCCAACAGTCCCTGTATAGGGGTTCGCTCGAGGCAGCGCCACAGGGGAGTCCGGTGCACGGTCCAGTGGGTCCACTCCCAGGACTATCGTTTCAAGTTGTAATATAGTAAACTAATGACCTTGGTCATTAGTAGTGGCTGAACGTGCCTGCTGCTGTTGGTACCTAATTTCTGTAATCTCCAAGGCTAAGGCTTGTAATTGTGTAAGAAAGGAGTAAATCAGATCCATATTGATACCCCAGAACAGACCAAATGGTCTGGCTGTAATATTCTACTCTTCAACTCACACAGGGACAAAAAGAAATGGGAATATGTTAACCAGAGGTCTCTATACAGACTAGGAGTACCCTAAACCTGACCCTGTTTTGTCCCTGCCTGACTGTGGAGGTTGGCACCCTAAAGTAATGCAATGTCACACCCGCTCAACGTCGGCAGACCCTGAGTGTCATTAATTGCACCCTAAATTATAAGCCCAAGTATAACACAAAACACCAATAAACATAAAAGAGGTGCACACAGGCAGAGGATGAGACACAGGGCTAAATTTGTGTTCACACAGTCATACAGGGAAGATGGAAGAAACGGAAAGAAATGCAAAAAAGACTTATGGATAAAGTGGAACCTCTCCAAATGCCAAATGAAACAGGATGGGAGAATGCTGGAAAAGAAGACACGCAAACATAGCGTAGGGAAAAGCAAAAGTGATAATTCAGCAAGATTATCCTGAACTGAGGATCTGGGACTCCAAACATTCATCCACCTCGGAATATAGGTAAACACTGAAGCATGTGCATCATGAGTATAAAAAGACTCTTCCAAGATGTGATAGAGCATACAAAGCAAGGAAGTGAACACACCTGAGTGGAAATAAAACAGAAAAGCAAGGCAAATGAAAGACAAGACAAGAGAACTAACAGCAGTTGAACTAATACAAAACATGTTGTGGTCCAATGGAGAAGGAAACTGACCACACAACCAGAGGTCGCCACATTAAGCCCCCACAGTTAAGCTACCAAATATACTATATTATTGATAAATCAAACTGAGCGAGGCACTGCTGCTGGCACCTCTCCTATCTCTCTCTTTACCAACCAATTCAATCTCTGTGTTATTCCCACTACATAACAATCAAAATGACTGCTGGAACACAATTGTAACTGTGAACAGGGCACTAGCCAAAAAATACACAATCTATATGAAGTGAAAGCTGCACACCAAATTCTGAGAAATACGAACAAGCATAACTGCTTTATGATGCATAAGGAATGAAAAATACAACTAGCAACATGAAAAATGGAAAAAAAAATTAAATGTGACATTGCATAACTGCTGAGGATTATTTGAAATAAAGAGATATTTAGCTAATATATTGATCAATTCATTACTGCCCCATAACCAACTTCTCGGTAATCTCTTATTTATGGGGTCCCTAACCAAATGTTACCTCTATTTGCGGTTGAAACCTGCTGTGTATGGGAAGCAAGGGACCTGGCTATATAGGAAGTTGAATAATCATGGCTAAAGAGCACATAGAGGCTAGCACCCTGTTCACATTTACAATGGTGTTCTAGCAGTCATTTTGATTGCTATGCAGTTTTTTCTGTCTGAGAACCCAGTCAAGCCCTTTAGCCATGATTATTCAACTTCCTATATAGCCAGGTCCCTTGCTTCCCATACACAGCAGGTTTCAACCGTACATAGAGGTAACATTTGGTTAGGTACCCATGCACACAAGCAGGTTTTAACCGCATATAGAAGTAACATTTGGTTAGGGACCCCATAAATAAGAGATTACCGTGAAGTTGGTTATGGGGCAGTAATGAACTGATCAATACATTAGCTAAATATCTATTTTTTTCAAATAATCCTCAGCAGTTATGCAATGTCCCATTTAATTTTTTTTTTTCCATTTTTCATATGGCTAGTTGCATTTTTTATTCCTTATGTATCATAAAGCAGTTATGCTTGTTTGTATTTCTCTGAATTTGGTGTGCAGCTTTCACTTCATATAGATTATTCCCACTAGAGACTAACTTTTATATGTCTGTCAGCAGTGGGGTCCTCCTGGGTCTCCTACGATAGCATTTCATTCAAATGTTGATGGATAATTCCCGCACATACTGATGCAACCTAAGCCTGCAAGACAGCTTTAATTTCTTTGGAACTTGATTGGGGTCCACCATCCATACTATCCTGCTTTACAACCTTTCATCAATTTTTCTCTGCTATTCACATCCAGGTTAGCTATGGTGCCATCGGTTGTAAATCTCTTGATTATGATGTATTACCATGGACAAAGTAACACAAAAATCTCTGGAAATGAACTTGTAACCTTGACATTGTTGATAGTTTTCAACAATTTTGGTTCTCAAGTCCTCAGATAGTTCTCTTCTCTTTCTGTTCTCCGTGCTTTGTGCGGCACACACAGACACATGAGTGGTATGATCTGGTAACCGTGGACGATCACGAAAAATCCCATTAATAAGGAAAAAAAACAAAACCACAAGAGTAGTTGGAAACTGAGCTGACCACAATCCCCTATCTATTGGATAACACTAGACATAGCAGTGGAATGTTCCTAACATACCTAGCCACCTCATCACTGCCTGAGAAACTAGCTACACCTCAAAGATAGATATGAGGAATCCTAACTGGCTCGGAGCAGTCCCCAAAGAAATAGCAAGCCCCCAACATGCAACAACGGTGATGTAAGAAAACATAATACACAGATAGAAAATATAGATCATGAAAGGTGAGGCCCAACTTACTAGATACAACAGGACAGATAACTGATTGCGGCCAGCAAAAAACCTTACAAAAAATATCAATCTCCTGATCATAAAAAATGCAGAAATCATACAGACTCTTCCCCACTTTATCAGGTACTCTTGTGCTAGACGCTTTAAACAGAACTGCAGATATATTGGGAAGAAACAAAATCACAGAAACAAATAATATTCCAAAGTGCAAATATTTAAAACATGAATAGAGAGCAAACTTCCTTTCTTGCTGGAGGAACTGCCCTGCTTACAGAAGCAGAAAGACAGATACTCACATACAAGAAACCAAACACAGAACCAAATGGAATATTCAGAAACAGTGTAAATCCAGCAATTAAGCACAGAAACAGTAAACTTATCTGGAGTAGATTCAGGCACCAAATAAATGGGAAAAACAAAAGGGAAAACTCAGAGCCATCTTCAGAAGCAGGCAGGAACATTTATCACCGGCGACCGCCAGGCAAAAAATGCTCTCCTAAATAAACTAGGCTGATCTGCAATAGGATTTCCTGGATTCCCAATTAATTCCATCACCTGTCTGAATCACAGATTCAAATTCAGCTTCATTACCATTCCTGGCCACCAGAGGGAGCTCCACACCAGCTCCCACTCGGATGACATTCACAACAGTACCCCCCCTTGAGGAGGGGTCACCGAACCCTCACCAGAGCCACCAGGTCTGTCAGGATGGGCATGATGAAAAGCACGAACCAATCTGTCAGCGTGAATGTGAGAAGCAAAAACCCAGGAATTGTCCTCCTGACCATAACCCTTCCACTTAACAAGGTGCTGAAGCTTACGTCTATTAAGGTGGGAATCCAAAATTTTGTCTACTTCATACTCTAGATCCCCATCTATCAACACAGGATCAGGAGGCACCGCAATGGGAACTGCTGGTTCCACATGTTTCTTCAACAAAGACTTATGAAAAACATTGTGAATTTTAAAAGACTCAGGGAGAGCTAAACGAAAAGATATGGGATTAATAATCTCCGAAATCTTATGAGGCCCAATAAATCTTGGCTTAAATTTAGAAGAAGAAACTCTCATATGAATATTTTTAGAGGACAACCAAACCATGTCCCCTCTTTAAACCGGGGACCAACAGTCCTACGTCGGTTGGCAAACCTCTGGGCATTCTCCTGGGACTGAAACAATTTGTGCACTACATGACCCCAAATCTGCTGCATTTTCTCCACAACAGAATCAACTCCCGGACAGGCAGAAGCCTCAACCTCCCCTGAAGAAAACCTGAGATGAAACCCAAAAAATTGCAGAAAAACTGAGACATCAAAGTAGCAGAGCTAGCTCTATTATTGAGAGCAAACTCTGCCAATGGCAAAAACGAAACCCAGTCATCCTGATCCGCAGATACAAAACACCTCAAATAGGTTTCCAAGGTCTGGTTTGCTCTCTCAGTCTGACCATTAGTCTGAGGATGAAGCGCAGAAGAGAAAGACAACTCAATTCCTACTTAAGAACAAAATGCTCCCCAAAATCTGGACACAAACTGTACTCCTATGTTTGACACAATATACTCAGGAATACCATGTAAACGAACCACCTGTTGAAAAAACAAGGGCACCAACTCTGATGAAGACGGCAACTTAGGCAATGGTACCAAATGGACCATCTTAGAAAATCGATCACAATTAACCGTCATCCTCTGAGAGACAGGAAGATCAGAAATAAAATCCATAGTGATATGAGTCCAAGGTCTCTTAGGTAAGGCAATGGCAATAACAACCCATTAGAACGTGAACAAGGCTTGAATCTAGAACAAACCCCACAAGATTGCACAAAACTCCCGACAATCCGAGACAAAGAAGGCCACCAAAAAGACCTACTCACTAGATCCCTAGTACTAAAAATCCCAGGATGACCAGCCAAAACGGAACAATGAATCTCGGACATAGCTCTACTCCTCCATTGCTCAGGAACATACAGTTTCCCCACAGGACATCTCTCAGGTTTGTCCCCCAGAAATCTCTCAAGTGCTAACCTCAAATCGGGCAAAATGGTGGAGAGGACCACACCTTCATTCAGGATGGTAGATGGCTCAGCAACATCACGAGAATCAGCAAAGAAACTTCTAGAGAGGGTATCCACCTTAGTATTCTGAGAGCCCGGAATATAAGAGACCACAAAATTAAAGCGTGTGAAAAACAAGGCTCATCTAGCCTGCCTGGGAGTCAACCTCCTGGCTGATTCGAGATAGATCAAATTCTTATGATCGGTGAGTACAACAATTTGATGTCTTGCCCCCTCCGGCCAATGTCTCCATTCTTCAAAGGCCCACTTCATAGCCGATAATTCCCGATTACCCACACCATAGTTTTGTTCAGGTGGAGAAAATTTACGAGAGAAGAAGGCACAAGGCTTCAGTTTGAAGTTATTAATCTACAGATTAAAGGGGTTGTCCACTATTTAGACAACCCCTAGTCATTCTCCTTATTCGCCCCCGTAAAAATAAATAAGCCTATACTCACCTCTGGTTCCAGTGATGTCTGAATTTGCGATGTCTGGATCCGGCTTCCTTCTCCTTGCCTTCAGACAACTGAGCAGGAAATCAGCGCAGTGCTCACATCCTACTCATATGTCTGAAGGTGGGAAGACAGACGCTGGGCACTGATTGGTCGCGGGACCCATGTGTCATAATAATGTCATGTGGGCCCCAAGATCACGAATTCAGACATGGCTGGAACCACACCAGCGGTGAGTATAGGTTTATTTAATTTTATGGGGGCGAACAAGGGGAATGAGTTGGGGTTGTCCAAGTAGTGGACAACCCCTTTAACCCTAATACTGCAGGTTAATTGTGATGCTCATCATTATGTGGTGTAGTGTGATGCTAGTCACTAGGTAGCACTAGATACTACTTGCATGCAGTGTGAACGTAGAGATAGGCAAACAAGCCAGGTTCAGGAACCAGGAGGACACAACAGGACACAGGGAGCAGGCAGAAATGAGATCAAGATACAGTCCGAGGGTCAGGATACCAGGAGAGTACTAATAGGATACAGGGAGCAGGAGGAGACGTGGTCAGGAGAAGGTCCAAGGTCAGAAGCCAGGAGGTAATGACAAAGTCAGGGGGTTGGGCGGAGCAGAGTCAACTGCAGTCCAGGGTCGAGAAGCCAAGATCAGATAACTGTACACAAACGGGAGCCTAGAGCACTTACTGCGGAACCAAGAAATCCAACTGGCAATGTTCTGGGCGAGCATGCTCCCTAACAAAGCAGAGCAATCACCCAGAACGAGAAGCATCTGGGAAAGCCCCTCTCAGCACCAGTGTAGGATCCAGTACTGAGAAGCAACCCATCCAAAGGAGCTCAAGACAACATCAGAGCGTCTAAACCTGCAAAACGCTCTGTGTGACGGAACAGGCAGGAGAGCATGGCAGAATATAATAGAGCACAAGATGCTCCGCACATCAGAACCGTGACATCAATAGTATTTTCACGTTAGGTTCCCTTTAAACAATAAATCATTTTCTGATCAAGTCTTCCCTTTAAGTAACCTATATTTCAAACAAGTTTATCAACTTTTTCCAACTTGCGAGAATAATAACTCCTCCCTATGAAGAGAAGAGTCTTAGTGACAGCAGAACATGAATGTTCTCTTTTCTCAATATGTCTCCGCACAGCCTGACCCTGCTGCTGACATGCACCTTGTTTGGTAAGTGTATTATATAAAATTCTCAATTTTGTAAGGTTTATCTACTTTTATTAACATCCCAGAGGTTTAGAAGGCGTCAGTATTGTCCTGATAGTCGGTATTCATTTAGATTTCTAGCCTGGTTTACGCTTTTTTTTTCTTCTTAGTTGTCTTTTTTGCATTATTGTCTTTATATTTTCAAGACAAATTATGGCTGTCAAGATATAGAAAAGGGGCTATATGGTTCAATATGAATACGGCACAATTATAGCACATGGGGTGATCATATATGTTAGAAAATAAATCTTAAAATACTTTGGCAATGCTTTGAGGGAAAAAATTCTTGTCTACAGTAAATAGGCACGTAGAGTATATATACAGTGCCTACAAGTAGTATTCAACCCCCTGCAGATTTTGCAGGTTTGATAAGATGGAAATAAGTTAGAGCCTGCAAACTTCAAACAAGAGCAGGATTTATTAACAGATGCATAAATCTTACAAACCAACAAGTTATGTTGCTCAGTTAAATTTTAATAAATTTTCAACATAAAAGTGTGGGTCAATTATTATTCAACCCCTAGGTTTAATATTTTGTGGAATAACCCTTGTTTGCAATTACAGCTAATAATCGTCTTTTATAAGACCTGATCAGGCCGGCACAGGTCTCTGGAGTTATCTTGGCCCACTCCTCCATGTAGATCTTCTCCAAGTTATCTAGGTTCTTTGGGTGTCTCATGTGGACTTTAATCTTGAGCTCCTTCCACAAGTTTTCAATTGGGTTAAGGTCAGGAGACTGACTAGGCCACTGCAACACCTTGATTTTTTTCCCTCTTGAACCAGGACTTGGTTTTCTTGGCTGTGTGCTTTGGGTCGTTGTCTTGTTGGAAGATGAAATGACGACCCATCTTAAGATCCTTGATGGAGGAGCGGAGGTTCTTGGCCAAAATCTCCAGGTAGGCCGTGCTATCCATCTTCCCATGGATGCGGACCAGATGGCCAGGCCCCTTGCCTGAGAAACAGCCCCACAGCATGATGCTGCCACCACCATGCTTGACTGTAGGGATGGTATTCTTGGGGTCGTATGCAGTGCCATCCAGTCTCCAAACGTCATGTGTGTGGTTGGCACCAAAGATCTCGATCTTGGTCTCATCAGACCAGAGAACCTTGAACCAGTCTGTCTCAGAGTCCTCCAAGTGATCATGAGCAAACTGTAGACGAGCCTTGACATGACGCTTTGAAAGTAAAGGTAACTTATGGGCTCGTCTGGAACGGAGACCATTGCGGTGGAGTACGTTACTTATGGTATTGACTGAAACCAATGTCCCCACTGCCATGAGATCTTCCCGGAGCTCCTTCCTTGTTGTCCTTGGGTTAGCCTTGACTCTTCGGACAAGCCTGGCCTCGGCATGGGTGGAAACTGTCAAAGGCTGTCCAGGCCGTGGAAGGATAACAGTAGTTCCATAAGCCTTCCACTTCCGGATGATGCTCCCAACAGTGGAGACAGGTAGGCCCAACTCCTTGGAAAGGGTTTTGTACCCCTTGCCAGCCTTGTGACCCTCCACGATCTTGTCTCTGATGGCCTTGGAATGCTCCTTTGTCTTTCCCATGTTGACCAAGTATGAGTGCTGTTCACAAGTTTGGGGAGGGTCTTAATTAGTCAGGAAAGGCTGGAAAAAGAGATAATTAATCCAAACATGTGAAGCTCATTGTTCTTTGAGCCTGAAATACTTCTTAATACTTTAGGGGAACCAAACAGAATTCTTGTGGTTTGAGGGGTTGAATAATAAATGACCCTCTGAATAAACTTTTCACAATTTAAAAAAAAAATAAAAAAAGAAATAACATTCTTTTTTGCTGCAGTGCATTTCACACTTCCAGGCTGATCTACAGTCCAAATGTCACAATGCCAAGCTAATTCCGAATGTGTAAACCTGCTAAATCTGCAGGGGGTTGAATACTACTTGTAGGCACTGTACCATAGTTGTGAGTAGGTAAACTTAGAGCTTTATCATTAGTACATACAATTCATGTATAATAGATGTTATGGATTATGTTGTAGATCAATACATTTTTTCCTACTTGCATACACATCTGAAGAGGAAAGAGAGGGAAAAAGAGAATTCCCAAACTCTTAATATCAGATCATAATGGATCACCTAGTCTTTAGCAGATCTAAAATGATTTCCAATATCATGGAGGTGCCTTAGGGTATATGCACATGTTGCAGATTTGGCGCAGAAATTTTCTGCATCAAATCTGCACTTTCTAGCAGAAAAACTCACCAAAAAATGAATGTGGTTTTTGTGCATTTTTGTATCGGTGCTGAGCCCACTTTTTTCTATTCACCCTTTGCCTGTTTTTCTTAATGAAGTCAATGGGTGGAAGGGTTAAAAAAGGCTTCAAGAATTAACATGCTGTAGATTATTTTCTGCACCAAATCTGCAAGGAAAAAATAAGCAACATGCGAACAGCAATTCAGAATTTCCATTGACTTTGCTGGCTTAGCTGGCAGAAAGATAGGCATGCAGATCTGCATCAAATCTGTGTGATGCCCTGGAGAATCCAGGTAGTCACAGTTAGGTCCCTGCATAACACCTTCCCACACTTAGGCTAAACACAGTCGACCTGAAACCCTAGTCACCCCCTCTTAGGGAAAGATAGACACACCAGTGGGCATGACCAGGCGGTTGGTGCACGTCCACCCAGGGGTCTAGACAGCCCAGGGCGGGAAAACAAACAGTTTTGTGTTAGAGTTCAAGTTGAGAGGAGGTTTACTGGAGCTGTGTGCAGCTCCAGCACAGGAGGTCAAGTTGAACGGTACCAGTGTAGGAGCCCTGGTGCCTCTGGCTAGGTGGCAGATGGTGGTCTCTATCAGCAGGAGACGGGAAGACGGCTCGGTGGAACCGAGGTAGACCGGGACAGGGTAGTGGCCCGCTGGTACCGACACGGGGAACTGACCCGGAAACCGTAGTACAAAGGGGGTTACTCGGACCCTGAAGCCAGAAACCGGAAACAAGAGAACTGGTTAATTAACCGATTGAGGCCAGGACTAGGGGTCCTGTCCCACCCAAAGTCCCTCATAGAAGACAACAGCTCACCGAATCGGGATAAGAGGTAACCGGCAGGGCCCATAGATCCCACGGGCCAGCGACTGCGGGCACGGCTCCTTAGGCCACATCCAGCTGGGAGCGGACTCCTGAGTTTCATACTAGGACAGTCCACTTTACATAAAATAGTGCAGGAGAAAGATAGACACCACCAGCCGGGTGGGGAACTTGGACGCAACCGGCCGCGGCACCGGCCACCATCACCTTGGTTTACCAGAGACTTGTGTGTTTTACTAACAGTGAGTACACCAGCACCCCTGCAGTCACTATCCCTTGCACTAAGCCACCGGGTCCCGGGGCCACCATCCCTGCCCACGGAGGAGTTAACAACTTGCTGTATAACATCTCCCCCGGGTGCCCCATAACTGCAGCGGTAGTGTCCCAACTCACCACGCACCGTGGGTGGCATCACAAACTTAATACGGCCCAGCCCGTACATATACATCCCCTCATTTATTCGGCGTGTCCGCGAGACCCTCGGGTCCGGAGACCCTCGAGCCACCACCCCTGAAGGTCTGGACTCGAGCAGCGCCGGCTGCTGGCACGGGGGCGGCACATCTGCACTAAATCTGCAGCAAATCTGTATCAAATCTGTATCAAATCTGCACCAAATCTCCATCAAATCTCCATCAAATCTCCATCAAATTTCCATCAAATCTGCACCAAATCTGCACCACATCTGCACTACATCTGTGACGCCCTGGCCTGTCAGGTCGTCACAGGGTATTGTGCAATCTGCTCTTCTGTACAATATCCACCTCCTCCTTGGTTACGGGTCCCTAACCTTTGGTGTTGCCAAGAACAAGATAATCAAAATCCAGTCAGAAGCTGGGCTCCTTGAGACTACTAGGTGGCAGACGTTTGTCTGGGCCTGGTAGGAGCTAGACCCCGGTCGCAGGAGGATCGTAACAAGGGGCACGGACTGTGAAGGAGAACAGCCGGCGGCCTTGTGCCATCACCAGGCAGGGGCCAGGGCATGACGGGGTACGTGGACCCTAGGTCAGGAAGATGCTTCAGGCGTCCTGACAATTTACCCGAAGAGGACGGAGCCTTCAAGATCCGTTCTCCCCCCTCTCCAAAATCGGAGTACTAGCGCAAAGAGAGGATAGGACTTTCCCACTCACACGGTCCAGAAAATCCCGAGTGTGAACCCTGAGAGCAAGCTCACCCAGTTAGCCATACTGGTGAGCGGGACCCGATTAGTTTTATACTTACTGTAAGGGACCAACCAGAAGACTAGGTGCCAAGGCAAAGGTCACAGACTAACAGACAACACCAATGGACACGGGATCCATGCATGCTCCCTCTCAGCGGCAGCGGTGTCAAGAACTTTGGTTTACCACAGTTGTCGGTGTCAGCGTTATTGGACTGAGTGAGTACACAAGTGACCCTTACCATCTGAACGGCACCTCCCCGTCACCATCACCGTGTCCAGGGGGAATTCCCCCTACCCGTGGAAGGGTTAAAACACCTAGCTGCCCACACCATCGCCACCGGATACTCCAAAACCGCAGCGGTGGTACTCCATCTTACCACGCAACACGGGTGGTGTCACGAACTTTAACTAAACTGTCCCGTGTAAATACTCTTCCCCCTTTTTATTCGAATGGCCGCACGACCCCTGAGTCCGGAGACCCCTCGAGCCACCGCGGATCCGGATCTCAGCAGCCCGGCTGCTGGCACGGGGGCGGTACACATCTGCACCAAATCTCTTTCAAAAACACTGTGCGCACACAGCCTTATATTTAGGCTACATGCACATGCTGCAGAAATTTTCTGAACCAGGTCTGCATGCTGTTACAAAAAAACAAATGCATTTTTGACGTGGTTTTGGTGCAGTTTTGGTGCAGTTTTGATACAGTTTTGATGCGCTTTTTGTGCGGTTTTGATGCAGTTTTTTGGGCCATTAAGAAACTCAATGAATTGAAGTCAATAAGTGAATAAACGCTGCTAAACATGACCAATAATTGACATGCTGCAGATATTTTCTGCATCAAAATCTGCACCAAAACTGCATGGAAAAAAAAAACACCTTTGCACAGCAAATCTAAAATCCCATAGACTTTGCTCGCTTCAGAAGAGGCATGCAGATTTTGATGCAGATTTAAAAAAACCCGTAAAAAAAAAAACATGCAGCGTATGCACAGGGCCTAAGGATTCCTCTGTGATAACTGAATAAGATTTGTTTCACCTTGTGAGCACTTAACAAAAACCCAATGTGTGAACATGGCCCGGTTTTTTTGGGAGATGTGTTTCACTGTCATTTGTCAACAGTACGTTTAATAAAGTAGCTGAATAGTTTTGGAGTGTTGTAAACACTTTAAATAAAAATAACACTTTAATTTTTTTTTTTATTTTATTGCACCAAATACTTAAAAATGCATATGTTGTTTCGTGCATCTTGCACAAAAATGAAAATCATCTTTGTTTTTGCCTTTAGAAAAAAAAGTTGCATGTTGCTTTAATCTACATCTAGTATTTACGTATATCATACAGGCACTGCAAATGCCAAAAGAATCTTTTGTGATGGGCAGCCTCGCAAATAACCAGGACCAGTGGGTGTAACTGGGTTAAAAAAAAAACCCGGTTCCGGCCTGGGATTGATCCCGGTTATCTGGTTGGATGACGGTCCCCATATAAGTCTATGGGGACCAGAATTCGGTGATTAAAAATGGTGGTAGAAGGGATAGGAGCAAGCGCTTCATACTTACTGAGTCTGCGGCGAGGCTGTAACTGCTTCCAGGACGCTCATTCACTTCCGGGGCTCATTTACCTTCATGCACATGCACTTCTTTCCCAGCCCACCGACGGCTGTGATTAGTTGCAGTCAGATGCGCCCCCAGGCTAAGTGGCAGCATGTATGTATGTCTATCGTAGTATAAAAATAAATAAAATATTTGGCGTAGGGTCCTCCCATATTATGATATCAAGCACAGATAAAGCATACGGCTACAGGATGCAGGCCGAAGCCCTGCGCTTATCTAGCACCCAGGGGGTCCAGGTCGGATCTCGTACCTGTTTTCCCCGTCACCGGGCCGGTGTGGAGGTCTGGGATGTAGCGGTGGCCTGCCTGGTTTCATGCCCTGAGGTGTCCACAATAAAAGGGGATAGGAGGCAGAGGTTGGTAATGATTGTCGTGATGCCACCTGCGGTACACAGCCAGGGATTAGCCACCGCTGCAGTCGCTGTCCTCCGGGGCGGATGGTGGTAGCAGCAGAGATGGTTTCGCTCCCCACAGGTGGAGTGGGCCCCAGGGAGATGATGGAGGTAGTTGTGGTTTGTTGGTGTGCAGGACTGTGGGCGCCGACAGTAACCAGACGACACAGATTGGTAGTTTCCTTTTACCTTTACTGGTAACAGGTTGTAGTCCCGAGATTACCATGGTCCGATCAGCCTGGTAGCAGGGAGGAATGTCTCTTTGCCAGGTACGTTAGAGGTCTTCCTTTATGCACTTTGGATGTTGGATCCCCATCGCTTGAAGCTACTTGGGACCCCGGTTCTTGGTTGCTTAGTGATATGTCCCTCACTGACGGGCAGCGAGAGCCGGGTATGGGGCCCGCGTGTTCCTCTGTGGCCCCGGGCTTTATTTTTCTACTTTGCCTTAGAGCTTCGTTGGCTGGGCAGAAAACATGAAATCTCCTGCCCTCCGGGTTTTACTACTGAGCCTTTAGTACCCAGTAATCTAGGACTCTGTGTACTGTGCAGTGCGCTCGGTCCTGGAAAGCTTGCTGATAGCTTTCTAACAGCGACAGGTCTCTTTCCCCTCCTCCAGGGTTCTACTCAGTTTCACTTTCTGTTTTTCTGACTAACCCCTTCCCAACCCCGAATGCAAAGGGGAGGCTCGTCCCAAGCAGGACTTGAGCTCCCCCTTCTGGTCTGAGTCAGGAAGTGTTGTGTGCAACAAGATGCAACAAGATACCTGACATTGAGATCTTCCCCGCTGCTTCCAAGTGAAGAGAACAATGCCACAGTGGCTCCCATGACCACTGGGGTGCCACACTTATCTCTTGGCTGTGAATCAAAATAAGAGGAACTGCATGCAGCTTTTTTTAAAAATATATATATAATAAAAAAAAAACCCTGCTGGCAGTCCCCCTTAATTTTGATACCCATCTATGGTAAAGCCCGACAGCTGGGGGCTGGTATTCTCAGACTGGGGAGACCCAAGCTTATTGGGCTCCCCTATCCTAAAAATAGCAGCCTGCAGCTGCCCGAAATTGCCACATCCATTAGATGTGACAAGCTCGGTGCTCTACCTGGCTCTTCCCGATTGCCTTGGTGTGGTGGCAATCAGGGTAATAAGGGGTTAATGGCTGCCACTAAGCTCTGAGATTAGTAATAGGAGGCGTCTATGTGAACCCCCCATTACTAATCTGCAAGTGAAAGTAAATAAACACAAACACCAAAAAAATCCTTTACCCTCTTTCACCACTTTATTAACCCCAAAAGCACCCTAGAAGGTCTGACATAATCCACACGAATTCCACGACGATTTCAGCTTTGCTACATCTGAGTCACAGGATATCGACCATAGAACAATGACCGTCTGCTATGAGCTGCAGACAGAGACCAGAGATCGTGAGCAGCACGACCAGCGGCGACGTCACTCAGGTAATTTGTGGTCCCATTTATAGACAAACACAGCTCTGCTACATGCACACTATATGTACATTTACAGACATACACAACAAACACAGCTTTGCTACATGCACACTACATGTATATTTACAGACACAATGCACTGCCACATGCACACAAGATGTATATTTACAGACATACACAACAAACACACGTCTGCTACATGCACACCACATGTGCATTTACAGAAATATACAACATACAGAGCTCTGCTACCTGCACACCACATGCATATTTAGAGTTCACTCACATTAGCGTTTAAATCGGAAGAGTGCAATGAGAGAAGATCTAGCATTGCGTCTGACCAATGTTAGTGAATGAGGCAGAGGAGATTTGCAAATTTTTCCTGAGCTGTATACGACGTGCGGGAAAAATCGCAGCATTCTGTGAGTGACTGCATATCTCAGATGATACTTGCCAATGCAAGTCAATGGGTTCCAGAAAAAAAATTGGATGGCACACTGTACCATACACGTGGTGTCAAATTTTTATGTATGCTTTTCAAAAGAAAAAAAAATATTGATACAATTATTCATAGATAGATGATATAAAGATATTACATAGATAGAATAGATAAATATCCTGCAGCTATATAATGTCACAATCCCTCTACACATGATATACTTGCACCCTTTAGTGCCTTTCATGTGGCACTAAAGGGTTTTTAACCTGATTTAATTTTTATCAAATAAATAATTTTCTTCCCTAATTTTAATAACCTGCAAAGGTATAGCAGATAGCTGCGTGCTGATATTATTATTATTATTATTATTATTTTTTTTATGATATTATAGGCTGGGAAGGTCCATGGTTATTGGGTCCTTCTCAGCCTAAAAATAGCAGCCTGCAGCCGCCCCAGAAGTGGAGCACGAGATGCTTCAATTCTGACACTTCACTCTGGCTCTTCCAGATTGCCCTGGTGCTTTGTTAAACGGGGTGACTTTTTTGGGGTTGGTGTCAGTTGTGTAGCGTTCAGAAACACAGCTGACATCAAGCCCTGAAGTTAGTAATGGGAGGTGTCTATTAGACACCCTCTTTACTAACCTATTAAGTAAAAAGAAAAAAATATATATTTACATAAAGATACTGTACTTGAAGAAATACTTTCCAATTCTTCTCACTTCCCTAATTTATTGAAAAAAAAAAAAATATCTTGCAGGTCCAACGTAGTTCATTGAATGCAATGTAGTATACAAATGGAAACCTGGAAGACATAGAAAGAGAGAAATAAAAACAAGAGACTGTCCCTAATTCGCCAATTTATTAGAAACAAAAGTTCCACGCTCCGACGTAGTCCAGTGGTACCCACAACATTCTTTGAGTACCTAGATCAAAGGCTATGGAACATCAGAACGAGGCTCAGAATGAGGCTCCATAGGCTTTGAGAAGCAGCCACTCTATATATATATATATATATATATATATATATATATATATATATATATATATATATATATATATATATACTATATATACATATATATATACTATATATATATATGTATATATATACACTATATATACATATATATATATACTATATATATATATATATATATATGCAAAAATAAAAAAAGTCACGTCTTAGAAAATGGCGACATTTTTTTTTTGCAAGGTTTAAAAATGGTTAAGTTGGGTATCTCCATAATCATGCTAACCTAATTTTTGTCTTTAATTTTTTCATTCAACATTTTGAATGCTGACAAGTTGAGGAAGAATTCCTAAATGGATTGATGTCTACATTGTAACTTGACCCCTTTTGTATATAATGGATTTCTTAAAGGGATTCTCCATTTTAGAAAATCTTTCGTAATTCTGAGTAATTTGAGGCAGAGCCCCCAGTTCTTGGTCATAGTAGAGATCAAATACAAAGAGCGTCTCTCATTGTAAAGGATCATCAGTCCTGGCTTTCATTAATTGATGATTATGGGCGCTATGTAAAGCATATTTTATTCTGCGAGGGAGCTGCAGATAAATTAAACACATTAATTCCATATTTCCTACAGATAAAAAGCGATCACTAGCACTATAAATTTGAATAATCACGGTGCTTTGTCTTGTGCCACCAACTGGGTACCACATACTACATAGCAAAACTGCTCATTGTACATGGGCAGCACAGTGGCTAAATGTTTGTTCATGTCACAACCCCTTTGGCAATGTTTATAGTATGGTGACTCAGTGGTTGGCACTGTACACGGTGGCTCATTGGTTGGCACTGTACACAGTAGCTGAGTGGTTAGCACCGTACATGGTAGCTCAGTGGTTGGCACTGTACACGGTGGCTCAGTGGTTGGCACTGTACATGGTGTCTCAGCAGTTGGTACTGTACGCAGTGGCTCAGTGGATGGCAGTATACACAGTGGCTCAGCGGTTGACCCTGTACATGGTGGCTCAGTGGTTGGCAGTGTACATGGTGGCTCAGTGGTTGTCATTGTACACAGTGACTTAGTGGTTGGCACTGTATGTGGTGGCTTAGTGGCTGGCACTGTAAGCGAGGACTCAGTGGTTGGCAATGTACGCGGCAGCTCAGTGGTTGGCACTGTACATGGTGTTTCAGCAGTTGGTACTGTATATGGTGGCTCAGTGGTTGGCAGTATACACGGTGTCTCATTGGTTGGTACTGTACACGGTGACTCATTGGTTAGAAGTGTACAAGGTGGCTTAGTGGTTGGTGTAGCGCCCCTGAAGCGCTGGTCGCTACAGGGTACTGCAACTGAGTTAAGGAGCAGTATCTATCTGGGTAAGGCTACTTTCACACATCCGGTTTTTGCTCTGCGGCACAATACGGCGCTCTGAAGAAAAAACGCAACCTTTTTTTGCCGCCGGTTGCGTTTTTTTTTGCATAGACTTACATTAGTGCCGTATTGTGCCGCATGGGCTTGCATTCGGTCCGGGTTTTGCCGCATGCGGCAGATTTAGCTGATGCCGCGGCTGGAGGGAACATTCCCTGGCACATTTTTTGCTCTGGCAAAAAAACCGCATTGCGCCGCATCCGGCCGCTGTGGCGCATTTTTCAATGCATGCCTATGGACGCCAGATGCGGCGCAATGCGGAAAAAAAAACGCATCCGGCCGCCGCATGCGGTTTCTTCCACTGCGCATGCTCAGTATCATGCCGCAACCGGAAAAAAACGGACGGGCCGCATGTAAAAACTTATGCAAAGGATGCAGTGTTTTCGCCGCATCCGTTGCATAGGTTTCACGGCCGGATTGAGCCGCACTGCTCAAACCGGATGTGTGAAAGTAGCCTAAGTGACAGGTGTCAGCAATCCAGTAGCATGGGACTTCCCAGTCACCAGGAAAACCACTGGGGGGGTGGGTGCCACATGGGGTTTAAGAGGAGGTAGCCATTGCACATAGAGAGCTTTCTAGAGGGACGTCCCCTGAGACCAGACTGGGTGCAGGAGAGCACCAGTGCTGGAGGGACGAGACACAGCTCCTCTTTCTGCTGCGGAGCCTGGGGCCTGTGAGCTGGAGCTCAGCCCAGGTTGCTTCTGCCAGTCGCTTGATAGCAAGGACAAACAGGACATAAACACTGACATTGATAGCCGCCTGGAACTTGCACTGGATAACCAGAGACTTACCAGCAGTGAACCAATACATTCCCGGGCACTCTCCAAACCAGTGAGTAAACAACCTGAAAGACATTGCTGCCTGTGTGTGAGTTCTTCTGCGACCTGTGGTACTATACACTTACACCTGAGCCCTGGGGCCAGCCTCACTCTTGGGAGGCCCTAACACCAGACTGCATTTACCATCAGCCCCAGGCGCTCCCCAAACTGCAGTGGCAGTCACCCACTGATCGCAAAACCGAGAGTGGCGTCACGATTCCCATTGAAGTTAACCCAACGTACCTGTTGCCGGAAGATTTCCAGCGCGTGAAGTACCTGAGGTCCTGAAGGCGACTACTGAAGGTCAGTGGGCTTCACATTCTGGCATCACGAATAGGATCAGGACTAGGACTGTTCAGACAGGTGTCCGTGCGCCTTGTCGGTCCACTTGAAAAATTTGAAGCGCCACCATATTGCCACCAAAGAAAGCGCGCCAAGAAACGACAGCAGCCCGCGCAAGAAGAAGTAACCGCCCACGAAGAGGCGTGGCGGTCCTGGAACTGGGAGAGCGCTCTGACCCCTCGAGCAAGGAAGATGAGGACGGATCTGTCCCGAGATGGCGGGAAGTTACCAGGCTGCAAGAAACGAAACCTAGAGAGTGCAAAAAGGACCTGGTGAGCGGTGACGGAGAGAAGATGGCATCTGGACGCGGAGAGCCAGAACCAGGCTCCGCTGCCTGGTGGGACTGGGAGCTCACCCAATTCGGTGACCGGGTGCAAGCACGGATCCTCCAGCAAGTGATGGAGTGCCGGTCGGAGCTACGGGAGATGGCTGCAGCGGTTCGGGCCTATGAGAGGTGGACTGCGCGACGAGTGCCGTGCCAGGAAGTGACCACCCAGAATCCCTTGCTGATGCCTTTGGGTGAGTCCCACACTGCCACTGCCTGCTCGGGTGTGCTGACCCCGCCGCCGCTGCTACCGGAGGCGATCCCTGCTGCGGTTCCCGCTGTGACCCCTGCTGCGACGTCTGGTGCAGCCACGCTGCGTTTGGCCAGACCAGACCAGGCCGCCACTCCATTCCTGGCCAGACCAGACCAGGCTGCAGCAACGCCCCGTCCGGCCAGACCAGACCAGGCTGCAACGCCAGTCCCGGCCAGACCAGACCAGGCCGCAGCAACGCCCCGTCCGGCCAGGCCAGTCCAGGCCGCAACGCCAGTCCCGGCCAGACCAGACCAGGCCGCACCGCCTTCCCCAGCAGAGAAGGGCCAAGCTGCACTGCCTCCTGATCCAGCGGTGACAGACCAGGCTGCATCGCTTTCAGCACTTCCAGTTGCCAAGAAAAATTAAAGTGATGCATGCTGCATAAGTGTCTTTGTTTTGCACGTTGCAATTGGACTTGAATACCAGAATATTGAAATGTTAAAATGTTGATATTGCCTCCCAAAAGGGAAGAGTTTCACAGTTATGAAGCATATGATTTTTTTTTTTTTTTCCGGTATGCATTGAGTTTCTGACTCGCCCACCCCAGGGCTATGGGACACCCGGTGCCGGGCCGGACTAGTCCGGTGGTAGTCAGTGGTGGCTGGGCCCGGCTCCGTGGCCCTGGTGGGTGTCAGTTGAATATGTGGCGGATGACTTTAAGTCTGTATTCGTGACGCCACCTGTGGTCTGCGGCTATTAAGCCGCCGCTGCTGTGTGAGGCCACCGGGATGATGTTATAGCAGCAATGGTGGTACTGCTCCCCACAGGTGGAGCAATGCCCGGGGCACAGTTGGTGCTTGTGGAAGTCTATGGTGCTGTGTGACTAACACGGTGCAGGGCCGACAAGCAATGAAAGAAACAGGCACAAACCGTAGTCTCTTTACCTTCTCCTCTTTTACTCGGCAGAAACTTAGTCCAGGGAGACCATCACAGATGGTAAGGATGATCCGGCCGGCCTGGAAGTGCCTGGGGTGATCTTTGGCCAGTTGAGTATGAGGCCTACTCCTTAATCTTTCTCTGCTGTTTTAGGACACTGCACTTTAGGTTTGCAATTGCCCTCTTGCTGCTGGGACTTGTTGTTCGTCCCCTTTTCTGTGTGGTAGACTGCGCAGGCCCTCTCTGGTGCTTCTCTGCTGGAGCCCACACCAGGCCCTTGGAATGCAGCTGTACCTTCAGATTACTTCTGGGACAGGGGGCTTGCAGCTCTCCTGCCCTCCGGATTCAGCTACCAGGGATGGATTTTATGCCCTGGCAACTACAGACTCCGATGTCTGAGTCTCTGCTGTGCCTCTCTGCTCCCCTTGCTTCACTGGGCCAAGCTATCCAAGCTCTAGGCCCCAGTTTCACAAGGCAGCACTACCCTGCGTCTGCACTCTTTCACTCCTGTCTCTAGACTAACCCCCACTTCCTCCTTCCAGCCAGACTTAAGGAATGCTCCCTGAAGTTACAGGTTCAGAGCTCCCCCTGCTGGCCGGAGGGAGAACTGCGGTTGGTGTTACACTTACTGGCCAATAGATCTCCCAATTACCTCCAGGCTCAGCATTAACCCTTTGGGAGGGCAATGCTGTTGTGGCGACCAGGTCCTGGGGCGCCACACTCCCCCTTAGTTAAATTCAGTACTCCCGGACTGTAGAAACAAACATGACATGTTAAAACATTTCATCCCATTATGGGAGGCGCATTACTTTAACGTTACAACCTTAAACATTACTATAAGAGTCCAGTGTGGCTCCCTGCCGGGTGTCCATTACAATGCTCCATGGGGGACCCGCCGCGTTCAAACCCCCAACGTAGGCTCTGGGCGTGCGTCAGAGCATTGATGACCCCACTCTATGCACGCCGGACGGGTTTTTCTTCAGGGGTGTTGAGCACACTGGTGCTAACTATGAACAATTTAGGTGTTGGCCACCCATAGTCCAGTGGCCCAATTGTCCATTTTCGCAATCAAAAAAAAAAAAAAGAAAAACATTTTGTACACAACATGACAGACATTTTGCATAACTATTTACATTCTAATAAGTACTCTTTCCCTTATACAGTTGACTCTCTATACCTTAGAGGGGGTTGTCCCCGAGTGCTGCGCTGGGACCTACGTAGCTCTGGTGTTTGCCCCTGACTACGTGGTGTGTCTTCTATCTCAGCACTACAGGTGGGCCTAACCCCAATAGGTAAGCGTGATGGTTGCCTTTGTGATCTAAGAGTCGCCAAGGGTATGACAGGTTCACCACTGACAGGGGGTTGATCCTCCTGTTCCACTGCTGGCGTGTCATCTCGTGCTGGAGCGGACGGTTCTTTAGGTGGATCCGGAACCTTTTCTGTTTCTGGCTCGACCAACTGCGGAAACGTCAAAACTGGTACCACTATGGCATTGTTTATTCGGGTCCAAGTTTTGGGGAATTTTCCAAGGATGGTTTGAATCATCTCCCCTTCTTTCTCTTGACTTTGGGGACTTCCTTGTACTCCTTCCATTTCTCTTTGGATTCTGCACCGTTCAGGACACGCTTTCAGGCGGTCTCGAGAAATTGCTTGATAGGTCTTGCCTTCATCCTTGCTTATGAGGCATACCTTACTATTGTCAAAGTTGGAGGGGATAATGGTGTAGGGCTCGTTTTCCCACTGATCATCCAATTTATGCATCCTCCGCTTCTTCTTGAGAACTTGTTCTCCAGGTGCTAAGGGAGTTGCTGGGGCGGTTTGATTGTAAAGCTGCTCTTGTCTCGTTCTTGCTTGAGACAGGCTCCTCTCTACGCACTCCTGGACCTTACGGTACCGCTGCTGCCGTTCTGTATCCCAATCCTCTATTTCTTGAACCGCCTCGGGCGACACAGTCCCCATCTCAAAGTCTACAGGCAACTTGCCAGGTCTGGCTCGCATCAGGTAAGCGGGGCTGCAGTTGGTCGAATTCACTGGGATATGGTTGTACAGGTCTACCAGATCGGGCAACTTTTCTGGCCATTGGTTCCTTTCCTCCAGCGGTAGGGTCTTCAGCATATCAATAACCACATGGTTCATTTTCTCGCACAGTCCATTGGTTTGGGGGTGGTACGGTGTGGTTCGGATTTTCTTACAACCGTACATGTTACAGAACTCTTGGAACACTTCAGCCTCGAATGCAGGACCCTGATCAGTCAGTACCCTTTCCGGATAGCCGTGAGGTCGACAAAAGGATGCCTGGAACGCTCTAGCTGCTGTCCTGGCTGTCTGGTCCTTCACAGGCACTACTACCAGGAAACGAGAGTAATGGTCCACAATGGTGAGGGCGTACACATAGCCTGACCGGCTTGGTGTTAACTTCACGTGGTCCAGGGCCACCAACTCCAGGGGCTGCTTCGTGACAATTGGCTGTAGGGGAGACCTTTGGCTGGCATCATCCTTCCGCCTCAGGTTACACGGGCCACAGTCTCGGCACCACTTCTCGATCATCTTTCTCATGTGCACCCAATAGAACCGATCACGGAGTAGGGCCTCCAACTTCTTCCACCCGAAGTGTCCTGCGTTATCATGATACGCTGCTAGGACCATTGGAGCATCCCTCTGCGGAACCACTATCTGCCAGACAAGTTCATTTGTTCGCCAGTTGACATATCTCTTGCAGAGCTTGCCTTGGTAGGTGAACAGTCGTCCCCTCTCCTTCCACAGCTGCTGGGCTTCCTCTGGAGCGTCTGGGCCAAGATGGGTCTCAGCTTGCGCTAGCTTCTCTTTGACCAATCGCACGGCCGGGTCACCGTTCTGTGTTTCTTCCCAATTATGGTGGAGTAATGGGTTGACCGAGACCTCGTGCTGGCTTGAGCGCTTCACTCCCACCGCATGCTCACACTGGGAAACACCTTGGTGATGGAAAGCCGGTAACTCTATCTCTTCGAGTTCATCCATGTCTTCTCCAGACTCGGGTAAGTGAGGCATTCTGGACAGCGCATCAGCATTGTTATTCTTCTTGCCAGCCCGATACTTGATGGTAAAGTCAAAGTTAGACAGCCGGGCCATCCATCGCTGTTCCATCGCACCTAACTTGGCTGTTGCCAGGTGTGTCAACGGATTGTTGTCCGTGAAGATGGTGAACTTGGCCGATGCCAGATAGTGCTTGAAGCGTTCAGTCACTGCCCAAACAATAGCGAGGAACTCCAGCTTGAAGGAACTGTAGTTTTCTGGATTCCTTTCTGTGGGCCGAAGCTTCCTACTGGCGTACGCTATCACCCTCTCTCTGCCTCCCTGTACCTGGGACAGAACTGCTCCCAGGCCCACGTTGCTGGCGTCTGTATACAGTACAAACGGTTGGCTGTAGTCAGGGTAGGCCAGAATTTCTTCTCCCGTGAGAGCCCCTTTCAGCCGGACAAAGGATGTTTCCAGTTGGCTGCTCCATTCAAATGGAGGGCTCTGCTTCTTAGCCTGCTTTGGCTGGCCCACCAGGAGATCTTGAAGGGGCGCTGCTATCTTGGTGAAACCATCAATGAACCTTCGGTAGTAGCCCACCAGTCCAAGGAACTGCCGCACCTCCTTCACTGTGGTGGGTCTTGGCCAGTCCTTGATTACAGTGACTTTCTCCGGATCAGGTGCCACACCTTCTGCGCTGACCACATGACCCAGGTACTGTACCTTTGGCTTCAAGAGGTGACATTTGGACGGCTTGATCTTCAGGCCATATTTCGACAAGGACTCAAACACTTCTGCTAAGTGCTTCAGGTGGTCCTCATAAGTCTTGGAGTAGACTATGACGTCATCCAGGTACAACAGCACGGTTTCAAAGTTGTGGTGGCCCAAGCAGCACTCCATCAACCTTTGGAATGTCCCTGGGGCGTTGCAGAGCCCGAATAGCATACAATTGAACTCACAGAGGCCCATTGGTGTCGTGAATGCAGTCTTCTCCTTGTCCGCCTCTGCCACGGGAACCTGCCAATACCCACTGGTGAGATCCAAGGTGGAGAAATAGTTAGCTGACTTTAAGGCTGTTAGTGACTCCTCTATTCTGGGCAGTGGATAAGCATCTTTATGTGTAATGCGGTTAATTTGCCTGCAATCTACACACATTCTCATCGTACCATCTTTTTTCTTTACGAGCACTAGTGGAGCTGCCCAGGGGCTACAACTATCTCTGATAACCCCAGCCTCCTTCATTTCCCGTAACATTTCCTTGGCACACTGATACTGTGCGGGGGGTACAGGGCGGTATCTCTCTTTAATGGGATGATGATCACCCATGGGGATTTGATGTTTAACCCCTTTCACCTGCCCAAAATCTAGGGGGTGTTTGCTGAAGACCCGCTCGTACTCCTGTACCACCCGGTAAACCCCATGCTTTTGGTGCGAGGGGGTGGAGTCGGTGCCTACATGTAATTTTTGGCACCAGTCTTCCGGCTGCCCCTTGGAGCCATTGTCTTCCGCCTGGTCGGACGGGATCAAGGGTTCCACTGCTTTAATGGTATTGTTGCTGACAGTGTACAGTTTTGCTACAGTGGCGTACCGGGGAAATTTGGCCTCCTCCTCCCCACAATTCAAGACACGGACGGGCACTCTCCCCTTGCGGACGTCCGCTACCCCTCTGGCTATCAGGACTCCAGGCCTACTGTCTGAATACACCGGTTCTACCAAGGCATGGTAATCCTGACCCTTGAGGCCTATTGCTGCCCGACACCATATCAACATTTCACTTCTTGGGGGTATTACAATGGGGAGGGGGTCACTTACCCTCACACTGCCAATTTCTCCTCCGGCTAGCTCTACCTGCTGCCTCCTCATCAGGGCTCTGATCTCCCTCTGTAGGACACGCTGCTGCCCGGAGCTGGCAGTTTCAGACGCCTGTTGCAACAAAATTATCACTTCGGCAATACAATTTTCTATCACATTTGTACCAATGGTTAGCAGTGGGTCAGATTCTTTGCGATCAATATCTACAATTATCATCCCCTGACATGGCAATTCCACCCGCCCCACTTTAATGGTTACTTCTTTATACCCAATTTGAGGTAAGGGCTGACCATTACTGGCCACAATTGTTAAATCATCATCTGGGCCATGGTCAATGTCTGAATCAGCCCAATATCTTTTGTACAGTTTATAAGGGATGGTTGTTACCTGGGACCCCGTATCCAGGAGAGCATTCAAAGGGATCCCATCCAGCACAATGGGAAGGACCGGTCGTCCTCCCACGTACTTGCTGCGGCTGGGGTTTGAGCCGGGCTTCCTTACACCTGGGGGTTGGCTCCTGGCCCCAGGCTCAGCCCGTTTAAAGGACAGCGTCGTGCAATGTGGCCCGCCTGGTTGCAGTGGCGGCAGATCGGTTGTCCTGTTGAATCATACTGGTCTGTGTCTCTGCCTCGGGTCGGCGGAATCCTCCTCTGTCGCATCCATGGGACGTCCTCTGGGCTGGAGGCCAACTCGATTTTTGCAGGCGAGGGGGTCATTTGTAGAGACTGCACGGTCTTGGCAAGGGCAGCCACAGTCTTGGTCAGCTCCTGGAACTGCTGTCTGAGCTCTGCAGTGGGATCCTTATCCAGGGACTGCGCCTCAGCCCCTGCAGTGGCTCGTGTTGCAGGCACCACCCCGGGGTACGTGATAGCAAGAGGCCGGAGGGGTACTGGGTCATTCGGTGTAGATTCTCTCAGTACCCTGATGGCGTGGTCCTTAAACTTGGCAAAGTCCAGAGCAGGGTTCTGCAGGACCAGGATACGCAGCTGGGTCCTGTGGGCGTCTGACAGGAGCCCCTCTATGAACTGCTCAGTTAGGAGTTTGTCTTCTTCACGTACACTCTCTGGATCCACCTGTTTAACTGCTTTCAGGGCCTCCTGCAAGTTTAAGGCATAGTCCCTTATGCTGTCTGTGGCCCGCTGCTTGCACCCAAAGAATCTCATCTTTATCTCTGCTGCGGTGCGGGTGTCAAAAGTACTCTTTAGCTTGGCCAGTATCTGGGCTGCTGTCCCTTTATCTGTATCAGGCCAGGACTTCGCTTCACGCTGGGCTGCGCCGGCTAGCTGTCCCATTACTATGCCCACCTTCTGGCTCTCAGTCAGCGGATACACCCGGAATAAGCTGTGCAGGCTTTCTCTGAAGTCACTCAAGGTATGGGACTCCCCGGAGTACTGCGGCAGCCATTCTGCTCCCGGTATGTACGGCATGGTGATCGGCATTACCGGCGCTACAGTGGGGGCTGGGGCGACGGCGACTGGGACTACTTCGGCCGGTGCTGCGGCGCCTTGGGCGATGGCAGCCACCTGCTCTCCCTCGGAGTCGGACATCTTCCTCCCCCTTAGTGAACCTTACCAGGCTCCGTTCACTTTTCAAATTTCCTTCTGGGTCGCGCGGGGTTAACAGCGCTCTGCTCTGATGGCGCGCTCCCTTCGCGCTCTTTTTCAGGCACGCCCCCCCTTCTTCCTGCGCTCGGCGAGGCTAATGGCGGCGGCGGTTTACAGACAGTACACAGTCTTTTAAGCACAATTCCTGCAGGCGCACAGTACCCGGTGTGACCGGGCACGAAATCCTGTTCGTGACGCCAGAAGTTGACTCGCCCACCCCAGGGCTATGGGACACCCGGTGCCGGGCCGGACTAGTCCGGTGGTAGTCAGTGGTGGCTGGGCCCGGCTCCGTGGCCCTGGTGGGTGTCAGTTGAATATGTGGCGGATGACTTTAAGTCTGTATTCGTGACGCCACCTGTGGTCTGCGGCTATTAAGCCGCCGCTGCTGTGTGAGGCCACCGGGATGATGTTATAGCAGCAATGGTGGTACTGCTCCCCACAGGTGGAGCAATGCCCGGGGCACAGTTGGTGCTTGTGGAAGTCTATGGTGCTGTGTGACTAACACGGTGCAGGGCCGACAAGCAATGAAAGAAACAGGCACAAACAGTAGTCTCTTTACCTTCTCCTCTTTTACTCGGCAGAAACTTAGTCCAGGGAGACCGTCACAGATGGTAAGGATGATCCGGCCGGCCTGGAAGTGCCTGGGGTGATCTTTGGCCAGTTGAGTATGAGGCCTACTCCTTAATCTTTCTCTGCTGTTTTAGGACACTGCACTTTAGGTTTGCAATTGCCCTCTTGCTGCTGGGACTTGTTGTTCGTCCCCTTTTCTGTGTGGTAGACTGCGCAGGCCCTCTCTGGTGCTTCTCTGCTGGAGCCCACACCAGGCCCTTGGAATGCAGCTGTACCTTCAGATTACTTCTGGGACAGGGGGCTTGCAGCTCTCCTGCCCTCCGGATTCAGCTACCAGGGATGGATTTTATGCCCTGGCAACTACAGACTCCGATGTCTGAGTCTCTGCTGTGCCTCTCTGCTCCCCTTGCTTCACTGGGCCAAGCTATCCAAGCTCTAGGCCCCAGTTTCACAAGGCAGCACTACCCTGCGTCTGCACTCTTTCACTCCTGTCTCTAGACTAACCCCCACTTCCTCCTTCCAGCCAGACTTAAGGAATGCTCCCTGAAGTTACAGGTTCAGAGCTCCCCCTGCTGGCCGGAGGGAGAACTGCGGTTGGTGTTACACTTACTGGCCAATAGATCTCCCAATTACCTCCAGGCTCAGCATTAACCCTTTGGGAGGGCAATGCTGTTGTGGCGACCAGGTCCTGGGGCGCCACATTTCTGTATTTGCAGCCCGGGAGTGCTGCTGTTTCCTGTCAGGGAATGTAGCGCGCCTGAAGCTCTGGTCGCTACAGGGTACTGCAACTGAGTTAAGGAGCACTATCTATCTGGGGTAAGTGACAGGTGGATTGCCGGTGCTTACACCACAGACACACATTTCACATACAGTTAGGTGCCTACCCCACAGGGGGGAGTGGACTGGGTGGGCAGGGAGAGTCAGCCATCCAGTAGCATGGGACTTCCCAATCACCAGGACAACCACTGGGGGGCAGGTGCCACGTGGGGTTTAAGAAGAGGTAGCCATTGCACATAGAGAGCTTTCTAGAGGGACGTCCCCTGAGACCAGACTGGGTGCAGGAGAGCACCAGTGCTGGTAGAACAAGACAAAGCTCACCTTTCTGCTGTGGAGCCTGGGGCTTGTGAGCTGGAGCTCAGCCCAGGTTCCTTCTGCCAGTCGCTTGATAGCAAGGACAAACAGGACATATACACTGACATTGATAGCCGCCTGGAACTTGCACCGGATAACCAGAGACTTACCAGCAGTGAACCAGTACATTCCTGGGCACTCTCCGAACCAGTGAGTAAACAACCTGAAAGACATTGCTGCCTGTGTGTGAGTTCTTCTGCGAACTGTTTTACTACACACACCTCAGCCCTGGGTCCAGCCTCACTCTCGGGAAGCCCTAACACCAGACTGCATTTACCATCAGCCCCAGGCGCTTCCCAAACTGCAGTGGCGGTCACCGACTGACCGCAAAACCGAGAGTGGCGTCACGATTCCCATTGAAGTTAACCCGACGTACCTGTTGCCGGAAGATTTCCAGCGCGTGAAGTCCCTGAGGTCCTGGAGGCGACTGCTAAGGTCAGTGGGCTTCACAGTTGGCAGTGTACACGGTGGCTCAGTAGTTGGCACTGTAAGTGGTGGCTTAGTGGCTGGCACTGTAAGCGATGACTCAGTGGTTGGCACTGTACATGGCGGCTCAGTGGTTAGCACTGCAGACTTGCAGCACTGGGGTCCAGGGTTCAAATCCCACCAAGGACAATATCTGCAGGGAGTTTATATGTTCTCCCCATGTTTGCATGTGTTGCGGGCGGGGGCCGCTGCCGCTTCTGGGGCCGCTCGGATCCGGGTTCGCTGCTGCGGCTCGAGTGGTGACCAGATCTGGGCTCGCACGGCCGTCCGTCCTCACAACCGTCCGAAGGGGATATTTACAGGGAATTGATGTGTCGGTGACGCCACCCGTGGGTTGCGGTGAGGGATGGTGACACCGCCACAGCCTGGTGATGGGACGCCCGGGGCTGTTGGAGCAGGGCAACAAGATGGGAATCCCCTCCACGAGTAGGGGAGGCGTAGTCCCGGGACCCTTTGGTACACGGGAGTAATGGTTGCTGGAGCTGTCGTGCCGGGTTGGACAGGGGGTCAATGATGTACTCACTGTTCACAGAATCGCACACAAGACACAAGTCCAGTAGTAAACCAAGTTGCCAGTGACCAGTCGCCTTTGGCGGGTGTATTCGGGTCCTATACCCGGGTGTAGCAAACAGGGGTCCACTCCTCCTGCACTCAGTGTCTGTGTCTTCTGTGGGACAACTCCGCATGGAACGGGGAAGTCCACTCCCAGTACTGTGTATGTTTGGGAGCTGTGGCCTGCGAAATCTGACCCTTGGGATTTCTGTGGGTTCTGACAGACACCCCATCCCCCGCATTGGGCTTCCGTTTCACTCTCTGGGCTTCTGGAGAACAAGGCCTGAAACCTCGTCCTCTGCTGGTTAATTAACAAGGGGCATGCAACCTTCCTCGTCCTAGGGTCCAGGCACCCCGTCTGTGCACGGCCTCTGGACCAGATTCCCGCTGTTGGCACCAGCGGGCTACAACCCTGCCCCAGTCCACTTAAGGTCTCCCGCGACCAGATCTCCGTTTCCTGTGGCCCTGTTTGCTGTCTGCCACCTAGTCAGGTAGTCCAGGGGCCACTACCCCTGACTCCACTTCTCTGTCTGCACTTGACTACTGTCAGAACCTGTCTCCACCTCACTACCACAACTTAACTCAACTACTACCACAACTTAACTGCTGTGTTCCCGCCCCTGACACCTCAGGACCCCTAGGTGGGCGTTCTCATCCACCTGATCCCACCCACTGGTGTGTCCCTATTGTCATGAGGGGGTGACTAGGCTTTAATGGCTGTGTGTTGTACCTGGGTGTGGGTTTTTGGTGGGATCAAGGAGGGTGGACTACTTCTGTGACTACCTGGTTTTGCCAGGGCGTCACACATGTGCTTAATCTGGGTTCTTTGGTTTCCTTCTACACACCAAAGACATACTGATAGGGAATTTAGATTGTAAGCCCCAATGGGGACAATGATGTATGAAAAGCACTGCTAAATATGTTGGCGCTATATAAAAATAAAGATTCATTTATTTGTTTAATTTATTTTTTTTTTTTTTTATTTATTTTTTTTAAAGGATAACTGGGAAAAGCATATTTAAAAACAGTGGAAAATTCAAAGCAAAATTTGCAATTTTATCATGTAGCATAAAATTGGTGTTGTTTGACACATAGAATGTAACCTTTCTATATTTTTTTTTCTTGCAGTAAATTCTTGTTTTTCTCTTTCCTAGGTGTAAATTACTGCTATATGAGCTGTAGTTTTGAACGTCTGATGCAGAATTTGTCCTTTCCAAATCCAAATGTTCGGCCAGTAAGAAACTGGACAACCGTAACAGAAGTATCTATCAAAATGACCCTGTACACTGTCGTTAAACTGGTAACTTCATATTTTGTTGTTTTTTATTTTGTTTTTTTAAAGGATTTACATTTTACAGGTGTACCGCCCCGCGGCCGCCGAGCCGCTCGGATCTGTGCTCGCATTCTATGGGTGGTGGCTCGAGCCTCTCACGGACTCGGGGGTCACGTCGCTCTGCAAGGGGGGGTTGGCGTTACACACGGGGGATGCGGGTATTTGGTTTTGGGACAATTGTTCGTGACGCCACCCACGGGTTGTGGTGATGGTGGACACATCCGCTGCTGTGAAGGTACGGGGACTCCCGGGAGCGGTGTAGAGGCGCAGCTAGGTGTTGACCCCTCCGTGGGTAGGGGATGTTGGTCCCGGGGCCCGGTCGGGCTGTGGGCAGGGGTGCAGGGCGCAGTGTTGCAGTGCAGCGCGGTGCGATACCTGATGGCACTGGTGTACTCACGATTAAACCACACAGAGTCACTGGTAAACCAAACGAAGGTATGAACAGGGCCCGCAGCCGGCTGCAGCTTCCTAATCGGGTTGGCAATGTCCACCTTTCTCCTGCACCTATGTTGTAGTTTGACCACTGTGCCTGAGCACTGGTAGTCCGCTCCCTGGCATGTAGATGTCGGAGGAGCCCCTTTGCCCGCAGGCGCTGGCCCTTGGATCTCTGGCCTTTGACGGTGGCTACTATCCGGACAGGTTGGGCTGTTGCCTTCAAATGGAACTTTGGTGGGAATGAACCCCTGAGGTCCAGACCGCAATCAGTTAATTCGACTATGGTGGTGGCATATAGCCTAGTTCAGGGTCTGAGTAATCTGCCTGGTGCTCCGGTATCCTGTTAGCTCCCTGGTTCGGTTCCGGCAGGCCACTACCCTGTCCCGGTCCCTTACGGTTCCGCTGGTCGTACTCCCGGTCTCCTGCAGGCGGCCACTGCCATCTGCCTGCCTGACTGTTTGAACCGTCTGTCTGCCCTGACTCAGTGTCTGAACTCGACTGTTTACTGTTTTCCTGCTTCAGGCCAGCAGACTCCTCGGGGGGGAGTGTGTTTCCGCCTGACTCCGCCCACCTGGTGTGCCTGTCTAACACTGAGGGAGGCAATCAGGTCTTTGTGGTTGACTGATGGTACCTTTCTAGTGTGGGGGTGTATGTGGTGAGTGTTGTGACCTGTGACCCCTGGGGTCCAGGGCGTCACACAGGAGATTATGACTTATTATTTTTTCTTGGGGACATGGCATTTTTATGATGAGTTTTTGGAGCAGAAACTCTCCAAGTCCTACTCAAAACTCCTTGAAAACTGGAAGATTCTACTCAGTGGCTATGATCACATGGAGCCTTTTTGTAGTATTTTCAAAGCAGAAAGTTTTGAGATTTAGAGTAGGATTGAGAGAGTTTCTGCTCAATTTATGCAAAAATTCCTAAAAGAAAAAAAAAAACACTCCATGTGAGCATAGCCAGGTACTTCTCCAAAGACTCAGCAAAAAGTCTCAGTTTGTACGTACTCTTTGGGTTTGTGCATACAACATCTTTTTCAGGAGGATTCTACCTAGTAGGACAAAAAAATGCCAAAAGACTCCATCTTTTGTAACTTCTCTTAACTAGAGATGAGTGGACCCGTGCAAATTCGGCTCAGCGGGTTCACCCGGACTTTAGATAACGTTTGGTCTGAGACCCAGACTTGATCTGAACACCAATGGCAGTCACTAGTTAGGCAGTTCTGATCTGTGCTCACATGCAGCCAGCCATAAACGGATCACTTCCGGGGGAAGGTAGGCAGAGATTTTCCATTTTTTTTGTTGCGCAATAAATCCAATCATGCTGTTGTTATCTCCAGTGAGAGCCATCAAACACTGCTAATGGCTCGCACCGAGCTGAGCACCAAGTGTACCCGAGCACAGCGATGCTCGCATAAGTGGTTTGCATACGTAAAGCTCCCAATCTCCGAATCTGATGTCTATTTTTTGTAACGTCTGTGTTTGGTTTGAATTGTCTCTTTAGGGAGGAAGAAGAGGAATTCTGGTGCCCCCTACTGGAGGTAGCAATCCTAGAAGTCAAAAGTGACCCTCCAACGAGTCTTGTCATATGGCTTAGGATTGATGCCAAATCAGAACTTCATTTTGAACACTGAACACCGAACCTCAACTTGAAAGCTGTTAAGTGGCTAAAATAAGTGACCGGTCCATTTTTTTGGTGGCCTCCACATGGAACACGTCACTGTGTTATATATGGAAGTTAAAAAAAAAAAAGGCTAGCGGCAAAGCTACCACAAAAGAAGTTTGGGAGGTATTTTAGAGGAAACCCAACCGGAGTTTTCCAGAAGTGTCTTTTCCTTCCATGATGTGTGTGCACTGGCATCCATACGATGATGTGTGCACATATCCTTAAAAGTCCCCAAAGCATTTTCAGAAATGGTCTCCATAGAAAGATTTAGCTTAGTTGACTTTTGTCAATTGTTCAGGATTAGTAGACTGATATATGAAATAAGAGAGCCGTTAAAGGCCACTTCCTATTAAAAGATGTCTAAAAGATAATGTTCAAAACCTAGAATAGAAACAATGAGCAAATACCCTGCAGTAAGTACATCAATAGTAATAGTATATGCAAATAACATTAAAAAAAAAACATATTTTTTTTATTTTTTGCTATTTTGATAAAAAAAAAAGCCCTCGCAACAAGGTATACCTAATCAGGATGGTCCCTAGCTCTAGAACCTCACCTAGCTATGTACCAGCAGGGCTCAAAATAAACAGGGCCAGAGCAGGACCTAGACCTGACAGTTTCACACCTGCCCATGGAAAGCCAAATAGGCAAGATGTCCCAATGTAGAGAGGTTGAAGATAGACTTGAGGCTGTTTTACACGCATGGTGTAAGCACCCGCCCCCATCGGTTGTGCGTCACGGGCAAATCGCTGCCCGTGGCGTACAACATCCCTAACACCCGTCACACATATGTACCTTCCTAGCGACGTCGCTGTGGCCGGCAAACCGCCTCCTTTCTAAGTGGGGGGTTCGTGCGGCGTCACTGCAGCGTTACTAAGCGGCCGCCCAATAGAAGCGGAGGGGCGGAGATGAGCGGCCATAACATCCCGCCAACCTCCTTCCTTCCTCATTGCCGGAGGACACAGGTAAGGTGTTGTTCCTTGTTCCTGCAGTGTCACACATAGCGATGTGTGCTGCCGCAGGAACGACGAACAACCTGCGTCCTGCAATAGCAACGATATTTGGGATTTGAATGACGTGTCAATGATCAACGATAAGGTGAGTAATTTTGATCGTTAACCGTCGTTCGTGCGTTTCACACGCAACGACGTCGCTAACGAGGCCGGATGTGCGTCACGAATTCCGTGACCCCCAACGACATCTCGTTAGCAATGTCGCTGCGTGTGAAGCCCCCTTTAGGTCCATCGAGTTCAACTCATGAACTAAACTAATATGTTGACCCAGAAGAAGGCAAAAAACCCCATGGGGTAGACAGTAGCACCACATTAGGGGAAAATGTGATGTCTGTAAATTGCTGCAGAATTAATGGTGATTGCAGAATAAGTGAGTAAAATAAATATTCTTTCTACTTTTAGGAAACAAGCATACAAACTTTAAGTACGTTGGTTTGGTTCAACATGGTAAGATATGCAGATTTTTAATTAGAACATATAGACATAAAAGAGTACTCTAATTCTACAAAACTAATCATCTATCTAACTGTTAGATTGGTCAAACGAAACCCCCACTGAGCCATAAAGAGGGGAACTTTATCTCCTGTTCTGCCCTGTCTTCGATACCATGGGTAGGAGTGGTGAAGCAGCTGGTTGTTCATGTGTAATAGGTGGGCAATGCCCATGATGTATATATGTTATGTTTTATGGGTATGGGTATGTGGAATAATATAAATGCATGTATTGATGTTTAGGTGTTTTAGAGAAGAGTAGATCCTGGATGAAGCAGTGCTAGGATATTCTATCAGATTGCCAACATATAGCGGTTGGGTTTAGCCGGTGGCACAGCGAGTTTTAGAAGACATACTACATTTGAAAGGGTTGTAGTAACATAAGGGAGTAGTGTCATGTGGCAGGGTAGATGATATGAGAGGGGTCTCCAGAGGAAAGTAGTCGAGAAGTGGGTTCAAAGAGAGAAGACGTTGCCTCGGTGCTAGGGCCATTCAGGGAACGCAGAGGTTTTACATTATAAAAATTAGTAAAAGGAAGATGGGCTGATGCAAACGTTTGGGCACCCATGGAGGTTTGTGTGCTCAGATTACTGTGACCAAGGTTTCAGACCTTAATTAGTCTGTTAGGGTTATGAGTTGTTCACTATCATTGTTAGGTGATGCCAATTTCACAGCTTTATAAAATCCCAGCCTCCTCTAACCTTGTGTCAAAAAACAGCAGTCATGGGTTCTTCTAAGCAGCTGCCTAGCACTCTGAAAATAAAAATGGTGGGGGCCCACAAAGGAGGGGAAGTGTCATGGTTCGCCTCCCCATCCACATGGCTAGGGGCTTGAGCCTTCTCCCGGGCCTCACTTCCGGAGCCTGGATGCCTTAAAAGCTGACATTTCCAGTGAACCAGCTCTGGCAAATCAGAACGCACTTTTGACTGCAAAAGACCTTCAGGAAGATTTAGCAGACTTGCGAGTTGTTCTACATTGTTCTACTGTTCAAAGACACCTGTACAAATATGGCTGTCATGGAAGAGTCATCAGAATAAAACCTCTCCTGCGTCCTTACCATAAAACTCAGTCAGAGTCAGAAGCATGCAAAGGAACATCTAAATCAGGGGTGGGGAACCTTTTTACTGCCGGGGGCCATTTGGAATTTTCTACCAACCTTCGGGGGCCGCACCAAATTATCAACTTGAAAACGACCAATCTATATTTGGTCAATCAATTAATTAACTCACCCCTACTGTGGTGGCAGGAGCTGCTTCTCTTTGGTGCGGCTGTGATGTTCGGTGATATTGATCATTTTGTTTCTCACAACTGCTTTTCCAGGTTTGTCTTGGTCTGGAGAGGCTGGGGGCATACACATCCCAGGAGAAGCTGGGGCATATACATCACAGAAGACACTCGGGCGCACATACATCACAGGAGACACTGAGGCATATACATCACAGGAAACATTGAGGCATATACATCCCAGGACAGGCTGGGGCGTATACATCACAGGAGGAGCGTATAGATCACAGGAGGGGTGTATACATCACAGGAGATGCTAAGCATGGACAGCACTAGTGGCGGGCACAGACAGCACTAGGCGGCGGCACAACGGACAGCACTAGGCGGCACAACGGACAGCACTAGGCGGCACAACAAACAGCACTAGGCGGCACAACGGACAGCACTAGGCGGCACAACGGACAGCACTAGGCGGCACAACGGACAGCGCTAGGCGGCACAACGGACAGCGCTAGGCGGCACAACGGACAGCGCTAGGCGGCACAACGGACAGCGCTAGGCGGCACAACGGACAGTGATAGGCGGCAGCACAGAGAGCGCTAGGCGGCAGCACAGAGAGCGCTAGGCGGCAGCACAGAGAGCGCTAGGCGGCAGCACAGAGAGCACTAGGTGGCAGCACGGACAGAACTAGGTGGCAGCACGAACAGCACTAGGCGGCGGCACAACGGACAGCACTAGGCGGCATAACGGACAGCACTAGGCGGCACAACGGACAGTACTAGGTGGCACAACGGACAGCACTAGGCGGCAGCACAGAAAGCGCTAGGCGGCAGCACAGAGCGCTAGGCGGCAGCACAGAGAGCGCTAGTTGGCAGCACAGGGAGCGCTAGGTGGCAGCACAGGGAGCACTAGGTGGCAGCACAGGGAGCACTAGGTGGCAGCACAGGGAGCACTAGGTGGCAGCACAAAGAGCACTAGGTGGCAGCACAAAGAGCACTGACAGTGACAGCACAGAGAGCACTAGGTGACAGCACAAAGAGCACTAGGTGGCAGCACAAAGAGCACTGACAGTGACGGCACAGAGAGCACTAGGTGACAGCACAAAGAGCACTAGGTGGCAGCACAGAGAGCACTAGGTGGCAGCACAAAGAGCACTAGGTGGCAGCACAAAGAATACTGACACTGACAGCACAGAGAGCACTAGGTGGCAGCACAGAGAGCACTAGGTGGCAGCACAAAGAGCACTGACAGTGACAGCACTAAAAGGCAGCATGGAGAGCATTAGGTGACAGCACTAGGAGGCAGCAGGGAGAGCATGATGTGGCAGCACTGACAGCACTAGGAGGCTGCACAGATTACACAGCACTGAGGGGTTACACACAGTACTGGGGGGTACACAGCACTTGGGGCAACACACAGTACTAGGGGGTACACAGCACTGGATGGGGGGGCAGCGATGGGTTGCATATTCACAGTACAAGGGGAGGAGGAGGAGTCACATAGCACAGGTCCGGGAGGCATGTACAGCAGGAAGGCATCTGCTGCACCTCTTCTGCTATGACTGGAGCACAGCGCGCTGTTTACCCCGCCCTCAAGGTAAACCCTCAGCATGCGAGCACAGTCCCGGGTTCAGTCTAGAACAGGGGTCTCAAACACGCGGCCCGCGGGCCGCATGCGGCCCCTCAGGGTAGTTCGTGCGGCCCCCAGGCCCGTGCCCCCGTTCACTATCGCGGCAGGTGCAGGGGCCGCAGCCACTGTCTGCGCTTTGTCAGATGAATGTGTTGCAGGCTCTGCACTCTCGCACTGGAAATACAGTCATCTCACACAAATCACTGACAGTGACACTGCTCCGGCCGCGATAGTGAACAGGGTCACGGGCCTGGGGGCCGCACGAAGCAGAGATGAGGCAGCGGAGGGGGCGCGGGACAGGTGAGAAGAATGGTGTGTGTGTGTGTATGTGTTGGACGTTAATCCCTTAGCGACCTATGACGTACTGGGTACGTTATGGCTCCCTGGTACTTAAGGACCCATGACGTACCCAGTACGTCATGGTGAAATCGCGGCCCCGGTGGCTGCGATCGCTGCAAATACCTTAGATTTGTGGAGCAGGGGACCTCAGGAGCGGTGGTGTCTCCTCCCCGGACCTACGGAGGCTGTGATTGGCTGACGAACGCCGCTCAGCCAATCACAGCCACTGATGTTTCAGCCATTGAAAATCGCTGAAGCATTGAAATCCAGCCAAGATCAGCTGTAGCCCTGATCATTGGCTGGAGCTGGGTGACCTGTGTTTCACCCGCCCCCAGCTCTGATTGGAGAGACCGGCCTTGTGACCATCTCTCCAATCACTGGATCTGGGGCAGGAGACCACTCCCCTCAGCTTCACTCCAGAGTCTGTGGAAGATGAGGGGAGCTGCTGACCCATTACTACAGGATGGGGACAAAGTGCGCACATTACTATGGGATGGGGATAAGGCTGGGGACATTACTATAGGATGGGGACATTACAAGGATGGGCACAATACTATTGGATGGAGACATTATTACTATAATATGGGGACATTATTACTATAGTATGGGGACATTACTATAGGATAGGGACAAGGATGGGCACATGACTATAGGATAGGGACAAGGATGGACACATGACTATAGAATGGGGACAAGGTGGGTACAGTGCTATAGGATGGGGACATTACTATAGGATGGGCACAAGGTGGGTACAGTACTATAGGATGGGGACTAGGATGGGCACAGTACTATAGGATGGGTACATTACTACAGGATGGGGACAAGGTGGGCACAGTACTATAGGATGGGGACTAGGATGGGCACAGTACTATAGGATGGGGACAAGGTGGGCACATGACTCTAGGATGGGCACAGTACTATAGGATGGGGACATTACTACAGGATGGGGACAAGGTGGGCACATTACTGTAGGATGGGGACATTACTACAAGGGGACAAGGATGGGAAACATTACTATAGAATAGGGATAATGCTGGGAACATTACTATAGGGTAGGGACAAGTTTGGCACATTACTAAAGGATGGGCACATTACTATAGAATGGGGACAGTACTATAGGATGGGGACATTGCTACATGGGGACAAGGATGGGGAACATTACTACAAGATGGGGGACAAGGATGGACACATTACTATAGATTGGGGACATTACTATAACATGGGGACAAGGATGAACACATTACTACAAAATGGGGACAAGGATGGGGAACATTACTTTAGGATGGGGACAAGGATGAGCACATTACTGTGGGATAGGGACTAGGATGGGGTACAATACTACAAGGGGACAAAGATGGGCACGTTACAACAATATGGGGAACATTACTAAAAGATGTTGGTCAAAATTTCTATATAGTGCTAATTGTAAGACTATTAGTTACAAGAAAGGGATAAAATGTAAAAAAAAAAAATGTTTATATTTAAACAAAGAATGTGCACGTTTGCTATAATGAACAAGTGAAAATGTTCAAAATCAGTGATCCCAAGGTGTGTAAAAAAACAATAAAATATATTATATATGGTAGCAATAAAAATGTCACTTGTCCTGCAAAGAATGCGGCCCCCCAAATTATTTTTTTTCCTCTGTGCGGCCCATACACCCAGCCGAGTTTGAGACCCCTGGTCTAGAATGTATGGGCTGTAGTCAGGTCCCGAAAAGAGCCCGTACATTCTAGTACGGGCTGCAATCAGGATCTGTAAATAGCCCATACATTCTAGTATCTACCCATAACGCACTGGGATTTTAAAGGGCCGGCGGCTGGCAAAAGCGCAAGTGCCGCTCGAGCACTGGGGTAGCCTGGAATGTGCCCGGGGGCCGCATTAAATGTCATCGCGGGCCGCATACGGCCCGCGGGCCGGAGGTTCCCCACCCCTGATCTAAATAAACCTGATGCAATTTAGAAACAAGTCCTGTGAACCAATGGTTAAAATAGAACTCTTTGGCCACAATAATCAAAGATATATGTGGGGAAAAAAGGGCATAGAATTTAAAGGTGAAGTGTCGCAGTTTTTTATTTTTGTATTAATAATTGTGATTATGAAATCATGTATTTTTAATACAAAATTAAATTCACTGTTTATTTAGTTTTTATTTAATTCTAGTTTTACTGAAGCACTGGGGGCTGCCATCTTGGATTTGCTGTGTGTGTAACGACAGTTACTCACCTCAAATTCGGCACTCCCTGTGCATAACAGACAGTTGTCGGGCTGCGACCCTATTCTCTAACACTGATACTGTTTCTGCTGTGAGCTGGACACACCCCTGGGATGTCCGGATCACTGCAGAGGGAGGAGATCACTGCCATCTTTGTGGCGCTCACAGCGTATGCTGTGTGCTGCACTTTCCCCCTGTCACCCTTTAGAAATGTGTGAGTACCAACGCCGGGCCGCCGCTACCCTCCCCCCTCCCCCATGTCGCAGCTAACAGCTGCCGACACTCCCTGCCTCCGCCGCTCCCCCCGCCGCCACTCCCCCCTTCCCCCTGCCTCTCCTCCCACTCTTGTGTGCTCACCTCAGGCCTCCGCTCCTCAGCTCAGCAGAGTACTTTTTACTGAGGAGCGCAGTATACAGCAGAGCGCAGTATACTGAGGAGCACGGAATACAGCGAAGCGCGGAATACAGTGGAGAGAGGAATATAGCGGAGCACGGTATACTGAGGAGCACGGTATAAAGTGGGGCGCGGTATACTGCAGAGTGCATATACTGAGGAGCACGGAATACAGTAGAGCACGGTATACAGTGGAGCACCGTATACAGTGGGGGGTACGGTATAGAGCGTTGCGTAGTATACACTGGGGCATACCGTAGTATACAGTGGCGGCACTATGCCAGCGGTCCTCGGTGATACTTTAGACATATTAGGATCACTTTGTGGTCACCAACAAAATGGATCTACACTGTTATCCTAAATTTCATCTTCCCTTATCCTTTTGGAAACACTCAGAACGGGAGGGGAGCTGTGACAACACACACAGGAGAGCAGATTCCCCCCATTTTTTCTGCAGTTGTAATGTGAGCTAGTTCTACAGTAGTACTGTGTCGCCCACCTGCAGCGGTCACCTCAGGGACCTCTCTCCACCTTCCGGGACGCCGTAGGGTCTGCACTTTGGTATGTCTGGCAACAGGTATGTCAGGTTGTTCGTGTATGGATGAGTCGTGATGCCACTCTAGGTTTATGGTCAGGAATGTGGGTGACCGCCACTGCAGGTTTAATGAGCGTCTGGGGCTGATTGAGTCTGCAGTTAGATGGTGTGGCCTCCCGAGAGTGAGGCTGGCCCTAGGCGCTCGGGTGTGTGGAACTACTAGTCCCAGAATAACTCAGTCTCAGTCCAAAAATGTCTTTCAATTGTTTTACTCACTTTTGGTGGTATTGTGAGGTACTGTGATGAACCAGGTAAAATCAGGTATCCTGCAGGCCGGTCTAAGGGTAACTGACCTTCCTAGCCCTTCTTGTTTCAGATAACCCCTGACTTGAAGTACTGCAGGATTCATCCAGGGAAGTCGCAACTGCCTTTTCTCCACTTTCTGGCCCGTTTGCCGGCAGCGTGGACCAAGTGAGACAGCTTCAGGCTCGATCCCTCTTAGGGGCCCCCTTGTTGCTGCTGAGGCTCGGACTCTGTGTAGGTTGGTGAGGCACATCCAGTACCCTCACCGGCAGGTTTAGCAGCTCGAATAAATGGATATCTGCTCTAGGGACCTGTTTCCCCGTGCGGGCCTGGTCACCGGCAGCCCCCTTACTCGACCACCTCTTCTCTAGGCGTCTTTCAGGCTGACCCACAGGTAACCGTTCTTCCCCGCCAACAGCTGCTAGACATGCAGGGTCTCTCTAGCTTCTCTGCGCCCAACTCCTCTTCCTTGCACTCTGAGCTTCACTAGCAGACTGGCTCACTGCTTCCTTCCCTCTGTGCCTGCCTCTGCAACCTAGCTTCAAGGCCCTCCCCCACATCCCTCAGATGAGATGTGGAGGCACGCCCCCTCTTGGATCTGTCCAAGGGTCCCCTCTAATGGTGTGGGAGACCTGGTCACTATGTGTCTGTGCGTACACACCCTATTCCAGTCTTTAGGATTACCTGACAGCACTGACCCAGCATGGGTGCAGTACTCAGTGGTGCCTGACCAGGTCAGGGGCGCCACATTCCCCATTGGTTATCAACAGCACATCCTCGGGCTGCAAAGACAAAAACTTTTTAATACAAACTTTTCCCACACAGGGGCATTTTTTACATTTAAACATACCAGTTACCATTCCACACCACCCACCACCCATAAGTCCAGATCCCACCCAAAACCCTTCAGGAGGCAGGTCACCGGTCCCTTTGGTGACCAGGTCTGGGCCATCTGCATCCAAGACCTTTCCTCTAATTTGTCTCTCCTGAGGCTGGTGGCGTAAGGTAGGCCCCATAAACAGGTGTACCAGCTTCCTTGGTGTTGGAGGGCCCCATAAACAGGCGTGCCCCCTTGGTGGTGCGGATCCATGCCCCTCAACAGGCAGACTCTGGGTTGGTACCTCTGGGGTAACTTTTTACACTGCGAGAGTTTGTGGCTATAGCCAGTTCATAGCCCATGGTCCATATTCAAAGTGCACGTAACCAGGTGCAAACAGATTATTTTCAACAAGGTTCTCGCAACAGTCTTTGCGGGCAGGTTTCACTTGAACGTTACTTTAACTTCACACACTGTAAAACTGGTTAAATATTACTAAATGTTTCTTTAGCTTCACGTTGAACTAGACAGAATTTCTCCTCTCAATACCAGGGCTCTCACTCTCAGTGCTCTGGAACCTGGAGATTGGCTTTGGAGCATTTTGGGCATGTTGGGTGTGCTGTGTGTGCTGTAGAGAATTTTAGGCTTGCTGTGGAGTGCTTTGGGCATCCCCTGGTGGCGATGGCAATGGGGGCCTGGGTGGAGTAATGGGGGGTGTAACCTGGGCTCACCGCGGTTTCCTTGGGGCATTGCACCACGTCCAAGGGAAACCAGCCTCTTTCTCCCTTGTGCCTGGTGAACGCCACCACATCCCCCATGTACAGATCGCGACCAGGGTGACCCCTTTGCAGGTGGGACTGCACATCCCGCCGGGACACGAAAATGCCTTCTCTGACTCCGGCCTCCACGATGAACCCATACCCTGTCCGGTGGTTAAACTCTTCCATTACCCCACGGTGGAGGGGACCTCTGGCCTGGTGTCCGCCGCAGGGACTGCTTTTTCTACAGGTCCCTGGCCTCCGCTTGCTCTCTCTCTTGGGTAGGCGTTTCGAGGGGGTGTCTGGCCCTCACCCGGTGCTGATTTCTGCTGGCTGGCCTTTGCATCACCATCACCTGGTTGTCAGCAGGCTGCCAGATGACGTACATGCCGGGGCTGTAGACGATTAACTCCTCTTCCTCGGCAGGGGGTGCTGTAACCTCCTCCGATCGCTGGGGGACCCACAGCGCGGCCTCCTGGCCTCCCCCTCTTGTAGAGGGTGCTGCGGCCTCCTCCAGTGGGTCGGGGAACAGCAGGAATGGTGGCGGTACCTCTTCTCTGGCCTCTTCTGGTCGTTGCGGGAACAACAGCGCGACCTCAGGGCCTCCCTCTCTCGCAGAGGGTGCTGCGACCTCCTCCGGTCGGTTGAGTGGCAGCCTTCTCTTCATGTACCTCTCCACCAGGTTTGCCGGGAACCGAGCATCCAGGTCTTGCTTTAATTGCAGGTACTCTGCGTCTGCTTCAGGTCGGAGCTCAGGTGTAGGTTCCCCAGTCAGCAACTGGGGTGCTGTGACCAACTCTGGTCCGGGAGCAGGAACAGTTAGCGACTGGGGTGCTCTGACCAACTCTGATCCGGGAGCAGGAACAGGGTCCCCAGTCAGCGACTGGGGTGCTGTGACCAACTCTCGTCCAGGAACCAGGACAGGAGGCGTTGCGGCATGGTCTGGTCTGGCCATGGGCGTCGCACCTGGGATTGCTTCGGGGTTCACACCAGACATCTCACCAGACATCGCAGCGGGCATCGCACCAGGCATCGCACCAGACATCGCAGCGGGCATCGCACCACACATCGCATCAGGCATCGCATCTGGGGTCGCATCAGGCGTCGCTCCGGACGTCGCTCCGGCTTCAGACGTTACTGCCGGTAGGGTCAGCATACTGGGTTGGGCAGGGGTGACTGCAGACTCACCCGGAGTCGGACCGGAGACATTCTGTAGCGGGGCTCCCATCGTCGGCAGTGGTTTCAGCTGGGCATGGGTGGTGCCTCCAGGCGGGCCTTGCTGCACGGACATCCGCAGGCATCTTATCGCCCCCAGCATCCTGGTTCTCCAGGCGGCCACCTCCCATCTCCGCTGCTCCTCCATCCAGTCAGCGATCCTGTTGACCTCTGCCTCCAGCTCCTCCACTATCATGGGCCTTATCCAGCCCTGCTCCTCGTGGTCTCTTCCCGCTGATGCCATCTTGCCTTCCTTGCTGCTCAACAGGTTCTCCTCACACTTTCGTCGTAGTTTCGTTTCTCCTGTTTTTCCTCCCTCCGGACTGGGACGTCTCCGCAGTCCGGGAACAGATCCACCCCCATCTTCTTCTCTCGCGGGGTCAGAGTGCTCCGGGGATTCTGGGGCAGCCACACCTCTTCGTGGGCGGTTACTTTTCTTCTGCGCGGGCTGCAGCATTCAACTTTACGCGCTTTTGATGATGACAATATGACGGCGGTTCAAATTTTCCGATCGGACCTCCAAAGCGCACTGTCACCTGTCTAAACAGGTCTAGTCCTTATCCTGTTTGTGACGCCAAATGTGTTGCCCACCTGCAACTCTCGGTTTGCGGTCAGGGATGTGGGTGACCGCCACTGCAGGTTTAATGAGCATCTGGGGCTGATGGAGTCTGCAGTTAGATGGAGTGGTCTTCCGAGAGTGAGGCTGGCCCCAGGGGCTCGGGTGTGTGGAACTACTGGTCCCAGAATAACTCAGTCTCAGTCCAAAAATGTCTTTCAATTGTTTTACTCACTTTTGGTGGTATTGTGAGGTACCCGGGCGATACTGTGATGAACCAGGTGAAATCAGGTATCCTGAAGGCCGGTCTAAGGGTAACTGTCAACTCGCCTTCCTAGCCCTTCATGTTTCGGATAACCCCTGAGTTGAAGTACTGCAGTATTCATCCAGGGAAGTCGCAACTGCCTTTTCTCCCCTTCCTGGCCCGTTTGCCGGCAGCATGGACCAAGTGAGACAGCTTCAGGCTCAATCCCTCTTATTGGCCCCCTCGTTGCTGCTGAGGCTCGGACTCTGTGTAGGTTGGTGAGGCACATCCATTACCCTCACCGGCAGGTTTAGAAGCTCGAATAAATGGATATGTGCTCTAAATCCACAATAGACGACCTCAAAAGGCACAAGCTGAAGGTTTTAAAATAGCCATCACAGTCCCCTGATCTAACCATCATTGAAAATCTGTGGCTAGAAATCAAAAGAGGTAGACAAGCATGGTATCTCACAGAACTGGAAGATGTCTCCAAAGAAGAACAGTGCATGCAAAGTGAGCCAGGAATCTCACAGAACTGGAACACTTTTCTGTCGCGGGCGGAGGAGGGGACGCTGCGCTCTCCCACTGCTCGGGTCCGGCCGCTGCTGCTGCTGCTCGGTGGTGGCTCGAGCGGTGGGCCGGATCCCGGGGACTCGAGCGGCGCTCCTCGCCCGAGAGTGAAAAGGGTGGGGATTTGATTATTGTCCGTGACGCCACCCACGGTTGGGGTGATATTGGTGACACCACCGCTGCTCTGGACGGGGATCCCGGGAGCGATGACTGGGAGCAGCTTTGATGTTAGTTCTCCCCTCCGTGGGTAGGGGGTTGGTTGTCCCGGGGCCCGGTGATGGAGTAGGGATGGATGGCAGGCGGGTTACGGGGCCTGGTGAGGTGCAGGGTTGCGGCGGCAGCGCTGTGCCGCACGGCACGGTGGTACTCACTCAGCCAATGATGAGGACACAGTTCTCGGTAAAACACATGGCTGGATGGACGGGTCCCACAGACGGCCGCGGTGTTGTTTCTCCCGGCAGGTTGATGGTGACTGCCTTTCCCTGCACCTATGTAGTGTAACAGTTCCAATGGGTTCCCACCGGTAACCCCCTCCCCAGCTTGGATGTGGGCCGGAGGAGCCCCTTTTGCCCGCAGGCTCTGGCCCTGGGAACGGTAACCTTGGCGGTGGCTGTGTTTCCCTCTCTCGGTTGGACTGTTGCCTTCTGTTTGGACTTGGCTGCTGGGAAACCCAGGAGGTTCCCTTCGCTAACGAATTTGGCAAATTCACGGCGACTCCTAGCCTTGCCGGGGTCCGTAAGCCCCTGCCGGATGGTGCTGGCTTCTCTTTGCGTACCGGTCCGGTACCGCCGGGCCACCGCCCGGCCACGGTCTTTACGGTAAACTCCGATAGGCCACTCCTGCAGACGGTCACCACCGTCTGCCAACCTTGCTGATCCGTCCGGGCCACACACCCGGACCAACTTCAGGCTGCTTAACTGCCACTTTACTCCTCTCTCAACTCTACTCCTAACTGAACTCTCTCCACTCCTCAACTCATCTATCTCCACTCTTCAACTCATCCGCCTTACTTTTCCCGCCTCCAGGACTGTGAACTCCTCGGTGGGTGGGGCCAACCGCCTGGCCCACCCCCTGGTATGGACATCAGCCCCTGGAGGAAGGCAACAAGGGTTTTGTCTGACTTCGGTGTGCCTGACCGGGAGTGTGGGGTGTGTTGGTGTTGTTCTCTGTGGCCCCTGGCTCGTCCAGGGCGCCACATTCCCCCTTAGTAAAATGCAGACCGTCCGCGGGCTGCCCGTCCATCACCGGTTTTATTTTCACCAACTGAAAAGATAAACGGTAAAACAGGGATTACAAGTATAATAACATCTTCCCACATCGGGAGGTACTCTTACTTAAAACGTTGCAAACGGTTACGGCTTCCGCTCTCTCCCACCCAAGTAACCTGGTCCTGATGCTGCCCCTAAGCAAACAGGCAGCACCCCTTGACCCCAGTCCAGCACAAGTTACCCGAGCGGGTTCTGTCCTTTTCAGGGGACCCACGTCCATGGGGAACCCCTGAAACCCCCAGAGGATCGCCACCGGTTCCGGTGGTGGCTGGGCCCCAGCCTGCTCCACTGCGGGCCCTTCCTCCAATCTGCCTCTCCGGTGGTGGCAACGGTGAAAGCCACAACAGAATTATTTACAAGCCACAAGTTCGTAGTTGCCTTGCTAGTTCTCAGGCTTGTCCATAAGGAGTCCCTTATGTAAAACTTGAAAGCAGTCCCCACGGGGACAACGGTGCCGGCAACGACCGGTCTCAATCACTCTGCAAATTAGATGAATCTTCTCGGTTGATCATTCACTTATCATTCTTTTACAACGGTACTTTTAACACACATGGTCCCAACGTGGAACAATTGCAACGGGACTCCGCTGCCCTTACTCCGATTCTTCTGAGTCGGCCTCATCCTCCGCCACCAGCATATCAAACATGCAGTGACAGGCCTGCTGTGAAAGGGGTGCCCGGTATCCGTTTCCACCATTGCGCGGGGTGTAATAAACCACCGGTTCTCCCACGTAGTGTAGACGCTCTCTTGCCTCCTCACTTTCAGGGGTGGGCTCAGCACCGGAGCTGGAGTCACTGGAGTCACTATCACTTGTCTCTGCATCAGGCGGGTTGCCGCCAGCTGCCGCAGCCTCCTGGCCTCCAGTATCCAGCACATCAGATTCTTCCACGGTAGCGTGGGGCAGTAGGTTAGTTTGGCTAACGCTGAGGCGCCCCAAGGATAATGGTAGGGACGATACGAGGGCCGAGATAGGGCCGGGCACCCCAGCCGCAGTGGCCGGTCCTGGGCGGACATGGGGATGTGGGCTACCCATCGGCTCCGTCACATCTACTCCCCTCCCATACATTGGGGTAGTTGCAACCAGCGTTTCCACTTCATTGGTCCACTGCTCCATTATGCGGTATATCTGACTTTGCTGGCGTTGGTGGAACTCCATCACTCGGGCCTTCATCCATGCCACGGTCCCGGGCTCGGGGTCTGGCGCAATCACTGCCGGGACTTCTGGCACATTTTCATTAAGGGGCCACGGTCCCAGCGGCTCCCACGGGAGCGGTTCAGGGGGGTCCTGAGCGTCTGCAGCCGGTTGATACGCCGGGGCGGGTTGGCAGGGTATCGCTACCGGTTGGACGGGTAGCGGACCTAGTGGCGGGGCGTCAGCAGCTAACACGGGTAGCGGGGAGGGAGGCAGGGTGAGTGGACGCAGGCCGGGCTCCTCAGCCGCAGTGGCCGATCCCTCGGGAATACAGGGGCGTGGGTCTCTTACCCGCTCCTCCAAATCCTCTTCCACCTCGCGTCTCCGCATAGCAGCCACCACGTCCGCCATGTCGGTCTCCCACTCCTCCAGGAGGAGCTGCATGTGGACTTGCAGACGGTTATTCAGCGGGGCCGTCCGGTCTCTCAGCCACATCGCCGTGCCGGGTGCGGGAGCGTCCTCGTTGGTAGTCGGACTGTGCATCTTGGCAATGAGGTCTTCCAGGAATCCAGTATCGCTGCAGAGTCCTGGCGTCTCTGCTTTTATAGCCGCGGACTACATGCGGCCAGACGCCATCAGTCCCCCTTAATCTCTTTCCAGCTCCTCCTCTACAGGGGCGGGGTTTTGGCCTTCGCGCCTCCACTGCTCGAGGAGACGCTCGAGCGGGAATTTTTCGCGCCCAAGATGGCGGCTTCTCCAATTTTTCAGCCGGACACCTCCGGCGGTAACAAGGCGCACCTCTACCAGACGGCAGAGCGGTAAGATCCTGTTCACAGCGCCAAGTTGTCGTGGGCGGAGGAGGGGACGCTGCGCTCTCCCACTGCTCGGGTCCGGCCACTGCTGCTGCTGCTCGGTGGTGGCTCGAGCGGTGGGCCGGATCCCGGGGACTCAAGCGGCGCTCCTCGCCCGTGAGTGAAAAGGGTGGGGATTTGATTATTGTCCGTGACGCCACCCACGGTTGGGGTGATATTGGTGACACCACCGCTGCTCTGGACGGGGATCCCGGGAGCGATGACTGGGAGCAGCTTTGATGTTAGTTCTCCTCTCCGTGGGTAGGGGGTTGGTTGTCCCGGGGCCCGGTGATGGAGTAGGGATGGATGGCAGGCGGGTTACGGGGCCTGGTGAGGTGCAGGGTCGCGGGGGCAGTGCTGTAACGCACGGCACGGTGGTACTCACTCAGCCAATGATGAGGACACAGTTCTCGGTAAAACACACAGCTGGATGGACGGGTCCCACAGACGGCCGCGGTGTTGTTTCTCCCGGCAGGTTGATGGTGACTGCCTTTCCCTGCACCTATGTAGTGTAACGGTTCCAATGGGTTCCCACCGGTAACCCGCTCCCCAGCTTGGATGTGGGCCGGAGGAGCCCCTTTTGCCCGCAGGCTCTGGCCCTGGGAACGGTAGCCTTGGCGGTGGCAGTGTTTCCCTCTCTCGGTTGGACTGTTGCCTTCTGTCGGGACATGGCTGCTGGGAAACCCAGGAGGTTCCCTTCGCTAACGAATTTGGCAAATTCACGGCGACTCCTAGCCTTGCCGGGGTCCGTAAGCCCCTGCCGGATGGTGCTGGCTTCTCTTTAAGTACCGGTCCGGTACATAAGGGCCACCGCCTGTCCACGGTCTTTACGATAAACTCCGATAGGCCACTCCTGCAGACGGTCACCACCGTCTGCCAACCTTGCTGATCCGTCCGGGCCACACACCCGGACCAACTTCAGGCTGCTTAACTGCCACTTTACTCCTCTCTCAACTCTACTCCTAACTGAACTCTCTCCACTCCTCAACTCATCTCTCTCCACTCCTCAACTCATCCGCCTTACTTTTCCCGCCTCCAGGACTGTGAACTCCTCGGTGGGCGGGGCCAACCGCCTGGCCCACCCCCTGGTATGGACATCAGCCCCTGGAGGAAGGCAACAAGGGTTTTGTCTGACTTCGGTGTGCCCGACCGGGAGTGTGGGGTGTGTTGGTGTTGTTCTCTGTGGCCCCTGGCTCATCCAGGGCGCCACATTTCCACGAAGGAATGGCTGAAAATCCCTCAAACAAGAATTGAAAGACTCTTTGCTGCTACAAAAAGTCTTTACAAGCTATGATACATGCCAAAGTGGGTGCTACTAGGTACTAACCATACTGGGTGCCAAAACTTTTCCATTACTCCATTTTCCTTCTTCTCACCTTCCTCTGCTCCTACAGCGCGAGGTGTCCTGTTCTGTAGCCATCGCAGAGGCCTGCATCTGACTGACGTGCATTGTATGGGCAATGTATGACCCACTGCCATGCAATGCCATTGCCTGCTACGCCACCCCAGTGTGTCTCTGCATTGCAATACATTTAGCTGAAATAGCCGCTGGTGTTGCTCGACTTCCCTCTAGAATGGGCCTATTTATGGGAACACCCACTTAATAAAAGCTGTGGTTTAATAACTGCAGGGCCATTCTTCCGTGATTTCCCATTTAAAACTCCCCTCAAACAAAATGTCAGTGGAAATATAGAGAAAATTGGCAGTTATTGGGAGAATGGTTGGGAATTTTATAATAGCGGTTAGGACATAAAGTTTACCTTATAGATATCAGACCACCCTTTTAAGGGGTACTTTGCACGCTGCGACATCGCTAGCCAATGCCAGCGATGCCGAGAACGATAGTACCTGCCCCCGACGCACATGCGATATGTAGTGTGAGCTGCCGTAGCGAACATTATCGCTACGGCAGCTTCACACGCACTTACCTGGTCGGCGTCGTCGCTGTGACTGACGAAGAATCCCTCCTTCAAGGGGGAGGTTCGTCGGCGTCACAGCGACGTCACCGTGACGTCACTAAGCGGCCGGCCAATAGCAGCGGAGGGGCGGAGATGAACGGGATGTAAACATCCCACCCACCTTCTCCCTTCCGCATAGCCAGTGGACGCCGTGCGCAGGTAACGAGATGTTTGTCGCTCCTGCGGCTTCACACACAGCGATGTGTGGAGCTGCAGGAACGAAAAACAACATCGTACCTGCGGACGCACCAACATTATGAAAATGAATGAAAATGAACGACGTGACACAGATCACCGATTTGTGACTGTTTCACGCTCGTTCATCTTCTCTCCTAGGCTTTACACGTTGCGACATCGTTACTGGCGCCAGATGTGCATCACTTTTGATTTGACCCCGACAATATCGCAGTTGCGATGTTGCAGCATCTGTTGCGCGACACGGGCATATCGCTGCCCGTGCCGCACAACATCGCCCACAGCCGTCACACATACTTACCTGTCTGGCGACGTCGCTGTGACCGGCGAACCGCCTCCTTTCTAAGGGGGCGGTCCGTGCGGCGTCACAGCGACGTCACTGAAACGTCACTGAACCGCCGCCCAATAGCAGCGGAGGGGCGGAGATGAGCGGGACGTAACATCCCGCCCACCTCCTTCCTTCCGCATAGCGGCCGGGAGGCAGGTAAGGGGAGCTTCCTCGTTCCTGCAGTGTCACACGGAGCGATGTGTGCTGCCGCAGGAACGAGGAACAACCTCGTTACTGCTGCAGTAACGAGATTTTAGAATGGACCCCCGTGTCGCCGATTAGCGATTTTGCACGTTTTTGCAACGATGCAAAATCGCTTATCGGTGTCACACACAACGGCATCGCTAATGCGGCCGGATGTGCGTCACGAATTCCGTGACCCCCAACGACTCCGCATTAGCGATGTCGTAGCGTGTAAAGCCCGCTTTAGTCATCCATTGATAGAGCTGCATCCAAATTCACAAAATTTGCACAAAGTCTCCTTTCACATCTGCTTCCGTTTACAGAATATCAAAGTCAAAAAGTTTTGATGGGTCTGTTGCATGAAAAACATTCTGTGCTCATTGATTTTTAACATAGACACATAACATAATGAGCCCTTAGCAAAATTATGCTGTACGATGGCATCCATCTGTCGCGGGCAGGGGACCAGACCTCAGCCGAGGGGCTGCTCGGGGATGCTCGGATCTGGGGCTTCTCCGTGGCTCGAGTGGGAACCAGACCCGGGCTCAAGCAGCGCTCCGCCGCCCATGAGTGAAAAGGGGGGGTTTTATTTACAAGGGAAGGTTGTCTGTGATGCCACCTACAGTGTGTGGTGAGGTACGGCACCACCGCTGCAGTTAAGGGAGGCCCAGGGAGGTGGAATGGCAGCTTGTTGTTAACCCCTCCGTGGATAGGGATGGATGCCCCGGGGCCCAGTGTCTCTGTGCTGAGGAGTGATGGTGCAGGGACTGGCGCGCCTGGCCTGGCCAGAGATGTTACTCACGATAAGAAGTACACAGTCTTGTGTTAAACCAAATTGGTGGTGGCCTGCCTCCGCAGACGGATGCATTTACTTCCTCACCCGGGTGTGGTAGTGGAGTCTTTCTCCTCTGCACTGCTTGTAGTGGATGGGACTGCCTGGTGTGTAACACAGGTTCCCGCTCCCGGTTATTTGGTTGGGAGCCGTGCCCGTCTGACACTGACCCGTGGGATCTACAGGCCCTTGCGGTGGCCACTATCCCTTCTCTGTGGGTGGTTGTCTACTTTTCGGGACTTAAGGTGGGACAGGACCTATAATCCTGCCCTCAATCGGTGAATTTGCTGGGCCGCTGGTTTCGGTCCCGGCTTCAGGGTCCGAGTACCCACTTTCCATGCAAACGGTTTCCGGTCGGTCCTCCAGTGGCTGCACCGGCGGGCCACTACCCTGTCCCGGTCCACTCTAGATTCCACAACCGTCTTCCCGTCTCCTGCAGACTATGGCTACCGTCTGCCACCTAGCCAGAGGCACCAGGGATCCTATCCTGGTACCGTTCAACTTGAAATCCTCTGCTGGAGCTGCTCACAGCCCCAGCCCACCTCCTCTCAACTTGAACTACAAACTTATCTAATCTGATCTGATCTGATTTGCTTGTTTTTCCCCGCCCCGGGCTGTCTAGACCCCCTAGGTGAAGAAAAGGCTGTGGAAAAAAAGCGCAAATAGGGTCTTACCCCAATATGTGTGGGGTGGGGAGGGGGGAGTAATGTTACTCACCAATTGTAGTTGTGAGAGTCACAACCACTATAATCGCATGTACAAATCGATCAACGGCTGCAGCCACCCAAACGGCAGATAACAGAAAAAGATAGAGAGAGGTGTTCAATTGCCGCGCCAAATGATCACTTGTTCAGAAGATCAGATCAATGTCTCTTTATTTTCATACAGGTCTACGCGTTTCAGGAGCAACTGCTCCCTTCCTCAGGACCGTCAGGTATAAGAATAGAGATTTGATGTTATTCTTATACCTGACGGTCCTGAGGAAGGGGGCAGTTGCTCCTGAAACGCGTAGACCTGTATGAAAATAAAGAGACATTGATCTGATCTTCTGAACAAGTGATCATTTGGCGCGGCAATTGAACACCTCTCTCTATCTTTTTCTGTTAGACCCCCTAGGTGGGCGTGCCCCAACCGCCTGGTCACGCTCACTGGTGTGCCTGTCTTTCCCTAAAAGGGGGGTGACTAGGGTTTCAGGTCGGCTGGTGTAACCCTTTGGGAACTTGTGTACTGTGAGGGCCTAAGTGTGCGTGTACCTGGTTCTCCAGGGCGCTACACATCAATATCCAAGATTGCAAATTAAACTCCCCCTCACATTCTACAGATTATTATTATTATTATTATTATTACTATTATTATTACAGCACCATTTATTCCATGTCGCTTTACATGTGGAAACAGGTACACCTAATAGGGATAAGTACAATAATAATGAACAAAACAAGGCACAGACTGGTACAGGAGAAGAGAGGTCCCTGCCCGTGAGGGCTTACATTCTACAGGGGATGGGTGAGGATACAGTAGGAGAGAGGACCCTGCCCACGAGGGCTTACAGTCTAAAGGTGATGGGTAAGGATACAGTAGGTAAGGGTGGAGATGGTCGTGTGGTACTATGGAGTTCTGAGGGTTGCTGGAGGTTGTAGGATTGTCGGAAGAGGTGGGTATACAGGTTCCTTTTGAAGCTTTTCAAGGTAGGCAAGAGTCTGATGTGTTGTGGCAGACCGTTCCAGAGTATGGGCGATGGACGGGAGAAATCTTGGATGTGATTGTGGGAAGAGAAGATGTGAGGGGAGTAGAGAAGGAGATCTTGTGAGGATCGAAGGTTACGTGCAGGTAGGTACCGGGAGACGAGCTCACAGTCTCCGATGTATGGAGGAGACAGGTTGTGGATGACTTTGTATGTCATGGTTATGGTTTTGAACTGCAGTTGTTGGGCGATGGAAGGCCAGTGAAGGGATTGGCAGAGAGGAGAGGTCGGGGAGTAGCAGGGGATGGGTGGATTAGTTGGGCGGTATAGTTTAGAATAGATTGTAGGGGTGCTCGACTGTTAGGGGCCCTTTGCACACTACGACATCGCAGGTGCGATGTCGGTGGGGTCAAATCAAAAGTGACGCACATCCGGCGTCGCTGTCGACATCATAGTGTGTAAAGCATTTTTGATACGATTTACGATCGCAAGAGCGTTGTAATCGTATCATTGGTGTAGCGTCGGTCATTTCCTTGATTTGGGAAAGACCGATGTTACGATGTTGTTCCTTGTTCCTGCGGCAGCACACATCGCTGTGTGTGAAGCCGTAGGAGCGAGGAACATCTACCTGCGTCCCGGCCGGCTATGCAGAAGGAAGGAAGGAGATGGGCGGGATGTTTACGTCCCACTCATCTCCACCCCTCCGCTTCTATTGGCTGCCTGCCGTGTGATGTCGCTATGACGCCGCATGACCCGCCCCCTTAGGAAGGAGGCGGTTCGCCGGCCAGAGCGACGTCGCAGGGCAGGTAAGTGCATGTGAAGCTGCCGTAGCGATAATGTTCGCCATGCCAGCTATCACCATGATATCGCAGCTGCGACGGGGGCGGGAACTATCGCGCTCGGCATCGCAAGCATCGGCTTGCGATGTCGTAGTGTACAAAGGGCCCCTTAGAAGAGAGGCCACAGAGCAGAAGATTGCAGTAGTCCAGGCAGGAGATAATAAGGGCATGCACTAGTGTTTTTACAGCTTCCTGGGAAAAGAATGCATGAATCCGAGAAATATTTTTGAGTTGGAGGAGATCAATATCTTCTCTAAATATTTATTCATGTTTGTTAATATATATGAAAGTAAAAATATGGACACTATGACTATATGAAGTCGACATGTAGAATGTAATCTACAACTAATTTTTTTGTTGCAGCAGTGGAAAAATGAATTCATAGGATGGGATCCAAACCAATTTTGTAGTATTCGAGAAGTATTTACTTCTAATGATACCTTTTGGAAGCCAGACATGTATATCTCTGAAATGTAGGTATAAAATATGTAATCTTTAAATCATTAATTATGGGATAATGAAGGTTGTCACTAAAACTATGTCTAGCAATTGTAAAGACCTGATAGTGGCTCTGAGTGCAGCTGCCAGCTCAAGCACTGCAGTCGCCGGAACTCAGCCTGGGGCCTGCAGGACTGAAGACGACAAGTGGGCCCGCCCAGCTGTCCAGGGCCCTGGCATTTGCCCATGTGTGCCGGGTGCTGATGTAGTGCCCCTGAGCCACTCAGGGCACTAGAAGGAACAGCATCCTCTTGGGGATGCAGGACCTACCCCCTGGAACCTGGAGTACCAGTGCCGATACCACCAAAGCACAACTAAAATCCTAGTTCTCAACTCCACACCGGGCATAGAGGGTTAACCATGTAAGGAGATAGTCGCCATGGAAAGGAACGAGTCCCTGGTATTAGCCAGCCTAGTGGGAGGGGTCAACAGTCCATAGAGAGTAGAGAGAAGGTGGCACACAGGAGAAGTGTGCGGACGTGCCTGAGCTGGGTCCGTGCAGTGGTGACCCGGGGCACAGGAGAGAGGTTGCCAGGTCGGGTACCAGAGATACCGCTGGGACCGGAGCACGCACGGGGCACAGGGCCCTAGATCAAGCGCCAGTTCTACACGGCTTGATAAATACCTGCCCGGTGAGGACAACTTCACGAACTTCACCAAACCAAATAATCCAGGGGCATCAGCAGTAAACTAGGATCGGGGTTCGGACACTTACCTCCCCACAGAGTCCGCACTCCGTACGGAGAAGGAGACTGTACCGCAAAAGGGACAGTCGGGCCCCAAACGCTCCACGCTATGAGGACCCAACCAACAGAGAGTGCTGGGGTCAGAGTGTCGCAGGCGGGGGCCAGCCTCCCCGTCGCAGGGGCTGCTCGGGGAGATCGCGCTCGGATTCGGTACCTTCTCGGTGGTTTGAGTGGGCCGGACCCGGGGCTCGAGCAGCGCTCCTCGCCCACGAGTGAAAAGGGGGAGGAATTGGATTTGTTTTGGGATAGATAGAGTTCGAGACGCCACCCACGGGTTGTGGTGATGGTGGGCACCACCGCTGCTGGTGATGGGGTTCCCGGGAGCGATGGCGGGGAGCAGCTAGGTGTTGACCCCTCCGTGGGTAGGGGTTGTTGATCCCGGGGCCCGGTGGGAGGGATGAGGCATCCGCAGGATGGAGTTCGCAGGGTGCAGGGTTGCAGGGCGGTGCCAGATGGCACTGGTGTACTCACTCAGACACAGATGGACAGAGTCTCTGGCAAACCAAACGGCTGGATGGATGGGGCCCGCAGCCGGCTGCGGTGTTCTCGGTTGTGAATGTCAGTTATGCTTTGGCTGCTGGGAGGCTCCCTCTTGTGGCCAGGAATGGTTTGGACATAGACCAGGTGTGTTGAGCAATGGGCGTTTCCATTGCTAACACTCAGCTTATTTAAATCCTGAGCACTAAGCACTTTATACTCAGTCAAATGTTTACTTCATTCTCTGTGGTGAGGACTACTGCACCGGAGCTACACATGTGGTCTGATTCAGGCTCTATATGGAATTAATAGCAACTTTGTACCAATTTAATATCTGATATGTATTAGGTAAATATTTCACATTGGAATCTGACTCAACCCACAGTATTTTACCTGTATTAAGAATTCCACTCCTTAATCCATGTACTGTATTAACATAAATTCCCTTTACAATTACTGGGTGATCAATTCAGGATAAAATTTTCACTGATCTTTTTCTCGTCCCTTTTCCTCCCCCCCCACCTTATATTACTTTCTGTAATTTTTTAACAATTTTCAATAATAAAAATTATTGTTTTGAATATGAGTTTCAGTATTCTTTTGTAGGTCTTATATATGGTAATGTATACTGGAACCAATAATATGGTTTTCTGTTTACTGAGTTATTTAAATCCTGGTCTGATAGCAGGCTATGCCGGATGTCAGTTGTTCTTTGTTCACCAGCCTGCTTCATTCTGCTCCACACCACATCTACCCCAGATAAGTGCTTTGCTCTTTATTTGTTGTTTGGTTCTTTTAGTCTTATCTGAGTTTGTCATTTGCTGTGGTTGTTTTCAGTTTATTGGCATGCAGGGATCTTCCCTCTCAGTTGCTCAGCTGGGAAACTCCCTGCAGTTATGTTTGGAGTATAGCTCCTATAAGTCCATGTGTTTGTGGTTTTTTGAATTTGTAATGATTCTTGTTTTCTGTTCATTGATATTATAAGAGCGCCTGGTATAGTGCAGATCGTGCGATCTGAGGGCCTTTTTGTACTATCAGGAATTTGGAATTTTGCAGGGTTTTTCTCTGGCCACCATCAGCCCCTTTCCTGTCCTTTCCTATTTTAGTCAGTGGGGGCCTCACCTTTTGCTAATCCTATCATCTATCTGTGTATTGTGTTTTCCTATAACACCGCAGTCTTTGAATGTGGGGGGCTTGCTATTCTTTATCTATTTTCTGAGGCAGAGGGTTATTCATCTTCCTTCCTTTAGGATAGCTAGTTCTCCGGCTGGGTTTGCGGTGCACAGGATGTTAGTTCACCCCTCGGCTACTTCTAGTTGTGATGGTTAGTAAGGGGATGGCGGCCAGATTAGTTGCCAATGCTCTTGTCACCTTTTACCAATGATTTATGGTGGTATTCCATGGTTCCGGATCATAACAGGACATCTGGCCTACAAATTTAAAGGGTACTCTTAGGAAGGAAAAAAGAAGAGAAAAAAGAAAAAAAAAAAAGAAAGAAAGGTCTGCTGACATTTTTGTTTTGGTGTTTTTCCTCTTCTTCTTTGGGTTCCGTGGAAGATTTCTTTTTTTCTAGTATGGATGAATTGGGTGAGCGTGTTGCTCATCTTGATGCTAAGGTTTGTCGTATAGAGTCTTATCTTGCACAGACTCCCCTTGCAGAGCCTAAGATTCCCGTTCCTGAATTTTTTTCGGGAGATAAGTCGAGATTTTTGAGCTTCAAAAATAATTGTAAATTATTTTTTGACCTAAGTCCTCAGGGAATCCCGTACAGCAGGTTAAGATTGTCATCTCCCTTCTGCGTGGTGAACCTCAGGACTGGGCCTTCTCTTTAGCGTCTGATGATCCGATTCTCAGTGATGTGGACTCCTTTTTTCTGGCCTTGGGTTTATTATATGACGAACCCAATATTGTGGACCAAGAAGAAAAGGTCTTGTTGTCCTTAACTCAGGGTTTGGATTCTGCAGAAACATTTTGTCAGAAATTTCGAAAGTGGGCGGTCCTTACCAAATGGAATGATGATGCGCTTGCGGCTCTTTTTCGGAAGGGTATTGCTGATACTGTGAAGGATGTAATGGTAGGATTTCCCGTCCCTTCTGGTCTTGATGCCTCTATGACCTTGGCCATTCAGATTGATAGGCGGTTACGTGAGCGCAGGAAGATACCTGCTGGTTTTGTGCCTGTGTCATTTAAGATTCACAATGTCTTCCATAAGTCCTTGTTGAAGAAACATGTGGAGCCAACAGTTCCTGCAGCAGCGCCTCCTGACCCTGTTTTGGTACAAGGGGATCTGGAGTATGAAGTTGAAAAAATTCTGGATTCCCGTCGCAGCAGGCGTCAGCTTCAGTACCTTGTGAAATGGAAGTGTTATGGGCAGGAGGATAACTCTTGGGTTGTGGCTTCTGACATTCATGCGGACAGGTTGGTTCGCGCCTTCCATCATGCTCATCCCGAGCGACCCGGTAGCGTTGGTGAGGGTTCGGTGACCCCTCCTCAAGGGGGGGTACTGTTGTGAATGTCAGTTATGCTTTGGCTGCTGGGAGGCTCCCTCTTGTGGCCAGGAATGGTTTGGACATAGACCAGGTGTGTTGAGCAATGGGCGTTTCCATTGCTAACACTCTGCTTATTTAAATCCTGGTCTGATAGCAGGCTATTCCGGATGTCAGTTGTTCTTTGTTCACCAGCCTGCTTCTTTCTGCTCCACACCACATCTACCCCAGATAAGTGCTTTGCTTTTTATTTGTTGTTTGGTTCTTTTACTCTTATCTGAGTTTGGCATTTGCTGTGGTTGTTTTCAGTTTATTGGTATGCAGGGATCTTCCCTCTCAGTTGCTCAGCTGCGAAACTACCTGCAGTTATGTTTGGAGTATAGCTCCTATAAGTCCATGTGTTTGTGGTTTTTTGAATTTGTAATGATTCTTGTTTTCTATTCATTGGTATTATAAGAGCGCCTGGTATAGGACGGGGTGCAGATCGTGCGATCTGAGGGCCTTTTTGTACTATCAAGAATTTGGAATTTTGCAGGGTTTTTCTCTGGCCACCATCAGCCCCTTTCCTGTCCTTTCCTATTTTAGTCAGTGGGGGCCTCACCTTTTGCTAATCCTATCATCTATCTGTGTATTGTGTTTTCCTATATCACCGCAGTCTTTGAATGTGGGGGGCTTGCTATTCTTTATCTATTTTCTGAGGCAGAGAGTTATTCATCTTCCTTCCTTTAGGATAGCTAGTTCTCCGGCTGGGTTTGCGGTGCACAGGATGTTAGTTCACCCCTCAGCTACTTCTAGTTGTGATGGTTAGTAAGGGGATGGCGGCCAGATTAGTTGCCAATGCTCTTGTCACCTTTTACCAATGATTTATGGTGGTCTTCCATGGTTCCGGATCATAACAGTTCTCCCTGGATGGGTTGATGGTGGCTGTCGTTTCCCTGCACCTGTGTTTTGTGTGTTGACTCCAATGCCTGGGCACCGGTAGTCCGCTCCCCGACGTATACGTGCCAGAGGAGCCCCTTTGCCCGCAGACACTGGCCCTTTGGATCTCTGGCCCTTGGCGGTGGCACTTATCTGGAACGGTTGGGCTGTTGCCTTCAATCGGAACTTGGTTGGGAATGAACCCCTGAGGTCCAGACCGCAATCAGAGAATTTGACTAGAGGTTGACTTTAAGCCTAGTCGAGGTCTGAGTACCCTGCCTGGTGCTTGGCTCCAAAAGGCTCCCCGGTCCGGTACCGGCGGGCCACTGCCCAACCAGGTCCTACGGTTCCGCTGACCTTCGCCAACTCCTGCAGATGGCCACCACCGTCTACCGACCTTGCTGGAAGTGCCTGGACTCCCTACTGTGTTTTCCCGCCTCCAGCCTGTGAACTCCTTGGTGGGCGGGGCCAACCGCCTGGCTCCGCCCCACCTGGTGTAGACATCAACCCTGGAGGGTGGCAACAAGGGTTTAATGTTTGACTGGTGTGACCTGTCCAGGGAAGGGGGTGTAGGGTGTTGTGTAGTCACCTGTGACCCCTGGGGTCCAGGGCGTCACAAGAGCAACCTGGGTCACTACATTGGCACTGATATTCCAAGGGATCTGAAACAGCAACTCCTGGGTCTAAGTGAGTAGAGACTGTTAAAGACAACCTAGTGTGGTCTCCATTATTCTCCCTCATCATCTCCAAGGCACGGCCCTACCTGCAGAGGGCCTAACATCATTGCTGCAATCACTACCAGCTCTGGGAGTACCCACATTTAGCAGCGGCGGTTCTCTATCCTTAACCGCAACCAGCAGGTGGCGTCTCATGACATTAACTCTATTCACCCCTGTAAATATTCCCCCTTACAAAAGGGGCCCAGGGCACGGAACCGGGCAACGGCAACCAGAGTGACATTCCCATTTGTTACCGCCCGGGACCGAATACCCCCTTCCCTGGGCGACACACTGACGCCGGCCCAGCTAGCAAACATATCGCACTTCTGCCTAAGCATGCGCTAACGAAACCAATGATAAAGACCTGGGGTCCAGCTAAAAAATAATTGATAAGCAGAAGAATACCATGATGAACTAGGAATAAAGTTACAAATACAATGAATCGGCAAATAAGACTCCTATTTCCTTTATGTAGGGGAGGCTCATCATCCCATATGATCCCTGAACCAAGATAACCTTATGAAAAATGGTGCCCTTCACATGTGACCATTTGACTTAGCTTCTACGAGTTGTCTTATGTGAATTTGCCTTATGAATCAATGAATGCCAAGTTTTAAAGATAGCACTGAATGCTTAACTTGACCACCAAAGTGGGGTGGGTTGTATGTAAATTTGCTTAAAAGTATGCAACTTTGCTTAATAAAATGCTTTTCTATTTGATGAGAAGTGCCAAAATGAAGGTGTCTGCAATTTGGGGTTAATGGTAAGGACACACAACAAGTAAACACAACAAGTAAAACGGGCCAAGTGGAATGCGATAAAAAATCTCATTCCACTCAGACCCATGTTACTCTATGGGGCAGTTCTCATTTGCAATTTTATTTTTTTTCTCAGGCCTAATCGGACCGAGAAAACAATCGCAGCATGCCGTGGGTGTAATCCGATCTGTATTCACTCGCACCCATACAAATCTATGGGTGAAAGAGAAACATTGCACTGCATTCGTATGACATCGGAGTGCAGTGCGATATTCACATCAGCTGATAGTGGAGGAGATTAATTCCTCCCTCTGCTCCGCAGCTGTGATCCGATCACAGAATTGAATCATAGTATATCACTCGCATCAGAAGCCATACGCTCGTGTGTCCCCAACCTAAGTCTTTAAGTCTTAAAGGGTTATTCCCAGTATCAGTTTATTTTTCACAAAGCATAGTAAAGGCATACTTATTGTTAGTATGAGATGCTTTCCTTGCATCTTTGTGTGTTTTTACATCTCTATCTACGCCTTGGTGTATCTAGCAGAATTGGCTGTCCTATTCTTACACGCTAAAACTATATTTCCCAACAGCACTTGCTTCACCTCAGTGCTGCAGACCCCTCCCCTATATCCTGTGATCTCCCAACTAGCCTCACTTCTCTGATTAATCATTAAGCTACTCTAAAGGGTGCTTTACACGCTGCAACATCGCTAACGATATATCGTCGGGGTCATGGTGTTTGTAACGCACATCCGGCGTCGTTAGCGACGTCGTAGCGTGTGACAGCTAGGAGCGACGATCAACGATCGCAAAAACGGCAAAAATCGTTGATCGTTGACACGTCGCTCCTAATCATAATGTCATTGGTGTTTCATTCCGCAGGTAGTTCGCTGTTCCTGCGGCACCACACATTACTGTGTGTGACACTGCAGGAACGACAAACATCATCCTACCTGCGTCCACTGGAAAGGAGGAAGGAAGGAGGTGGGCGGCATGTTCCGGCCGCTCATCTCCTTCCCTCCTCTTCTACTGGGCGGCCGTTTAGTGACGCCACTGTGACATCGCTGTGACGCCAAACGCACCTCCCCCTTGAAGGAGGGATTGTTCGGCGTCCACAGCGACGTTGCTGAACAGGTATGTGCGTGTGACGCTGCCGTAGCGATATTGTTCGCTACGGCAGCGATCACCACATGTCGCACGAATGACGGGGGCGGGTGCTATTGTGGCGCCCTCGACTAGCCAGGTCGTCACAGGTAACACACGCACACCCCCACCCCCACTAGACAATAACATTAGCCAAACACAAAACCCTTGTTGCCTCCCTCCAGGGTTTGATGTCCACACCAGGTGGGGCGGAGCCAAGCGGTTGGCCCCGCCCACCAAGGAGTTCACAGGCCTGGAGGCGGGAAAAGGAACAGTTGAGTCCAGGAGGTTGAAGTGAGAGGAGTGAAGTAGAGAGTGTCTGGGTTTGTGGCCCAGGCACTGACTACAAGGTTGGCAGACGGTGGTGGCCGTCCACAGGAGTGGTGGATCGACGCGGAACCGTAGTACCGGGGACGGGCGGTGGCCTGCCGGTACCGACCGGGGAGCGAAGTGAAGCCAGCACACACAGGCAGGGCCATCGGACCCCGACTAGGCTTGGAGTCGCCGTCAACAGTCAAATCCGAGTGTGACAGGAACCCCAGGGGTTTCCTAACAGCCAAAGACCCGTTAGAAGGCAACCGCCCGCACCGTGAGGGTAAACAGCTACCGCCTAAGGCTAGAGACCCAAGGGCCAGCGACTGCAGGCAAACGGGCTCCTCCGGCATCCATACACCGGGGAGTGGACTACCGTTGGGGACCCATCGTAGTCAGAACAGTACACTAAGGTGCAGGGAAAGACAGCCGCCATCACTTGTCCGGGGAGAGACACAGCAGCAGTGTTTACCGAGGACTTTGTGCATCTCTTGCTGAGTGAGTACGCCCGTGCCATCCGGCACCGCGCCGCGCTGCCCCTGCAACCCTGCACCTCACCAACCCTGCCTCCCAGTCACACCACCGGGCCCCGGGACCACCGACCCCTACCCACGGAGGGGGAAAACAACATCCCAGCTGCTCCCCACCATCGCTCCCGGGATCCCCGTCACCAGCAGCGGTGGTGCCCAACTTCACCACAACCCGTGGGTGGCATCACGGACTAAATCCCCCACACCAACCACCCTTTTCACTCACGGGCGAGGAGCGCCGCTCGAGTCCCCGGATCTGGCCCACCGCTTGAGCCACCGAGCAGCAGCCGCAGCAGCGCCGGACCCGAGCGTTAGCGAGCGCAACCTGCGGCGTCCTCCCCGCCCGCGACACTATCGCTCGCGACACTATCGCTCGCGACATTGCTAGCAATCGCTAGTAATGTCGCAGTGTGTAAAGCTCCCTTAAGAGTAAAATTGCCCTTTATTTTCCTGTGCACTCTCAGCTTGTATATAGTAGCCTACCTACTGGATGTTATCTTCTAGCGTATACCTCATTATAGCTGCAGAGATGTTTTACTTTATTAGCTTGATTTAGAAGGGCTCCACTGTCCTGCACTCCGCTACCACAGAAGTGCATGCTTGTGTTTGTTCCCTGATGTAGACAGTTCCGTGATATGAAGCCGCAAATGCTGCTTTGCTGATACATAAAACAGAAGATAATCCTTTGTTATATGCATCAATAGAACAACAGTTTCACATTAATGATCTGTCAGCAACAGTCAACAAACAGAACTCAAATAATCTCAGTCCCTATACACAGAGCCATGTAGTGCAATATCTCTCTCCTCTCAGCTCCCACTACCAAGCCCATTCTGTAGTGTCTGATACAGTCGGTCAGATGGACATCGCTGCTCTGGTTTCCAGCACCTCCTCTATCCTTGCAATCGCCATCCTCCTTGACTCCGTCATCCTCGTGTGGATGACACATCCTACATCATCCACACAGTGCCCTCCATTGTGTTCCTGCACACACGAACTTTGTTCTGCCCTGCTTTGGATAGAGAAAAGTATTGTAGTGCACATGCATGGGCGTTCTTTGACCATTCCTCATGCCTGCGCATTACAGTATTTTTCTCTATCCGCAGGAGCGCAATGGACAGCACTATGTGGATGGCATCGGACACATCATCCACACAAAGCAAGCAAGATGGTGATCACAAGGATAGAGGAGGGGTCGGACCAAGAGCAGTGACACCCATCAGAACCGACTGTGAGTAGATGACAGGTTCCCTTTTAAAACAGTATGAAAACAGAAACAAACACCAGGTTCCTTTGAACTGACTGGCAAAATCCGGAACCCTTATGAAAAGTGTTTGCACTACTACTGAACTCTCTTCTCCTTTTATGTATAACTAGCTGTAGCATCTGGCGTTGCCCAAGATAGTAACTGTTTCTCTGTCTCTCTCCCAGTCTCTGTCTGTCTCCCTTTCTGTCTGCCTCTCTCTGTCTGTTTGTGTCTGTCTGTCTGTCTCTCTCTTTGTCTGTCTCTATCTCTTTGTCTATCTGTCTCTCTCTCTCTTTGTCTGTCTCTGTCTGTCTGCTTCCCTGTCTCCCTATCTGTCTTTCTATCTCTTTCCCTGTCTGTCTCTCTATCTGTTTCCCTGTCTGTCTCTCTATCTCTTTCCCTGTCTGTCTCTCTATCTCTTTCCCTGTCTGTCTCTCTATCTCTTTCCCTGTCTGTCTCTCTATCTCTTTCCCTGTCTGTCTCTCTATCTCTTTCCCTGTCTGTCTCTCTATCTCTTTCTCTGTCTCTCTATCTCTTTCCCTGTCTGTCTCTCTATCTCTGTGTCTGTCTCTTTCCCTATCTGTCTCTTTCCCTGTCTTTGTCTGTGTCTGTCTCTTTGTCTGTGTCTATCTGTGTCTGTCTTTTTCTTTGTCTGCCTCTGTCTGTCTGTATCTTACCCTGTCTGTCTCTTTCCCTGTCTGGCTCTTTCCCTCTCTGTCTGTCTATGTCTGTTTGTGTCTGACTGTGTCTGTCTGTCCCTCTTTCCCTGTCTGTTTCTTTCCTTATCTAGAAAAAAACCAAGGAGAAAAATTGTAGGAAAGGTAAGAAGCTGTCTCACCTCGTCACGGTGTACCCATCTGAGACAGTCCCTAACCTACTAAAGTTAAAAACATATTCTGTACCTGACTTGTGTCATGTCCAAACTTCAATATGAATGGTAAAGTGGTCAGCTGGGTCCCACATTAAATACACAGCAAAAAGTGAGACGCAGGTAATTGTTCAGCCTCAGTATCAGGAGGGCTGCACCCCCAACTTGCATAAAAGCAAGATAACAGACAAAAAACACAAAAAAACTGAGCTGTAACAAATGTTCAATAAACATGCAACATTAAAAGCATGTGAATTGCAGCCTCAAGACTAGACTTTGTTACAGCTCAGTTTTTTTGTGTTTTTTGTCTGTTATCTTGCTTTTATGCAAGTTGGGGGTGCAGCCCTCCTGATACTGAGGCTGAACAATTACCTGCGTCTCACTTTTTGCTGTGTATTTAATCTGGGACCCAGCTGACCACTTTACCATTCATATTGAAGTTTGGACATGACACAAGTCAGGTACAGAATATGTTTTTAACTTTAGTAGGTTAGGGACTGTCTCAGATGGGTACACCGTGACGAGGTGAGACAGCTTCTTACCTTTTTGCAAAAATGTATATATTAAGTACCCTGTTATTAAGCACTTGCAACTTATTTATTTATAGTCAGGGTATTTTTCCTACAATTTTTCTCCTTGTTTTTTTTCTAGTCTTGAGGCTGCAATTCACATGCTTTTAATGTTGCATGTTTATTGAACATTTGTTACAGCTCAGTTTTTTTGTGTTTTTTTTTGTGTTCTTTCCTTATCTGTCTGTCTCTTTCCCTATCTGTCTGTCTCTCTCTTTCCCTGTCTGTCTGTCTCTTTCCCTGTCTGTCTCTTTCCCTGTCTGTCTGTTTGCCAGTGTCTGTCTCTTTGCCAGTGTCTGTCTCTTTCCCTGTCTGTCTGTTTGCCAGTGTCTGTCTCTTTGCCAGTGTCTGTCTACTTTCCCTGTCTGTTTATGTATAATACTGTAGTACATATAGCTACAGTTAGGTCCAGAAATATTTGGACAGTGACACAATTTTCGCGAGTTGGGCTCTGCATGCCACCACATTGGATTTGAAATGAAACCTCTACAACAGAATTCAAGTGCAGATTGTAATGTTTAATTTGAAGGTTTGAACAAAAATATCTGATAGAAATTGTAGGAATTGTACACATTTCTTTACAAACACTCCACATTTTAGGAGGTCAAAAGTAATTGGACAAATAAACCAAACCCAAACAAAATATTTTTATTTTCAATATTTTGTTGCGAATCCTTTGGAGGCAATCACTGCCTTAAGTCTGGAACCCATGGACATCACCAAACGCTGGGTTTCCTCCTTCTTAATGCTTTGCCAGGCCTTTACAGCCGCAAGCCTTCAGGTCTTGCTTGTTTGTGGGTCTTTCCGTCTTAAGTCTGGATTTGAGCAAGTGAAATGCATGCTCAATTGGGTTAAGATCTGGTGATTGACTTGGCCATTGCAGAATGTTCCACTTTTTTGCACTCATGAACTCCTGGGTAGCTTTGGCTGTATGCTTGGGGTCATTGTCCATCTGTACTATGAAGCGCCGTCCGATCAACTTTGCGGCATTTGGCTGAATCTGGGCTGAAAGTATATCCCGGTACACTTCAGAATTCATCCGGCTACTCTTGTCTGCTGTTATGTCATCAATAAACACAAGTGACCCAGTGCCATTGAAAGCCATGCATGCCCATGCCATCACGTTGCCTCCACCATGTTTTACAGAGGATGTGGTGTGCCTTGGATCATGTGCCGTTCCCTTTCTTCTCCAAACTTTTTTCTTCCCATCATTCTGGTACAGGTTGATCTTTGTCTCATCTGTCCATAGAATACTTTTCCAGAACTGAGCTGGCTTCATGAGGTGTTTTTCAGCAAATTTAACTCTGGCCTGTCTATTTTTGGAATTGATGAATGGTTTGCATCTAGATGTGAACCCTTTGTATTTACTTTCATGGAGTCTTCTCTTTACTGTTGACTTAGAGACAGATACACCTACTTCACTGAGAGTGTTCTGGACTTCAGTTGATGTTGTGAACGGGTTCTTCTTCACCAAAGAAAGTATGCGGCGATCATCCACCACTGTTGTCATCCGTGGACGCCCAGGCCTTTTTGAGTTCCCAAGCTCACCAGTCAATTCCTTTTTTGTCAAAATGTACCCGACTGTTGATTTTGCTACTCCAAGCATGTCTGCTATCTCTCTGATGGATTTTTTCTTTTTTTCAGCCTCAGGATGTTCTGCTTCACCTCAATTGAGAGTTCCTTAGACCGCATGTTGTCTGGTCACAGCAACAGCTTCCAAATGCAAAACCACACACCTGTAATCAACCCCAGACCTTTTAACTACTTCATTGATTACAGGTTAACGAGGGAGACGCCTTCAGAGTTAATTGCAGCCCTTAGAGTCCCTTGTCCAATTACTTTTGATCCCTTGAAAAAGAGGAGGCTATGCATTACAGAGCTATGATTCCTAAACCCTTTCTCCGATTTGGATGTGAAAACTCTCATATTGCAGCTGGGAGTGTGCACTTTCAGCCCATATTATATATATAATTGTATTTCTGAACATGTTTTTGTAAACAGCTAAAATCACAAAACTTGTGTCACTGTCCAAATATTTCTGGACCTAACTGTATATCTTAAGACTGATAATTTTGTGACGAGAATGGTAACATTGTATGCTTGTTCTTCATTATTCAGGGTAGACAGTGAAGATAAGTCTCCTGTCCTGCCATTCTATTCCATTGATTACACTGGAAATATTAAGATGGCACATCCATTGAAGATTATTAGTTCCTGTAAACTAAAAACTTACAATTTTCCGTTTGACACCCAAAAGTGTAATCTGACGTTCGGTTCGTATATTTACCCAGGTAGGTCTTCTCTGTTAGCAATCAAAGCTCAGACCACTATGACTATATTGATAAACTTATATCTACTTTGCAGCTGAAGAAATTGTAATGTTGGCATATAATAGTTCCTCGGAGGTGTTTCAAGCTTCACGTGAGGCCTTTGTTAACAAGGGAGACTGGATCCTAAAAAATATCACAGTGGAACAGTCAAGTTTGAATTTTGAGGATACAAATTACAGTACAGTTTACTATGAGGTAAGAGATGGAACAACTGCATCACTTTAATGTCAGATGACACCTTTTTTATTTAACTCATTCCTGTTGGGGTTAATGGTAAAATTTATGTGAGGTGTAGGGCATGACCACAACTGCGGCACCGACATTGAATATGAGTCAGCCTGTGAGTAATAGATAATAAATGCATAAAAATAGATATTTTTTTTTACATTTTTTTATATTTAAACCCTTTACAAGCTTTGACAAAAGTTGACATCATGATTGGATAGGGGTTACATCATGGCAATCGTGAAGGCACAGGAGCTGGGCCTACATGATTGCCCCTGGAGCGTAAGTCATATCCGAGCTACAGCTGTCACAGCCAGTGATGATCCCCATACTAACCCTATCTGTTTAAAGAGGACAAACCACCAGGATCTTCATATATAAACTTTAGCCAGTGCTATACTGGCGCTATCCTGCTGATCCTAAACATACCCTTAGTTGTGAGATCAGATTTATAGTTTCTGTGACACGCCCACCAGGGCTGTGGGGGCACTCGGAACTGGGCGAGTTCTGTTTCGGGAGATGTCATGGCGGCAGGGCCCGACTCTGTGACCCTGGCAGTGTAGTTTAAAATATATATATATATATATATATATATATATATATATTACTGCCTCTATATACTATATATATATAATTCGTGACGCCACTTGTGGTATTCGGCAATCTATAGCCGACGCTACGGGATGGGACCGCTGGACAGATGGTGACGCAGCTTAGATGGTTCAGCTCCCCACAAGTAGAGCTGGGCCCCAGGGCAACAGTTAGAGGTCTTTTGCTTGGAATGACGCGGGGCTCGCGGCACATTCAATGATTCTAGGACACAGCGGGATGCAGTCATTGGTTCTTTTACTCACAATTGGCAGTTCCGGGTTATCACAGCCGGTCAAACACCACCCTCAGAAAGCTTGGTCCTACAGTGATGGGATCCAGTCAATCCACTCGCAATTTGGAGGCACAGAACCAGTGTTCCTTTTTGTATCCCTTTCCTGGTCGTCTTCCTGCGCTGGCTTCGCCCTTCTGTCCTGCGCCCTCACACACAGTGCTCCGAGCCAGTGTCTGCAAGCCTTGCTTGGGAGGCCCTTCTGCCCTTGTTCCCTCGCTCTCCATGGTCAACTTTTCGGCGAATTCGTGTGTGGTTGCGGTTTCAGCACATAAAGATACCTCAGCTTCCGATTTGCTAGCTGAGCCTGGTTGTTCTTCACTGGTCTAGGGGCCGGTTCCCCCTTGCGGCCTAGTCCCTCCACACTGGTGTGTCAGATGTGGATGCGAGCCCACGAGTGGATTGCTCACTTCCAGTGACTCAAGGTTTCCTTCCTTCCTTCCTTCCTTCCTTCCTTCCTTCCCTGTTCTAAGTGTCCACCTACTAACTAACCCCACCACCTGAAGTGGTGTAGCTATACTAAGACTGTATGTGTGAACAATGGCCTGTGACCTCCTCCTTACCATTGAATGGGATACCACACCTCTGGCTGAAGTGCAGTACCTCTGTGGCAACTGGACCCTCAGGGTGCCACATCTGAAACATACGCAAGTGAAGTTTGTGAATTGCATGTGTGACCTGCTCGGATCCGCGGTGGCTCGAGGGTCTCCGGACCCGGGAGGGGGGTCTTGCGGGCACTCCAATGAAGGGGGGGTATTTACAGGGGATGTATTACAGTTCGTGACGCCACCCATGGTATGTGGTAATTAGGAGTACCACCGCTGCAGTTGGGAGAACCTGAGGATGAAGAAATGGGGCAGCCAGGTGTTGTGACCCTTCAAGGGTAGGGGGATACCCCGGGGCTCGGTGAGTGAAGGGGAGTGCCATTGGATGCAAAGGGGTCACTTGCGTACTCAGTCCATTAAGCTGACACCAACTGAAGAAACCAAAGTTCTGGATACTGCTGCAGCTAAGGGGAGCTTAGTTTGGGTCCTGTCCCCAATGGTGCTGCCTGGTGATCCGTGACCTACCTCCTGGCACTAGGTTTACTTCTCTGGTGGTCCCGGTAGTATGAAACCTGCTGGGTCCCGCTCCCCACTATGGGTAAGTGTGGGAGCTTGCTCTCAGGGTTCACGCTTGGGATTTTCTCGACCGTTTTGAGTGGAAAGTCCTATCCCCCTCGTTGCACTAGTACCCCGATTTTGGAGCAGGTGGGAACGGATCTTGAAGGCTCCGTTCTCCTTGGGTAAATTGTCAGGTTGCCTGAAGCTACTCCCCGATCTAGGGTCCACGTAGCCCATCATGCCTTGGTCCCAGCCCGGTGATGGTGCAAGGCCGCCGGCTTTCCTCCTCGACAGATCCGTGCCCCTTGCCACGATCCCCTGCGACCGGGGGTCCAGCTCCTCTAGGCCCAGATCACCGTCTGACACCTAGATTGCATCCCAGGAGCCCTGCTCCTGACCTTCTCTCACTCTCACTTCTCAAGCTCAACTCTCCCCTTCTGACACTCCTGACCTCTCCTTCCCAACCCCACAGGTGGGCGACTCTATTCCACTCAAGCCGTCCACTGGTGTGTTTGGTGGGTGTGGTGCAGGATGTATCTAGGATTTGATTAGCTGATGTATGCAACACTATATAGTTAGGGACCCTAAACCAAGAAGGAGGTGGATAGTGCACGGGAGGGCAGATTGTGCAATACCCTGTGACGACCCGATAGTCACACATGTTATTTGATTGATATCAGCTACAGAATATCTAATAAGTGGGTTGGGTTTTGCTAGTTATTCCTGACCCAGCTATTCCTTAAAGCATTCACAATGATAGTGGTCTGACATACCCTAATGAGAGTATGGTTTCTCTGCTGTGTGGTGGTAGTGTATTCCTCCTGCTACTACTTCTCTCCCTGGGAATTTTGAAATCCTGAGATTTTCAAGACAAGAAAACTCTGGATATTTGATCCCTTCCAGTAAGCAAGCAACTTGAATTCTGAGGAAAAACTCACTTTCTTCTAGACGTTTCCAGACTTAATCACATCACTGAGCTCCTGGGCAAATTCACTGCTCCTTATGAAAAGGCTAATAGCATTCTCTCAGAGTCACATCCCTACCAGAGTCCACTCCTGCAACTTTTGCTTTGATCACCAGGCGGTGCCGTGTTCCCACTGTGGATAGTGCTGGTGATAGGAGAGGAGTCGGTGCTAGTGGCTCTGGTGGGCGCAGGCTCCTCTCATCTACTAGGCTGGGTTTCACTGGGACCTGCAGTACCACTGGCTGACTGTAGGTGGCATGTCTCTTCCAGCTGAAGTTACCACCATTCAGCTACAGCCAATGGGAAGACACCACACCCTTCTAATTCCCCTGTCTGCTGGTCTCTACCAGAGATAGTTTTGTATTCCTGCTTGTGTCTGGTTCCTGTTCTGTCTATTGATCCCAGTGTTGACCTCTGTCTGCTCATTGACTACTCTGCTGCCTGCCATTTGTGTACCTTGCTACCCGATCCAGATTTGACCTCGGCCTTGTTTTCTGATTATGTCCTTGCCTGCCTGATTCTGTCTCTGTTTTGCATCTCGTAGTTTGACCCTGCCTGACTATTATTCTCATTGGACTGCAGCCTACCACAGGTTGTGATCTCTGGGGCCTTGTGTAATTCCAAATGCTTGTATAGGGGTTAAAGGGTTTCAGGGTTCTCGAGGTCCTGCCTTGTGAGTGGCTTTCCTTTAGTCTGTCCGTTACAGCCAGTCTGAGTCTGTGGTTCAAGGTAGGCATTACACTCAGTTTGCCACTGACCATGAAAGTCTAGATGGCCTAGGGACTGATACCCTGCCAATTTGTAGCTCGCCCACCGAGAGGTTTTAACAGTTACCTCAGGATAGGACAGTCTCCATATTACACTCCTCTCACACGCTCACCCTGGCTTCAACTGCCACTCTCTGAATTTACCTCACACCTAAGCTCCTTCTAGGGCACTCACAAAAGCATTGTTATCAGCTCAGGTGAACAGCTCCAAGAAGGGAGTATAGCTAAATGTTTGTATGTGGTGAATCGCAGAGAAAACCGAATCTCATTAAAACTGGCAATACATGTTATACATATTGAAATACACATGCAGCTATTCTTTCCTGCGACTCAGGTGTGGCGCCCCTGACCTGGTCAGGCACCACTGAGTACTGCACCCATGCTGGGGACAGTACAATACAGGTAATCCAGAAGGCTGACAGGGGTGTGGAACACAGGCGCATAGTGATCAGGTCTCACACATGTACCCATGAGAGGACCCCTGGGGATCCCAGGAGGGGGCAAGCCTTCACCTTCACTGGAATAGTGGAGGGGGTAGAGCCTCCATCTCCTCTCAAGGGGTGTGGTGGAGAGTCTGGTTGCTAGGTGGCGTAGGCAAGAACAGGAGAGGAGGAGCAGTGAGTCAGTTAGAGCAGAACTCCAGAGGGCTCAGTGAGGAGCAGACCTGTGGGGTTGATGCTGTCTAACAGCGCCCGCGCAGTGGCTACTGACGGGGGAGAACGGTCAACTAGGAGTGCTACCTGAAAGCCAGCTTCAGCTAGAGAGAAAGCACGGAGTGGGAAGTAAGGAGACTGCTAGAGAGCACCAGGCCCAACCGGGCGGCAGATCCCGAAGCGAAGATAGATCCAGCTGTCTTCTGCTAAACCTGCCGGTGTGGGGCTCTCAAAGCCCACACCACAACACCACAAAAGCCGCAGCCACGTAACCGCAGTGAGGGCCCATAGGTCACAGGAGGCAAGCAGCTGGAGTGGCCTGGTCCGGGGAACAAGCAAACGGCAAACAAAAGGGGGAGAGAGGCTGCAGCATCTTCCCTGGGTGACCCCCATAGGGACTCAAAGTCGGGGTCACCCCAAACCACCAAGGGCTAAGGAAGGCGAGTCAGTAGTCACCCTCATAAAGTCAGCCTGAAGGATACCCGGTTCCCATCTGGTTCATCCCAGCTACGCCCGGGCTACTCACCCTGCCATCAAATGTGAGTAAAGCCCTTGAAAGACAGTTCTGCCTGTGTGAGTCATTCTGCGACTTGTGGTACTACAAACCTACACAGGGCCCTGGGGCTTGCCTCACTCTCAGGAGGCTACTACATCCGACTGCACCCACCATCAGCCCCAGGCGTCCCCTAACCTGCAGTGGCGGTCCCCACTGACCGCGGTGCTGAGAGTGGCGTCACGATTAAAACAGAAGATTTCCTACCAGTGACGGAGATCCAGCCGAGTGGAGTCCCTGAAGGTAATGCACCGACACAACACCTGTGGGGCTTCACACAGGCACAGGGCGTTAGAGTCAGCAACAGTGACTTTGTTAGGGTCATAAAAGATGAGCCCAAGAACCGAGAAACATATCTTAACGGAGGACAACATTGGGGAATCCTCAAGCAAGGAAAATTCCCAAGCCTGTGAATCCCCAAGAAGCAAAGACATAATACCCACTCTCTGGTTCTGGGATCCAGAGGAGACAGGATATTTGCAAAAATATAATATACATGAGGCAAAAAAGATAAAAAAAACTACTTCTGTCCACATCAAAGCAATCTGGCAACATTACCTTGGCTTCAAGCACAATACCTTGTTGGTCCAAGACATTAGGAACAGCTGAGCATGCGGGTTGTTCTTATCACTTAATATCAGCATTCTCTAAGGAAAACGCCTGCAGTTGTACAGCTAAGGCATTAATTGGATCCATTTGATGCCTCAGAACACACAGTACAGGCTGGTTAAAATGTTATGTACGTACTTCACTCACACGCATGGGTAACAGAAAGGGGAAGGAAGACATGGCCACACCTAACTTGTGCCTGTACAGACTAAAAAGACCACAGCCACACAACTAAAGGCCCCGTCACACGCAGCGATATCGCTAGCGATATCGCTAGCGAGCATATCCGCCCCCGTCGTTTGTGCATCACGGACAAATCGCTGCCCATGGTGCACAATATCGTTAGGAGCTGTCACACGGACTTACCTGGCTAGCGACGTCGCTGTGGCCGGTGAACCGCCTCCTTTCTAAGGGGGTGGTTCGTGTGGCATCACAGCGGCGTCACTAAGTGGACGCCCAATAGAAGCGGAGGGGCGGAGATGAGCGGCCTTAGATCTCGTCCACCTCCTTCCTTCCTCATTGCCGGCGGCCTCAGGTAAGCTGTAGTTCGTCGTTCCCGAGGTGTCACACATAGCGATGTGTGCTGCCCCGGCAACGACAAACAACCTGCGTCCTCAACAATCAGCGATTTTTTTTTTTGAAAATGAACGACGTGTCAACGATCAACGATAAGGTTAGTATTTTTGATCATTAACGGTCGTTCGTAGCTGTCACACGCAACGACGACGCTAACGATGCCGGATGTGCGTCACGGAATCCGTGACCCCGGCAATATATCATTAGATACGTCGTTGCATGTAACGGGGCCTTAAGAGCGCCACTTTGGACCTGGCTGCCAGAAAAGGCTGTCAAAACCCACGACTCACAGCAGACACAACTGCTGTTTTCATCAAAAGTAAAGCCCCTGAAGATGAAGGGATGGAAATTCCCGGAACAAGTCCACATAGATATATAGCCAGCAAAGGAATGCAGTCAAGGGAGAACATATATGTCACGCTCCCCGGGTCCCCTGCTCTGCTCCCCGGCTCACCTGCCACGCTCCCCGCTCTCCAGCCTCCATTGCCTGCACTTCCCAGGCCTCCTTGTCCCCGCTCCCGGCGCCCGTCGGCTTCCCAGCCCCAGCCCGGCTCTGCTGCTTCCTCCTCACAGCTTTCTGCTCTGGCTTCTGGCACCCGGGCCGCGCGCATGCGCATTAGGGCGCGCGCGCGGTCATTGACCCTTTCTTAAAGGGCCAGCGTCCACTGACAGGAAATGAAGCACACAGGTACAGGGTATAAAGGGGTTTAGTGTCCAAGTGGGCGGGGCCTGTTCTTCGTGTTTCCCAAGCTAGGAGTCAGGTCTCCTTGTGTTCCTGTGAGATACTTACCTCTCTCTCTTCTAGAGCCGATCCTGCCTTGCCATCCGGTCCTGCCGAATCCCGAACCCCGAACGCTGTCTATCTGCCATCCTGACAGTCCGTACCATCTCTGATCCCTGCGGTGACCCGTCATCTCGCTCCAACGGTTCCGGACTCCGCCTGACATCATCTCGGCTTCCGAACCTGAGCTCCGTCACCCGGACTACCATCAGTGACTCCGTGGTCCCAGGGACTTCTCCATTATACTCGTGTGCATGGACTGTCCTGCTACCTGTAGTGCTCCAGCTACCGGACCCCTTACCATCATCAAGGAGTTCGGCCCAGTGGATCCACCTCCTGGGTCTGCCCGTCCACCTGGCCCTAACAATATACAAACCCTGGCAAAAATTATGGACTCACCTGGCTCTGAGGAGGTTCATTCAGTTGTTTACATTTGTTTAAAAAAGCAGATCACAGACATGGCACCAAACTAAAGTCATTTCAAATGGCAACTTTCTGGCTTTAAGAAACACTAAAAAGAAATCATGAAAACAAGGTGCTAGCCAGTAACGATTAATTTTCAAGACCAAACAGGTGGAAAAATTATGGAATCACTCAAGTATGAGGAAAAAATGATGGAATCACCCTGTAAATTTTCATTCCCAAACCTAACATCTGCATCAAATAAGATCTGCTCATTAGTCTGCATCTAAAAAGGAGTGATCACACCTTGGAGAGCTGTTGCACCAAGTGGACTGACATGAATCATGGCTCCAACATGAGAGATGTCAATTGAAACTAAGGAGATTATTATCAAACTCTTAAAAGAGGGTAAATCATCACACAATGTTGCAAAAGATGTTGGTTGTTCACAGTCAACTGTGTTTAAAATCTGGACCAAATGCAAACAACATGGGAAGGTTGTTAAAGGCAAACATACTGGTAGACCAAGGAAGACATCAACACGTCAAGACCAGAAACTTAAAGCAATATGTCTCCAAAACAGGAAATGCACAATAAAACAAATGAGGAACAAATGGGAGGAAACTGGAGTCAATAACTGTGACCGAACTGTAAGAAACCGCTTAAAGGAAATGGGATTTACATACAGAACAGCTAAACAATAAAAAGATGACTGCCTGAGGAGAACATGCAAATTTCCACAGTCATTTATGATATGGGGCTGCATGTCAGGTAAAGGCACTGGGGAGATGGCTGTCATTACATCTTCAATAAATGTCCAAGTTTACATTGAAATTTTGGACACTTTTCTTATTTCATCAATTGAAAGGATGTTTGGAGATGATGAAATCATTTATCAAGATGATAATGCATCCTGCCATAGAGCAAAAACTGTGAAAACATTCCTTGAAAGAAGACACATAAGGTCAATGACATGGCCTGCAAATATTCCGGATCTGAATCCAATTGAAAATCTTTGGTGGCAGTTGAAGAAAATGGTCCATGACAAGGCTCCAACCTGCAAAGCTGATCTGGCAACAGCAATCAGAGAAAGGTGGAGCCATATTGAAGAAGAGTACTGTTTGTCACTCATTAAGTCCATGCCTCAAAGACTGCAAGCTCTTATAAAAGCCAGAGGTGGTGCAACAAAAAACTAGTGATGTATTGGAGTGTTCTTGTGTTTGTTTGTTTTTCATGATTCCATAATTTTTTCCTCATAATTGAGTGATTCCATAAATTTTCCCCCTGTTTGGTCTTGAAAAGTAACCGTTACTGGCTAGCACATTATGTTTTCATGATTTTTTTTAGTGTTTTTTAAAGCCAGAAAATTGACATTTGAAATTACTTTAGTTTTGTGCCATGTCTGGGATCTGCTTATTTTAAACAAAAGTAAACAACTGAATGAACATCCTCAGAGCCAGGTGATTCCATCATTTTTGCCAGGAGCTGTATATATATCCACTCAGACTGTGATAGGATAAATGAAAACAGGAAAGTGAAAAACACCTGAAGAGGATAAAGCCCAGAAAGGAAAAACAAAGGTAATAATAACCATCAGCATTAGGACCAAGAAGGAAAGGACCATAATCCAGCAGACAGAGGAACTGACCGCCGAGCAAGAGGTTACCAGATCAAATCCCCAAATCGAGCCATGACAATAGCTCTTACGGGGTCTAAAATTCCAGTGTTTGGTGGAGGAAGCCCTAACCACCTGAACCTGATCTGGTTAATGTAATTGGCTAGATGCAAGTGGGTGGGGTCACAGGTGGGCAGAGTTTTTACTGCATTAGCGTCATCTTAAATATGTCTTCCCCTGGTGTGAATACATATTTAATAGGGATCCAAAAAATCCATTTCTTTTCGGTGAGCAGAGCCAAGTGATGCAGATCACCAAAAAGAGCAAGACAGTCCACTACTAAACTCCCTAGTTACCAGAAATTGGCTCCATGTATGCATATGTCAAAAAAAGGAAAAGTCCAGCATCACGGAGAATCGAATAGTATAAAACTTGAATTTATTGAAGCATAAATTAAAATCTTACAGACTATGCAGGGAGCACAGGTTCACAGGTGAAATTTTTTTGTGGATTATCCTATGCGTTTCGACCAGAGAGTCTTATTCATGGCCAAGGTGTCTCCGTGCATTGGTGCAGGATCCAGGAGTGAAGAGGGGTGAGCTGACATACTTTATGTTTTCCATGTATGCATATGCAGCTGCTCCCATGCTGAGCTAATCTCAACTGTTAACATGCATTGAATTTACCAAACACATAAAAACACAATTATAACAGTACATTGCATTACAGATTATCACATTTTTTTCAAGGGGGTGTGGGCAACACTTCCACTACCACTCCCTTACAATCTGACCACCTTACCTAAAATTCAGATCAGTAAAACAGTATAATTGTTAAATAGAATAAAGCTGGAGAGTGTATACTGACAGGAGGCACATGGATGACTGTCAGCAAGAAATGTATTTTGTCTTATTAGAAGCAGATATGATGGAGTTACTGTATATTTGTCCTGTGTTAATTTAGCTTGTCACTTTTTTTCAGATAACTCTACAACGAATTCCAATAGTTTACGTCATTACTCTTATTGTTCCGGCATGCTTCTTGGTTATTTTGGATATTGTCAGCATGTTCATACAGATGGATTCTAAAGAAAGACTTGGCTTCAAAATAACCATTGTGTTGGGCTTCTCTGTGCTGCTTTTAATTCTAAACTCCATGCTCCCATCCTCTGAGAAGTCTCCAGTTTTAGGTATGTTGTCCTTTTAATCCTTTTTTTCAAACTTGGGAGGGTCAAGTACTGATATAATGGGGCCATTGGATGACTGAATCACTTGTCTATGCCACCACTAGTGTAACGTGTTTATGTAGGGCATATTTAGGCAGATCGTCATGGGTCATTCAAGTCCAGTGGACACTAGTATCTGCCGAGGTTTCTTCCATTTTCGGAGTTACCTTCCATACATTTCTTGCCTGTAGTAATTCACTGCAGCCCTTATACATTGGACTCTAAAGGCCCCGATACACGCAACGATTTATCTAACGATATATCGCCGGGGTCACGGATTCCGTGACGCACATCCGACATCGTTAGCAACGTCGTTGCGTGTGACACGCACAAATGACCGTTAACGATGGAAAATACTCACCAAATCGTCCATCGTTGACACGTTCATTTTCATAAAATCGTTGATTGTAGAGGACGCAGGTTGTTCGTCGTTCCCGAGGCAGCACACATCGCTACGTGTGACACCTTGGGAACAACGAACTACAGCTTACCTGCGGCCGCTGGCAATGAGGAAGGAAGGAGGTGGGCGGGATATTACGTCCCGCTCATCTCTGCCCCTCCGCTTCTATTGGACGGCCGCTTAGTAACGCCGCACGAACCACCCCCTTAGAAAGGAAGCGGTTCGCCGGCAACAGCGACGTTGCTAGGCAGCTAAGTACGTGTGACGGCTCCTAACGATTTTGTGCGCCATGGGCAGCAATTTGCCCGTGATGCACAAACGATGGGGGTGGGTGCTTTCACCAGCGATATCACAAGCGATATCGTTGCGTGTAACACCCCCTTAAGACTGAAAATTGAGGTGCTATGGGATTAAGAAAATAGTTGCTTTGTTGGTCATTGCAGTCTGTCAAAATTTAGTTTGCCATTACTAAACTATGCTGTAAAATGGGTAGGCCCAACTCTTGGCAAAGAGGGGAACCCTTATATTATCCAATTTTGATACATTGATAACATTCCATATTGTGGTGTCTAACCAGCGTTGGGTTGTATGTAGAAGGCAATGTACCACAAGTCATAGCCACCCATTCTCTTCCCCCTCCCCCCAAAAATGTATATATATGTTTGGCAGAGTAGGTGGGGTTCACAGAGCATAGGCAGAGTCACAGAAGCAAACACCTACATTTTAAAGTCAGTGTGTGCATGATCAGAATGCCCGTGTGCATGATCAGAGTGCCCGAGTGCATGATCAGAGTGCCCGACACTATGAAGCTGGGTGCTTCAGAGAGGTCAAGTGCGCATCACTGGAAGTACCAGGCATTCTGATCTTGCGCATTGACCCTAAGCCCAGCGTCTGAGGCAGTGACAATAGATACAGGTACGCATGTCACCACTGATGATGCTGGGCAATGGGCTTTGCATAGTATGTTAGCACACCCCTATGGGCGAGTTAACATGCTAAGAGGGTGGACTAGTCAGGGGAAAATCAGGCTCTTACGACTAGTTTCTGCGCTCATTAGCATATCATAAAGGATCTTTAGAAATACTTTATCTAAAGATCTCTTTATGTATCCTACCATAGCCTGGGACGGTTAAGCAGGGATTAGCAATATGCACCCAGATCTGCTCGTGGTTCTAGGTGCATATTGTACCTGACAGGTTCCCTTTAAGGTTTTTCTTTCAGACAGTTTGGAAAATCTACCCATTTCCTTGCTGTCTGTCCATGTACAGTAGGAAGAAATGTTTGAAAAATCTATAGCAGAGCATTTATCTGCTTTTTCTATAAACCTGTTTTTGTACTCTTGGACAGGTATCTTTTGCTGTGTGTGCATGGCGGTCATGGTGATCAGCATATTTGGATGCATTGCTGTCTCCTACATGTTAGCGCTATCTGAATCTCAACCAACTGTCCCATTATGGGTAAAATCCTGGATCTTGAAATACCTGGCATGTATCCTCTTCTTTAGGAGAGAGTCTTTTATGAAATATGGGATCACCCCTCCAGACACGTGTAAGTAGATGTACTATATGTGGAGGAAAGTGAGGGATTATACAATAACTATTATTTCCAATTTAAAGGGAACCTGTCACCTTCAGAAATGCAGCTTATCTGCAAATATAGTGGTAATCTACAGGTAAATAACATTTCAACCTGGTAGGTTAACAGGAGCAGCAGCTACAGCGAGAAAATTAAGTTATATTCTCCCTGCAACTGTTCTCTTCCAGTCAATGGGACACTGCAGATCAGGTTCTCAGTCAATGTATGCAGAAATAATCCAACTTCTTAAATGATCATAATTTATTCCAAAATATTTTTGAAACGCATAGTAAAAGCAACACGTTTCGAACTGGAGTTTATGAAAAAACGCTTGTTGGCAGTCGAAACATGTTGTTTTTACTATGGATTTTAAAAATATTTTGAAATAAATTTAGATTTTTTTTAAGAAACTATATGCCTTTTACAATTATTGTATCTTCATGTCTGAGCCAACAGAATTTCCTTGCTTCTATTGAGTTGGTGGGTGAGCTATATTTTCCCCCTTTTCCCTTATCTTTGATATCTCAGTCAATGTGGTGGGGAGTGGTTTATAGTAAGCGGTGACTGTTACAGCCTTCTTCATCACTCTGATGATTGGAAGCAAGCAGCTGCAGGGAGAATAAAAAGGAAAAACTGTCACCAGATCAAAATTGGGCAGCTATTATTGTAATGTTATTTCCACTGCTTCCCTTTTATTCTTTAAACCTGCCATACGGTTGCAGAGATAGGTGACTTTTTGTTTAGTGCTAATTTTTATGGTGTTTACGAGGGGGACGTGGTGGCTCACAAAATTCTCTGGGGGAGTGTTTCTTGCACTATTACCGGTGTACCTGAAAAACCAAAAAAATTATTGCTTAATCAAAATGACCCATATCTATGCTGGATTTTAAAAATGACAAAAAATTGAATACCCAGGTGGGTATCGAGAATAAAATAAGACCAAAACATGGCCTCTTTTGACAGATTTTCTTTAAAGAGTTTGTCCACTACTTTTACATTGATAGCCTATCCTTATGCGGGCGTCACATGGGAGATCTATCGTGCGATTGCACGAGCGATCCTACCCGCCCCCGTCGTTTGTGCGTCATGGGCAATTAGTTGTCGTACAAAGTCGTTAACCCCCCGTCACATGCACTTACCTCCCGGGCGACGTTGCTGTGGGCGGCGAACATCCTCTTCCTGAAGGGGGAGGGACGTTCGGCGTCACAGTGACGTTACACGGCAGCCGGCCAATAGAAGCGGGGGCGCGGAGATGAGTGGGACATAAACATCCCACCCACCACCTTCCTTATGCATTGCCGGCGGGACGCAGGTAAGCTGTGTTCATCGTTCCCGGGGTGTCACACGGAGTGATGTGTGCAGCCTCGGGAACGATGAACAACCGGACGATCAATTTTTTTAAACTGAGCAACGTGTCAACGATGAACGAGAATGTGAGTATTTCTGCTGGTTCACCATCGCACGTAGCTGTCACATGCTACGATATGTCAGACGACAACATATCGTCCGATATATCGTACCGTGTGACGCCCGCATTAGGATAGGTCATCAATGTCTGATCTGTTGGGATCCAATATCTGTCGCCTCCACCGATCAGCTGTCCTCAATCCTGGCGGAAACAGCCGGACATGCTTAGTTCCGGAGCTGCTCTGTCTTTTGATAGTGGCCAGGTACTGCACATCCGCCTCCTATTGATTAGCATGGGAGGCGTATGTGCAGTACCTGGCTGCGGCAACTATCAGAAGACGGAACAGCTCCGGAACTGAGTATTTCCGGCTGCCTGCTGCCACCATCGGAACCGAGAACAGTTGATCGGTGGGAGTGCTGGGTGTCACACCCCGGCCGATCAGACATTGATGACCTGTCCTAAAGATGGGCCATCAATGTAAAAGTAGTGGACAAGCTCTTTAAACACTATTTAATTGCAGATTAGCCATATATCAGCAGGTAATTTTCATTTCTGGACATGACAGTTTCCTAAGTCTGCATATTTCTTTGTAGATGATAATACCAGGGCCCTAGAAGAGCAAAGGCTCGAAGCGAAAAAGAAGACTGAAAGAGACAAGGAAGACAGAACGGAAGTGAAAATGTTGAAGATGCTCCAGCTACAGGTCAAGAATATCCACAACACCATTTTAGTTTCTCGTGAAACTACCAAATTCAAGACAGAATGGCATGCTGCAGCCCTCGTAGTGGACCGACTCGTCCTTATAATATACCTCTGTATTGTAGTCATTTTATTTGTTGTTGTGTTCATAATCTGGTTTATATAAGTGCGCTATATTATGACGAGCAATTATTTAATATACTTTAGTTTGCTGCAATGAAGATAAATGGAATTCTACATTTTCATCAGTATGTAATGAATTACATTCAGAATTAAAGTTTCCGGCATCATGATGTGTAATGTATTACATGTGAAGTTAAAGTTTGCTATATCTGTAATATAAATGGCTATTTATACTGTAAAAGCCTAGCATTTGGATATTAGCCAGATTAGAAAGAGACCATTATTAGTCTCCCAAACCGGCAAGAGGACTCTCAGAAGTTAACCCTACTTGGAGCCAATCACTTTAGTCTGACTATTGGTTTTTTTCCCTGTAACTGGGGATCTAGTTTCAGTGGAAAACCACTAAAATAAAAAATAAAGGGCCAGGTTATCACTGTGGTTCAGATAAATGTTGTAAATAGTCTTCAAATATTTAAATCATCCCCATTTTAAGACAGGGACAGAATGGGTCTCAGCATAAGAGAGGACTGGAACATGACTGGGTTTGAAAGAATAAGGTTGGCTAGGGCTTCAGGAGATAGGTAGAAACTAGGCAGCTGGGTGATCAGTGATAGGTAACTACAAAACCATGCTGCAAGAAGTGGCAGGTATTTGCAATTTTGTCAGTGGCCAGTCACAGTATCTCATCTTCATGAGTTGATATGCGTGGCACTTCTGGGGTGGTGCACAAAGTAGGGTCCAAAACTGTGTCAATTAGATGTAGAAACTTGGCACTCAAGATCAATCTGAATAGTGGTTTTTATTGTGAAGAACTTGTAGGACCAGCACAAGCACAGACGTTTCGGTCAACAGACCTTCATCAGTGTGCATGCAGAGGGTCCTCAGAAACTATAGTAGTGTGGCAAGCGGCGTTGCTGGGTATTATGCGGTGTCCACTGCTGTCTATGTGGCACTGCCGCAAGCATCTCATCTTCAGACTAATCTAAATGTAAAACCACCAAAGGTGTGTATGTGCCTTTAAGTTGTGGCAGAGCTAACCACTCCCTTATTATGTTTGCACTCTAATATTTCCTTTGGAGATATTATGTTCTTCTATTAGGAGGTTGTTAAGAGTTAATGAAGCACCCCTGCTTTCCATATATGCTATACAGGTCACCTGGTGGAACCCCATGACCGGGACTCTGGGCTTAGAAGGATAGGAGAGGAGACAGTTTGTGTGTGTGTTTTGAGTTGATATGAAGAAGCTGAGGGAGAAGGCAGGACAGAAGCCATAGCTCCTATATATGAGAATCCAAAGCTTCAGCTGCAGATAATTGCGTGAATAGGATTGTGCACCCCAGCAGAAAGTGAAGGTAATTCATCACTGCATCAAATGTATAACCAGTCCCACCTGACTAGCCTGGAAAGTAACTGTGACTTCTGAATAGGAATGAAGCCTGTGTGCAAGCGTCAGTCATCTGGCTGTACTTATGTAAAGTTATAACAAATAAATTTTCTTTTTCTACTGTCCCCCCTGTTTACTGGATTATTCCGACTGCACCAAATTATACCACACTGCAAAACTAAGAGGAAAAAATGCGTAAAAAAACCACAGGTTTTTGCCAGGAGGTGTAGATTGGGTACAGGAATATGGTATAAAATTTTCAGCACCAAATCTACATCTCTTGGCAAAAAAACCTGCAGTTTTCTGCCAGGAGATGCAGATCTCACCTGACTTTACTGAGGTCACCTGAGATTAGGTTACCTGCTGTTACAGGTGGAGGATTGTGAGAACCTCCAGTAATGACCGCAAATAACCTGAGTGACTCATCACTCATCGTGGCTCGGTCATTGTCTATCTACACTCACAGGGGCCAGTTATGTTCTATGGCGCTCGCTGTGAGATTCAGATGTAGCAGAGCTGAATCGCCGTGGGATCTCGTGTGGATTACTTTGGACTTGCAGGTATGTTTGGGGTGAATAAAGTGGTGAAAGAGGGTGTTTTTTGTCTTTTATTCCAAATAAAGGAATTTTTCGGTGAATGTGTTTATTTACTTTTACTTACAGATTAGTGATGCGGGTGTCATAGACGCCTGCTATCATTAATCTAGGGTTTAGTAGCAGCTGTGGGCTGTTATTAACCCTGCTAGTACCCCGATTGCCACTGCACCAGGACAATGGGAAGAGCCGGTAAAGCACAGGGCTTGTCGCATCTAATGAATGCGACAATTCCGGGCGGCCTGGAGGTTCATTTTTTTAGGCTGGGTCTCCTGAGCCTGAGAATACCAGTACCCAGCTGGCTTTTTCACGGCTGGGTATGAAAATTGGGGGGACCGCATGTCGATTTTTTAAATTATTTATTTAAATAATTGAAAAAATAAAAAAGCCACATGCAGTTCCTCTTCTTTTGATACGCAGCCAAGATAAGCGCAGGACTGGGTCGACAGTCTGTAGCTGTGGGCTTTATCTGTGCTGGGTATCAGAATACTGGGGAGACCCTGCACCAATTTTTTTATTTATTTATTTTTATACCTTGGTACTGACCCATGTACAGCGCCTGTCAGTGATTGCAGTCAGACGTTGTTACAAAGGCTGGGGGCGCATCTGACTGCAACCAATCACAGATGACAGGATGACCGATTGACGGGGAAAGCAGGGAAAGCCGTGTGTATGCAATGAGCCTAATGCGTGGCACAGGAAGTGAATACGCGACCTGGATGCAGTGTGCTGCCATGACACAGAGCCTTGCTAAGTATGAAGCGCTCGCTTCATTCTTGTTTTCTTTATTTTTCCTTTATTTTTTTATTTCTCCACTGCCGAATCCGGATCAAAGATCTTGATTCCCGGACCCGGGCATCTTTGAAATCGCGCAGATCCAGACTTTTACAGTCCGGGTCCGCCCAGCCGTACTTACAGTCAATGAAAACTCAAAAGTCATAATCTCAGAAAATTAGAATATTATGTAAGACCAACTGAAAAAATTATTTTAAACTCAGAAATGTTGACGCCTACTGAAATGTCTGTACAGTACATGTACTCAATACTCCTTTTGCATGAAGTACTGCATCAATGCGGCGTGGCATGGAGGCGATCATCCTGTGGCTCTGCTGAGGTGTTATGAAAGCCCAGGTTGCTTTGATAGCAGCCTTCAGCTCATCTAAATTGTTGGGTCTGGTGTCTCTCCTCTTCCTTTCAACAATACCTCATAGTTTTTCTGTGAAGTTTAGGTCAGGCGAATTTGCTGGCCAATCAAGCACAGTGATACTGTGGTTAGTAAACCAAGCATTGGTAGTGTTGGTGTTGAGGGCGGGGGCTGGCTTTCCCATCGCGGGGGCTGCTCGGGGAGATCGCGCCCGGATCCGGTGCCTTCTCCTCGGTGTTTCGAGCGGGTCTGGACCCGGAGCTCGAGCAGCGCTCCTCGCCCACGAGTGAAAAGGAGATTTGGGATTGGTTTTTGGGATGGATAGAGTTCGTGACGCCACCCACGGGTTGTGGTGATGGTGGGCACCACTGCTGCTAGTGACAGGGTTCCTGGGAGCGATGGCGGGGAGCAGCTAGGTGTTGACCCCTCCGTGGGTAGGGGCTGTTGGTCCCAGGGCCCGGTGGCTGGTTGGATTCCCGTAGGATGGGGGCTCACAGGGTGCAGGGTCGCGATGCAGCGAGGCGTGGTGCCGGATGGCACTGGTGTACTCACTCAGACACAGATGGACAGAGTCTCTGGTAAACCAAACGGCTGGATGGACGGGGCCCGCAGCCGGCTGCAGTGTTTCCCTGGATGGGTTGATGGTGGCTGCTGTTTTCCTGCACCTGTTTTTGTATGTTGACTCCAATGCCTGGGCACTGGTAGTCCGCTCCGGTTCGGTACCGGCGGGCCACCGCCCAACCCCGGTCCTACGGTTCCGCTGACCTTCGCCCACTCCTGCAGATGGCCACCACCGTCTGCCGACCTTGCTGGACATGCCCGGGCTCTGACCCAGACACACACAGTTCTTACTACTCACTCCTGCCCAGGACTGGACTCTTTGACCACCACTGGACTAACTAACTATGCTTTTCCCGCCTCCAGGCTGTGAACTCCGCGGTGGGCGGGGCCAACTGCCTGGCTCCGCCCCACCTGGTATGGACATCAACCCTGGAGGGTGGCAACAAGGATTTAATGTTTGACTGGTGTGACCTGTCCAGGGAAGGGGTGTATGGTGTTGTGTAGTGACCTGTGAGCCCTGGGGTCCAGGGCGTCACATTGGCAATGTGGACAGGTGCCAAGTCCTGTTATAAAATGACATTTCCATCTCCAAATAGCTTGTCGGCAGAGGGAAGCATATGAGTGCTCAGAAGTTTCCTGGTAGACGGCTGCACTCTTGATAAAACACAGTGGACCTACACCAGCAGATGACATGGCTCCGCAAACCATCACTGTGGAAATTTCCCACTAGGCCTCAAGCAGCTTGGATTGTCACCTCTCCAGTATTCCTCTTCCACTTCCCAGACTCTGGGACCTTGATTTCCAAATGAAGTGCAAAATTTACTTTCATCTGAAAACAACACCTTGGACCACTGAGTAACAGTCCAGTTCTTTTTCTCCTTGGCCCAGGTAAGACACTTCTGGCGTTGACTATTGGTATTGAGTGACTTGACACAAGGAATATGACACTTGTAGCCCATGTCCTGGATACGTCTGTGTGTGGTGGCTCTTGAAGCACTGACTCCAGCAGCAGACCACTCCTTGTGAATCTCCCCCAAAGTTTTTATGACCTTTTCTTAACAATCCTATCAAGGCTGCGGTTATCCCGGTTGTGTGACGCCCTGGACTAGCCAGGTATTCACATACATAACAACATACACCCCCCCCACCCTAGACAGTTACAACAGTCAGACAAAAACCCTTGTTGCCTCCCTCCAGGGTCTGAGGTCCACACCAGGTGGGGCGGAGGCAGGCGGTTGGCCCCACCCACCAAGTTGTTCACAGGCCTGGAGGCGGGAAAAGGGACATATCAGTTTTGGAGGTGAAAGTGAGAGGAGTAAACGTCTGCGTGTGCCTGGGTAGGAGTCCAGGCACTGACAGCAAGGTTGGCAGACGGTGGTGGCCTTCTGCAGGAGTTAGTGGACCTCTGCAAAGCCGTAAGGACCGGGGTCGGGCGTTGGCCCGCCGGTACCGAACCGGGGAGCGGAGTGAAGCTAAGCACACAGGCAGGGCCATCAGACCCCGACCAGGCTTGGAGCCGCCATCAATAGTCAAATCCGAGTGTGACAAGAACCCCAGGGGTTTCCCAACAACCAAGTCCCGACAGAAGGCAACAGTCCACACCGTGAGGATATACAGCCACCGCCACAGGCTAGAGATCCAAGGGCCAGCGCCTGCGGGCAAAACTGGCTCCTACGGCACCTATACGCCGGGGAGCGGACTACCGGTGGGCAACCACAGGAGTCAGAACATTCTAACAGGTGCAGGGAAAGACAGCCACCATCAGCCGTCCAGACAGAGACTCTGTCATTGATTATCTGAGTGAGTACTCCAATGCCGTCCGGCACCGCGCTGCGCTGTCCCTGCAACCCTGCACCCCCAGCCATCCAGCCTCCCCGTCACACCACCAGGCCCCGGGATCACCAACCCCCTACCCATGGAGGGGACAACATCCTAGCTGCTCCCTACCATCTCTCCTGGGATCCCCATTACCAGCAGCGGTGGTGCCATCATCACCACGTCCCGTGGGTGGCGTCACGAACAATCTCCCCAACCAAGCCATCCCTTTTCACTCACGCATGAGGAGCACTGCTCGAGTCCCCGGGTCCGGCCCACCGCTCGAGCCACCGAGCAGCAGCAGCAGAAGCCCCGGACCTGAGCGTGGCGAGCGCGTCCCCTCCGCCCGCGACAGTTGCTTGTGCACCTTTTTCTACCACACTTTATCCTTCCACTGAACTTATCATTAATACACTTGGATACAGCACTCTGTGAAAATACAGCTTCTTTTAGCAATGATCTTTTGTGGCTCACTCTCTTTGTGTGTCAGTGACTGCCTTCTGGACATCTGTCAAGTCAGCAGTTTTCCCCATGATAGTGTAGCCTACTGAATCAGACTTAGGCCGGAGTCACACTTGTGAGAGACTCGTGCAAGTCTTGCATCACATCACCCGACATGGCCTGCAGCTCTCCTGACAGGAGTATCTCAGCTGCATAGAAATACATGCAGCTGACCCGCTCCAGTCAGGAGAGTGTGTGGCCATGCCAGGTGATGCGATGTGAGACTCGCGCGAGTCTCTCGCAAGTGTGACTCCAGCCTAAGGGACCATTTTAAACGCTTAGGAAGCCTTTGCAGGTGTTTTGTGGTAATTATTCTAGTTTTCTGAGATAATGACTTTTGGGTTTTCATTGGTTGCAAGCTATAATCATCAATATTAACAGAAATATACATTTGAAATAGATCACTCTGTTCGCAATGACACTATATAATATATGTGTTTCCCTTTTTGTATTAAATTACTGAAATAAATTAACTTTTCAATGATATTATAATTTATTGAGAAGCACGTGTATTTGATATGTGTATTTGCGTTTATATATAATGTGTGTATGTGCCTACAGTCCCTGACAGAAGTTCTGTCGCTTATCCATGTTATGTAAATAAAAGCTTATAACCTGACTTTAAATTCATCCATTGGTTTCATAAATTACTCTTTTGAAAGCTGAAACCCTCCCAAATTTGGTTTATGTTATGAAAATAAGATTTATGCAAAGCTGAAATATTGATCATTTAATGAACTTGTGTTCACTAAATTAAAGGTCAGATTTTGGCAACACAAAAGTTTTGTCACCCACAGAAAGTAATGTGAAATTCAAACAAATAATTAACTTCTAATACAAAGATAAGTTGCATAACATGGGTGAATGAAGTTGTGGTGCTATTAGAGCCATATGTAATATTTTGTGTGACTTCCATGAGCTTGAAGGACTGTATCCATGCGGTTCAATAATGATTCATACAATTTATTGATCAAGTCATCAGGAATAGCAAAGAATGCAGTCTTACATGCCTCCCAGAGTTCATCTAGATTCTTTGATTTTGTCTTCCAAGCTTCCTCTTTCATCCTACCCCAAACATGCTCAATGATGTTTGGTGACTGGGCTGGCCAGTCCTTCAGCACCTTGATCTTCTTTGCCAGGAGGAACTTTGTTGTAGAGATGGATGTATGAGATGGAGCACCATCCTGCTGCAGAATTTGACCTCTTTTATGATTTGGAATGTAAGAGGTGGCTAATACTTCTTGATATTTTAGGCTATTGATATTGCTTTCCACCTTACAAATGTTTCACACACCTCCATACTGAATGTAACCCCAGACCATGATCTTTCCACCACCAAACGTAACTGTTTTCTGGATCCATACGGGCTCCAGTAAGTCTCCTGCAGTATTTGTGGTGGCTGTGGTGTAATTCAACTGAAGAGAAATCCACCTTCTGCCTCTTTTCCAGCATCCATCTGTTTAACAGGCTGTGGGACTTGGCAAATGCCACACGTTTTTTTTAATTGCCTTTTGTTTAGTGCTGGCTTCTGGGCAATGTTTCAACCATGGAGACCATTTTGAGACAGAATCCTACAAACTGCTCTAGTTGACACAGGGACTTGAGGTGACCAGGCCTTTTGGAGCTCTGCTGCAGTGTAAGAGGGTCTGTTTTTGAATTTTCTAACCAACAAACGTTCCTCCTGAGCAGTTGACTTGTGGGGTCTGGTGGACCTGGGCTTGTCAAAAACATCCCCAGTCTCTTCAAATCTTTTTTTAATTCTTTGTACTTGACGCTGAGACACATTAAAGGTGCCAGCAAAAAATGCAGTGGACCTGGTCTTCAGCTTCTTGATAATCAAGGCTTTGGTCACCTCTTGGTCACCTCTTGTCAGAGGTCAAGTTACAGTTCAACTGAAGGTCTGGGGTGCTGGGTTTCTTTTTATACACACCCACTAATTAACCGATCATTTAGTGAGCACGGTGAGGATGTAAACTAGGATTGGGTGCATTATATGACAAGGTGACAAAACGTTTGTCTTGCCAAAATCTGACCTTTCTGTGTTTATTAAATGATCAATATTTCAGCTTTGCAGCAACTTTATTTTCATAACCTAAACCAAATTTGGGAGGGTTTCAGCTTTCAAAAGAGCAATTTATGAAACCAATGGATGTATTTAAAGTCAGGTTATAAGCTTTTATTTACATAACATGGATAAGCGACAGAACCTCTGTCAGGGACTGTATATATGATGTGTGTATGTGACTATATTTGATCTGTGTATGTGCCGGTATATATAATGTGTGCATGTGCCTGTATATATGATACAGTTAGGTCCACAAATATTTGGACAGTGACACAAGTTTTGTTATTTTAGCTGATAGCAAAAACATGTTCAGAAATACAATTATATATATAATATGGGCTGAAAGTGCACACTCCCAGCTGCAATATGAGAGTTTTCACATCCAAATCGGAGAAAGGGTTTAGGAATCGTAGCTCTGTAATGCATAGCCTCCTCTTTTTCAAGGGACCAAAAGTAATTGGACAAGGGACTCTAAGGGCTGCAATTAACTCTGAAGGCGTCTCCCTCGTTAACCTGTAATCAATGAAGTAGTTAAAAGGTCTGGGGTTGATTACAGGTGTGTGGTTTTGCATTTGGAAGCTATTGCTGTGACCAGACAACATGCGGTCTAAGGAACTCTCAATTGAGGTGAAGCAGAACATCCTGAGGCTGAAAAAAAAAGAAAAAATCCATCAGAGAGATAGCAGACATGCTTGGAGTAGCAAAATCAACAGTCGGGTACATTCTGAGAAAAAAGGAATTGACTGGTGAGCTTGGGAACTCAAAAAGGCCTGGGCGTCCACGGATGACAACAGTGGTGGATGATCGCCGCATACTTTCTTTGGGGAAGAAGAACCCGTTCACAACATCAACTGAAGTCCAGAACACTCTCAGTGAAGTAGGTGTATCTGTCTCTAAGTCAACAGTAAAGAGAAGACTCCATGAAAGTAAATACAAAGGGTTCACATCTAGATGCAAACCATTCATCAATTCCAAAAATAGACAGGCCAGAGTTAAATTTGCTGAAAAACACCTCATGAAGCCAGCTCAGTTCTGGAAAAGTATTCTATGGACAGATGAGACCAAGATCAACCTGTACCAGAATGATGGAAAGAAAAAAGTTTGGAGAAGAAAGGGAACGGCACATGATCCAAGGCACACCACATCCTCTGTAAAACATGGTGGAGGCAACGTGATGGCATGGGCATGCATGGCTTTCAATGGCACTGGGTCACTTGTGTTTATTGATGACATAACAGCAGACAAGAGTAGCCGGATGAATTTTGAAGTGTACCGGGATATACTTTCAGCCCAGATTCAGCCAAATGCCGCAAAGTTGATCGGACGGCGCTTCATAGTACAGATGGAGAATGACCCCAAGCATAAAGCCAAAGCTACCCAGGAGTTCATGAGTGCAAAAAAGTGGAACATTCTGCAATGGCCAAATCAATCACCAGATCTTAACCCAATTGAGCATGCATTTCACTTGCTCAAATCCAGACTTAAGACGGAAAGACCCACAAACAAGCAAGACCTGAAGGCTGCGGCTGTAAAGGCCTGGAAAAGCATTAAGAAGGAGGAAACCCAGCGTTTGGTGATGTCCATGGGTTCCAGACTTAAGGCAGTGATTGCCTCCAAAGGATTCGCAACAAAATATTGAAAATAAAACTTTTTTTTTGGTTTTGGTTTATTTGTCCAATTACTTTTGACCTCCTAAAATGTCGAGTGTTTGTAAAGAAATGTGTACAATTCCTACAATTTCTATCAGATATTTTTGTTCAAACCTTCAAATTAAACGTTATAATCTGCACTTGAATTCTGTTGTAGAGGTTTCATTTCAAATCCAATGTGGTGGCATGCAGAGCCCAAATTGTGTCACTGCCCAAATATTTCTGGACCCAACTGTATATATATATATATTGTATATATATATATATATACAGTACAGACCAAAAGTTTGGACACACCTTCTCCTTCAGTGAGTTTTCTTTATTTTCAGGACTCTGAAAATTGTAGATTCACATTGAAGGCATCAAGACTATGAATTAAAGCATGTGGAATGAAATACTTAAAAAAGTGTGAAACAACTGAAAATATGTCTTATATTCTAGGTTCTTCAAAGTAGCCACCTTTGGCTTTGATTACTGCTTTGCACACTCTTGGCATTCTCTTAATGAGCTTCAAGAGGTAGTCACCGGAAATGGTTTTCCAACAGTCTTGAAGGAGTTTCCAGAGATTCTTAGCAATTGTTGGCCCTTTTGCCTTCACTCTGCGTCCAGCTCACTCCAAACCATCTCAATTGGGTTCAGGTATGGTGACTGTGGAGACCAGGTCATCTGGCGTAGCACCCCATTACTCTCCTTCTTTATCAAATAGCCCTTACACAGTCTGGAGGTGTGTTTGGGGTCATTGTCCTGAAAAATAAATGATGCTCCAACTAAACGCAAACCGGATGGAATAACACGCCGCTGCAAGATGCTGTGGTAGCCATGCTGGTTCTGTATGTTTTCAATTTTAAATAAATCCTCAACAGTGTCACCAGCAAAGCATCCCCACACCATCACACCTCCTCCTCCATGCTTCACGGTGGGAACCAGCCATGTAAAGTCCATCCGTTTACCTTTTCTACAAAGACAAGGTGGTTGGATAGATGTTGTTGTGAGTAGTTACCAAGTGTTTGTGTAGGGCGCTGTACATGTTCTGGGTGTTGTCTGGGTGTGGCGGGGGGTGAGAGCGGTGTTGTTTGTGTGTTGCGTTGTGTGTGTTGCGTTGTTTGTGGAGCGCTGTGTGTGTGTGCCGCGCTGTTTGTGTGTTGGGTGTCTGTGTAGGGCGGTGTTTGTGGTTCCCAGTGTGTGTGTGTGGTGTTGTGCAGTGGGGGGAGGTGTGCACTCCCCATCGTGCTCATCCCCCATGCTGCGCACCCCCCATCGTGCGCCATCCCCCATGCTGCGCACTCCCCATCGTGCTCCATCCCCCATGCTGCGCACCCCCCATCGTGCTCCATCCCCTATGCTGCTCACCCCCCATCGTGCTCCATCCCCCATGCTGTGCACCCCCCATCGTGCTCAATACCCCATGCTGCGCACCCCCATCGTGCTCCATCCCCCATGCTGCGCACTCCCCATCGTGCTCCATCCCCCATGCTGCGCACCCCCCATCGTGCTCCATCCCCCATGCTGCGCACCCCCCATCGTGCTCCATCCCCCATGCTGCACACTCCCCATCGTGCTACATCCCCCATCATGCGCACCCCCCATCGTGCTACATCCCCCATGTTGCGCACCCCCATCGTGGTCCATCCCCCATGGTGCGCACTCCCCATCGTGCTCCATCCCCCATGCTGCGCACTCCCCATCGTGCTCCATCCCCCATGCTGCGCACCCCCCATCGTGCTCCATCCCCCATGCTGCGCACTCCCCATCGTGCTCCATCCCCCATGCTGCTGCACACTCCCCATCGTGCTCCATCCCCCATGCTGCGCACTCCCCATCGTGCTCCATCCCCCATGCTGTGCACTCCCCATCGTGCTGCATCCCCCATGCTGCACACTCCCCATCGTGCTACATCCCCCATGCTGTGCACTCCCCATCGTGCTACATCCCCCATGCTGCGCACCCCCCATCGTGCTCCATCCCCCATGCTGCGCACCCCCCATCGTGCTCCATCCCCCATGCTGCGCATCCCCCATCGTGCTCCATCCCCCATGCTGCGCACCCCCCATCATGCTCCATCCCCCATGCTGCGCACCCCCCATCGTGCTCCATCCCCCATGCTGCTCACTCCCCATCGTGCTCCATCCCCCATGCTATAATAGTTCTCCTATTATACTCAGAGAGGAGTATAATAGGAGGACTATAATAGGAGGAGTAGTCCTGGGGGGAGAGGAGTATAATGCCGGCTCCCTGCACATGTGTACCGGGAGCCGGTGTACGCTGGTAACTATGATACACATCGGGTAACTAAGGGACCTTAGTTACCCGATGTGTATAATGGTTACCAGCGTTCACCGGCTCCGTCACGATCCCAGCAGTGCAAGGTTATGTCTGGTGATACGTGCGGAGGGCCGGGGCGAGCGGCCAATCCATGCGGAGGGCGGGGCCAGGCCAAGGCGAGCTACCAATCCGTGGGGGGGCGGGGCCAGGCCGAGGCAGCGGCCAATCAGACGCTTGTCACCGTAAGGACACAATTTTGGAGCAAGAAAGACAGACAGACAGACAGAATAAGGCAATTATATATATAGATATATATATATTTATTTATAATGATGTGTGTATGTGCTTGTACGTATATACGTTGTGTGCATGTGCCTTTATATCTGTTGTGTGTATACTGTATACCTTTATATATGATTTATGTATATGCCTGTATGTATGATGTGTGAATGTGCCTGTATGTATTTAGAATACGGTATGTGTCTCTGCGCATAAATAGTATACCGTATATAGTATATGTACATGTTTGTATATATAACATGGCAGAAATCCAGGATTACATACCAATAGCTGTAAAAATCTTCTTTTACTATATTGAATCAATCCCTAAAGACACACAGAAAAAAGAAAAGGGAGTTTAAACACTGACGAGTTTCGATTGCGTTATGCACTGTTTATTATAGTACAGTCATGGCCAAAAGTTTTGAGAATGCTACAAATATTAATTTTTACAAAGTCTACTGCTTAAATTTTTCTAATGGCAATTTGCATATACTCCAGAATGTCATAAAGAGTGATCAGCTTAACAGCAATTACTTGCAAAGTCAATATTGGCAAAGAAAATGAACTTTAACCCCCAAAACACATTTCAACATCATTGCATTCCTGCCTTAAAAGGAGCAGCTAACATTGTTTTAGTGATTGTTCCATTAACACAGGTGTGGGTGTTGATGAGGACAAGACTGGCGATCAATCAGTCATGATTAAGTAAGAATGACACCACTGGACATTTTAAAAGGAGGCTGGTGCTTGGTATCATTGTTTCTCTTCAGTTAACCATGGTTATCTCTAAAGAAACACGTGCAGCCATCATTGCTCTGCACAAAAATGGCCTAACAGGGAAGAGTATTGCAGCTACAAAGATTGCACCTCAGTCAACAATCTATCGCATCATCAAGAACTTCAAGGAGAGAGCTTCCATTGTTGCCAAAAAGGCTACAGGGCGCCCAAGAAGGACCAGCAAACGCCAGGACCGTATGTTAAAACTGTTTCAGCTGCGGGATTGGACTACCAGCAGTGCGAGCTAGCTCAGCAATGGCAGCAGGCTGGTGTGAGTGCTTCTGCACGCACTGTGAGGCGGAGACTGCTTGAGCAAGGCCTGGTTTCAAGGAGGGCAGCAAAGAAGCCACTTCTCTCCAGAAAAAACATCAGGGACCGACTGATATTCTGCAAAAGGTACAGGGAGTGGACTGCTGAGGACTGGGGTAAAGTCATTTTCTCAGATGAATCCCCTTTTCGATTGTTTGGGACATCTGGAAAACAGCTTATTAGGAGAAGAAGAGGTGAGCGCTACCACCAGTCTCGTCTCATGCCAACTGTTAACCCCTTCAGCCCCCAGCCTGTTTTCACCTTAAAGACCCGGCCATTTTTTGCAATTTTGACCAGTGTCACTTTGACAGGCTATAACTCTGGAACACTACAACGGATCCTGGCGATTCTGAGATTGTTTTTTCGTGACATATTGTACTTCATGTCAGTGGTAAATTTAGGCCGATATGTTTTGCGTTTATTTGTGAAAATTTCGGAAATTTAGCGAAAATTTTGAAAATTTTGCAATTTTCAAAATTTGAAATTTTATGCCCATAAATCTGAGAGATATGTCACACAAAAAAGTTACTAAATAACATTTCCCACATGTCTACTTTACACCAGCGCAATTTTTGAAAAAAAAAAATTTCCGTTAGGAAGTTAGAAGGGTTCAAAGTTCATCACGAATTTCTCATTTTTCCAACAAAATTTACAAAAAAAAATTGTTTAGGTACCGCATCACATTTGGAGTGATTTGAGAAACCTAGGCGACAGAAAATACCCAAAAGTGACCCAATTCTAAAATCTGCACCCCTCACTCTGCTCAAAACCACATCCAAGAAGTTTATTAACCCTTTAGGAGCTTCACAGCAACCAAAGCAATGTAGACGAAAAAATGAAAATTTTACTTTTTTAACACAAAAATGTTACTTTAGCCATAAAAATTAGTATTTTCACAAGGGTATCAGGAAAAATGCATCATAAAATGTATCGTGCATTTTCTCCTGAGTACGCAGATACCCCATATGTGGTGGTAATCAAATGTTTGGGCACACAGCAGGACTCGGAAGGCAAGGAGCGCCATTTGAATTTTTGAGTGCAAAATTAGCTGCACTCATTAGCGGACGCCATGTAGGGTTTGAAGACCCCCTGAGGTGCCTAAACAATGGAGCTCCCCCACAAATGACCCCATTTTGGAAACTAGAGCCCTCAAATATTTTTTCTAGATGTTTGATGTGCACTTTGAACCCCTGGGGGCTTCACAGAAGTTTATAACGTTGAGCCGTGAAAAGAAAAAAAATTTTTTTTACCACAAAACTGTTGCTTCAACCAGGTAGCTTTTTTTATCACAAGGGTATCAGGAAAAAATGCACCATAAAATTTATGGTGCATTTTCTCCTGAGTACGCAGATACCCCATATGTGGTGGAAATCAATTGTTTGGGCGTACGGCGGGGCTCAGAAGAGAAGGAGCGCCATTTCACAGTAAAATTGATTGGAATTATTAGCAGACGCCATGTTTCATTTGGAGACCCCCCTGAGGTGCCTAAACAATGGAGCTCCCCCACATGTGATCCCATTTTGGAAACTAGACCCCCCCCATACAAAAAAAATTAGTTTGGCGAAATAAAAAATACAGACATCAGTAAAAAAAAAAAAAAAAAAAAAGAGCGCCTGCCAAGACCAGTGCCAAACGTGAGAGCAATGCACGAGTCTCGCATCGCATCATCCACTGCAGTCTGGAAGCGAGCAACTGCGCTGGATAATGCGATGCGAGAGGGCGGGGCGGCAGATGAGAAAGGGCGCAGCGGATGGAAGATGGGAAAGGGCGCAGCGGATGGAGGAGCGGCAGAGGATGGGAAAGGGCGCAGCGGATGGATGATGGGAAATGGCGCAGCGGATGGAGGAGCGGCAGAGGATGGGGGGGGTGAGATGGGGATACCTACCTCACAGGATGGATCTAGGCAGCAGGATCACAGCAGACAGAAGAGGCAGCAGATGAAGGAGGCAACAGATCGAGGAGGGTGAGAGGGGGCAGTAGATGGAAAATGGGAGAGAGCAGGCAGCAGATCGGGGAGGGGGGCAGAGTCTGATGCGAGAGAGAGATGGCACATGTAGGGGAAGGGAGAGGGGCTTGCAGCACATGTAGGGGGAGGGAGGGGGGCTTGCAGCACATGTAGGAGGAGGGAGGGGGGCTTGCAGCACATGTAGGGGGAGGGAGGGGGGCTTGCAGCACATGTAGGGGGAGGGAGGGGGGCTTGCAGCACATGTAGGGGGAGGGAGGGGGGCTTGCAGCACATGTAGGGGAAGGGAGGGGGGCTTGCAGCACATGTAGGGGGAGGGAGGGGGGCTTGCAGCACATGTAGGGGGAGGGAGGGTGGCTTGCAGCTCATGTAGGGGGAGGGTGGCTGGCTTGCAGCACATGTAGGGGGAGGGTGGCTTGCAGCACATGTGCTGCAAGCCAGCCACCCTCCCCCCACATGTGCTGCAAGCCAGCCACCCTCCCCCCACATGTGCTGCAAGCCAGCCACCCTCCCCCCACGTGGGGGGAGGGTGGCTTGCAGCACATGGAGGGATAGGTGGTGTGGCGATGGAGAAGGGGCAGCCGATGACGGAGGTGGCGGCGGCCGCCGCCGATCGGGGGCAGCAGCGGCTGAAAAAGGTGGGTGCGACGGCGGCGGGGACAGTGGCGAGCATGGCGGCGGGGACGGCGGTGGATCGGGAGCGGCGGCGGGGACGGCGGTGGAGCGGGAGCATGGCGGCGGGGACGGCGGTGGATCGGGAGCGGCGGCGGGGACAGCGGTGGAGCGGGAGCATGGCGGCGGAGACAGCGGTGCAGCGGGAGCATGGCGGCGGGGACGGCGGTGGATCGGGAGCGGCCGGGACAGCGGTGCAGCGGGAGCATGGCGGCGGAGACAGCGGTGCAGCGGGAGCATGGCGGCGGGGACGGCGGTGGATCGGGAGTGGCGGCGGGGACAGCGGTGCAGCGGGAGCATGGCGGCGGGGACGGCGGTGGATCGGGAGCGTCGGCGGGGACAGCGGTGGAGCGGGAGCATGGCGGCGGAGACCACGGTGCAGCGGGAGCATGGCGGCGGGGACGGCGGTGGATCGGGAGCGGCGGCGGGGACAGCGGTGCAGCGGGAGCATGGCGGCGGAGACAGCGGGAGCATGGCGGCGGGGACGGCGGTGGATCGGGAGCGGCGGTGGGGACAGCGGTGCAGCGGGAGCATGGCGGCGGAGACAGCGGTGCAGCGGGAGCATGGCGGCGGGGACGGCGATGGATCGGGAGCGGCGGCGGGGACAGCGGTGCAGCGGGAGCATGGCGGCGGAGACAGCGGGAGCATGGCGGCGGGGATGGCGGTGGATCGGGAGCGGCGTCGGGGACAGCGGTGCAGCGGGAGCATGGCGGCGGAGACAGCGGTGCAGCGGGAGCATGGCGGCGGGGATGGCGGTGGATCGGGAGCGGCGGCAGGGACAGCGGTGGAGCGGGAGCATGGCGGCGGAGACAGCGGTGCAGCGGGAGCATGGCGGCGGGGACGGCGGTGGATCGGGAGCGGCGGCGGGGACAGCGGTGCAGCGGGAGCATGGCGGCGGAGACATCGGTGCAGCGGGAGCATGGCGGCGGGGACGGCGGTGGATCGGGAGCGGCGGCGGGGACAGCGGTGCAGCGGGAGCATGACGGCGGTGGATCGGGAGCGGCGGCGGGGACAGCGGTGGAGCGGGAGCATGGCGGCGGAGACAGCGGTGCAGCGGGAGCATGGCGGCGGGGACGGCGGTGGATCGGGAGCATGGCGGCGGGGACAGCGGTGAAGCGGCAGCAGCGGCGGGGCGATCGGAGACAGCGGCGGTGAAGCGGGAGCAGCGGCGGGGCGATCGGAGACAGCGGCGGTGAAGCGGGAGCAGCGGCGGGGACAGCGGTGAAGCGGGAGCAGCGGCGGAGCGATCGGGGACAGGGGCGAGCGGCGGGGCGATCGGGGACAGGGGCGGGCGGCGGGGACAACAACTTACCGCTCTCCTCGGCTTCTAGGGACGATCACAGGCCGCAGATCCACATTGATTGGAGAGAGCGGTCACAAGACCGGTCTCTCCAATCAGAGCTGGGGGCGGGTGAAGCATCGATCACCCAGCTCCAGCCAATGGCCAGTGCTACAGCAGCACTGATCAGGGCTGGATTTCAATGTTCCAGCCATTTTCAATGGCTGGAACATTACAGTGGCTGTAATTGGCTGAGCGGCATTCGTCAGCCAATCACAGCCTTTGTAGGTTCGGGGAGGAGGCACCACCCCTCCTGACGTCAGGCAGAGGTCCCCTCCTTCCCGAATCCACCGTTTAAGTAAATAAATTTCACTCCCCGGGGCTCCGGGACCGCGATTTCGCCAGGACGTACTGAGTACGTCATGGGTCGTTTAGCACCATGTCACCATGACGTACTCAGTACGTCCAAGGTCGTTAAGGGGTTAAGCATCCTGAAACCATTCATGTGTGGGGTTGCTTCTCAGCCAAGGGAATCGGCTCACTCACAGTCTTGCCTAAAAACACAGCCATGAATAAAGAATGGTACCAGAATGTCCTCCAAGAGCAACTTCTCCCAACTGTCCAAGAGCAGTTTGGCGCCCAACAATGCCTTTTGCAGCATGATGGAGCACCTTGCCATAAAGCAAAGGTGATCACTGAATGGCTCATGGAACAAAACGTAGAGATTTTGGGTCCATGGCCTGGAAACTCCCCAGATCTTAATCCCATTGAGAACTTGTGGGCAATCATCAAGAGACGGGTGGACAAACAAAAACCAACAAATTCTGGCAAAATGCAAGCATTGCTTATGCAAGAATGGACAGCTATCAGTCAGGATTTGGTCCAGAAGTTGATTGAGAGCATGCCAGGGAGAATTGCAGAGGTCCTGAAGAAGAAGGGTCAACACTGCAAATATTGACTTGCTGCATTAACTCATTCTAACTGTCAATAGAACCTTTTGGTACTCATAATATGATTGCAATTATATTTCTGTATGTGATGTAAACATCAGACAAACACAATTAAATAGCAGAGGGCAACAGATCATGTGAAAATATAATTTTGGTGTCATTCTCAAAACTTTTGGCCATGACTGTACATCATGAATGGCTTCATTAACACTTATACATAGAAGACACAGCCAAATAATCAAATTGTAAGCGTGACATATCAATAACATATGCTAATTCAGCAATTCAGCATAAAGAAAAAAAAATTGCATAAAGAATACATACAACTCATAAATTATATAAAAATATTTATATAAATTAGTAGATATTAAACAGATAATTTCTAAAATTCATATCTTTTGCAAATTTTGTATCCAAGGATAAAATCCAAAATGCTTCTAGCATAAGATGTTTCTGCCAATTGCCTCCATGTAAAGGGTATCTAAATTCTTCAATTGCAAAATATTGTTAGATTAGTGTAAATGGCATTATTTGTTGCAACAAAATATTTAGTAAGATGAGAATAAGCGATATTTCTTTTTTCTATATTCACTACATGTGCTTCCGATGAAGCATATTCAGCTGAAATGTATTGGGATGCAGAGACCCATTGGGTCCCTGAACTGCAGTCAGAGGTCAGCAGTGGACGTCGGCATGCTAGTAACAGGCGGCATATAGCATTGACATCATGAATCACACATAGCAGGCATGCCGATGTCAACTGCCGGCCTCTGCGCCGGATACAGAAGAGGAGAGGAGGAAAGTGAATATTTTGGGGCTTTTTCATGCGTTATGGGGGACAAATATACCATGAAGGGGCCCAGGATGGGCGACATATATACCAGTAGAAGCCAAGGCTGAACACTTATGTTCCTTGAAGGGGGCCAGGATGGGGAACATATATACTTGGATGGTAGACATATATACCTGGAATGGGCCCTGGATGGAGACTTATACAGTGTGTCCACCCATATCCTGTCCACCGCCATTAACTTGAGAACGGCGGCAGCTATAGGCATAGAATAGGTGTCTAGGTATAGTAAAGTAGCCATGCGCTACACAATGAAACCACCTATAGCGCCACCTGGTGGAAAACAACGGAGTTAGCATTTTTATCTCGAAAATGGAACGAGATACAGAAAAAAAGTGAATTACAAAGTTGTAGGGTATCATCAATTCAATATGAATCGACACCTTGCATACTGAAATGCTATGATTAGAACAAGTAAAACTCACAAGGCTGCGGATATGTAGCAATACCTCATGGAGACCTTCCTACAAGTCATTGAGTATGGTGGCTGTGTGGAGTGGCCTCTGCTCACCTGACCTGACCCCATTGGACTTCTTTCTGTGAGGTCACATCAAACAGCAGGTGTATGCGACCCCTCCACCAACATTGCAGGACCTACGACGATTTATCACAGATGCTTGTGCAAACGTGTCACCTACCATATTGTAACGATGGGGTGGTGGAAGCACTGGACCGTACACCGATTTCCCCTGAGGAGGCAGCCAGGCCGGTCACCCCGCCAGAGGGTCCTGATGCACGACAGCCGAAGAACTATAGGTAGCTGGACAGTCCGTAGAGGAGCAGGAAAGGTGGATGACGCTGAGCACACGAAGTTCAGGACGGTAGCCCGGGTGACGAAGCTCAGGGTCCGAGGCCGGGTTGTAGGTTCAGGCGGGATCCGGAACCTGCTGAGCGATGGAACGGGTCACCGAACGGAGCCAGGGACTGGAGACTGGCGGAGCTGCAGAGGTGGTGGACATCCGCCGAAGTCACCATCAGTGTCCAGGGATGGACTTGGTTCGGAGCGACTGGCGTGGCAGAACAGGCTTTACGAGACAGGACAGGGTTAATACAAGGCAAAGCACAGGGCAAAGCAATACGGGGACCTGAACACTAGCTTGCTAAACACGTAGAACAGGCCCCGCCCACCAGGAAAGTGAATCTTAATATACCCTGTACCTGTCTATGCAATTTCCTGTTTCTAGGTGCTGGCCCTTTAAGAAAGGGTCAATGACCGCGCGCGCGCCCTAATGCGCATGCGCGAGGCCCGAGTACCAGAAGCCAGTCCAGGGAGCGGTGCAGAGGAAGCAGGGGTGCCCGGCTGGGAGTCCCACGTCGCAGAGGAGCTCCGGGAGCGGGGAGCTGGACGCATGGAGGCCGCAGGCGGGGAAGAGGAGGCCGGGACCGGATTGGTGAGCAGGGGACGCCGCCGGGGAGCGGGAAGCGGGCCACGGGGACCGGAGAGCGAGACCAGGGGACCGGGAAACGTGACAGTACCCCCTCCCCCACGCCCCCCTCCCCGCAAGCGGGACAGGAAGGCACGAATCAGAGGAGTGCCAACATTCTCCCGGGGCTCCCAGGACCTATCCTCGGGACCATAACCCGCCCAGTCTACCAGGAAGTATTGCCGACCTCGCACGGTCTTCATGGCCACGATATCCCTTACTGCATAGATGTCATCGTCAGCAATAGGAGGGGGAGCAGTACCGACCTCAGCGGAGAAGGGACCAAGGACAACAGGCTTGAGTAAGGAGACATGGAAGGAGTTGGGTATCCGCATCGTGGCCGGGAGCTGCAGCTTGTAGGAGACTGCATTGATCTTGCTGATGATCTTAAACGGCCCGATGTAGCGAGGACCCAACTTGTACGAGGGTAACTTCAATCGGACATATCTGGATGCAAGCCAGACCAGATCACCTGGGGAGAAACACGGGGGATCCAGGCGCCTCTTGTCCGCATGTCTCTTCATCCGCAATGAAGCACGTTCTAGGGATGACTTGACAGAGTTCCATATAGCTGAAAAGTCCCGAACCAGAGCATCTGCTGCGGGGACGTCGGAAGCCGAGGATACTGGCAACGGGACAGAAGGCTGCAGTCCGTAAACGATCTGAAAGGGAGAGCTGGAGGTGGACTCACTGATGTGCTGGTTATGGGAGAATTCAGCCCAAGGTAGGAGCGTGGACCAATCGTCATGATGGATGTTGACGTAGTGGCGCAGGAAGGAGGTCAGGATCTGATTGACCCGTTCCACTTGGCCATTCGACTGAGGATGGTAGGCCGAAGAAAAGTCCAAGGAGACTCCCAGATGTTTGCAGAGAGCCCTCCAGAAGCGCGAGGTAAACTGAGTTCCTCTGTCAGACACAATGTGTGAGGGGAAGCCATGCAATCGGAATATGTGCTGTATGAAGGAGTCAGCTAGCTCCTGGGCAGAGGGCAGCCCTGCCATGGGAACGAAGTGAGCCATCTTTGAGAAGCGATCCACCACAACCCATATGACCGTATGTCCGTAATGAAGTCCATTGCGATATGTTGCCACGGAACGGAAAGAATGGGCAAAGGCAGAAGACGTCCATAGGGTAGGTGTTTGGGTGTCTTGTTCCGGGCACAGGATGGACAGGCTGAGACGAAGGTTGCGACGTCTTTACGGAGGGACGGCCACCAGTAGTGACGGACAATCGTACTCCAAGTCTTCTTCTGACCAGCATGGCCGGCGATCTTCGAGGCATGGCCCCATTGCAGGACTCTCTGTCTGTCAGTATCTGAGACATAGGTTTTCCCAGGGGGTATCTGGGTTAGAGCGACAGGGGTCACCGGAACGACTTTACTGGGGTTGATGATGGGCTGGTATGTCTCCTCCTCCAACTCCACGGGCACGAAGGATCTGGACAGAGCGTCTGCCCTCACATTCTTATCCGCAGGCCGAAAATGGAGTTGGAAATCAAATCGAGCAAAGAACAAGGACCAGCGGGCTTGTCGTGGGTTCAGTCTTTGGGCAGACCGCAGGTACTCCAGATTCTTGTGGTCCGTGTATATGATTACAGGGTATACAGCTCCCTCCAAGAGGTAGCGCCATTCCTCCAAGGCCAGCTTCACGGCGAGTAGCTCCCGATCCCCAATGGTGTAGTTGCGTTCGGGTGCCGAGAAGCTCTTGGAGAAGAATCCACAAGTGACCATCTTTCCGGAGGGGGAGTTCTGCATCAACACTGCCCCGGCTCCTGAGGAGGAGGCATCCACCTCTAAGGTGAACTGTCGGTTCAATTCAGGGCGATGGAGAACCGGGGAAGAAGCAAACGCCTGTTTCAAGGAGCAGAACGCGGCATCGGCCGCTGGGGAACAGTCCTTAGGATTAGCTCCTTTCTTAGTCAAGGCAGAGAGAGGTGCAGTCAAGGCAGAGAAATGCGGGATGAATTGACGGTAGTAGTTCGCAAAACCGAGAAAGCGTTGGATAGCCTTCAGTCCGGAAGGAGGAGGCCAGTTGATGATGGCAGAGACTTTCTCTGGGTCCATCTGCAGGCCAGTGTCCGAGATTACATAACCCAGGAAGGGAAGAGACGACTTTTCAAAGATGCATTTCTCGTACTTGGCGTACAGACGATTCTCTCTAAGCCTCTGGAGGACTAGCTGCACATTCTCTCGGTGGGTTTGTAGATCCGGAGAGAAGACCAGGATGTCGTCCAGATACACCACGACACAGACATAGAGGAGATCTCTGAACACGTCGTTCACCAGTTCTTGGAAGACTGCCGGAGCATTACACAGACCAAAGGGCATGACACAATACTCGTAGTGCCCATCCCGAGTGTTGAATGCGGTTTTCCATTCGTCTCCAGAGCGAATGCGAACGAGGTTATAGGCCCCACGGAGGTCCAACTTGGTGAATACACGGGCTCCTCGGAGCCGATCGAATAGTTCGGGGATAAGTGGCAGAGGGTATTTGTTCTTTACGGTGATCTGGTTTAATCCCCGGTAGTCAATGCAAGGGCGCAGATCACCTTCCTTCTTCTTGACGAAGAAAAACCCTGCTCCGGCAGGGGACGAGGACCTCCGAATGAACCCCTTAGCTAGGCTCTCGGTGATATAGGCAGACATAGCTCGTGTTTCAGCAGGGGACAAGGGGTATATCTGTCCTCAAGGAGGCGTAGTTCCTGGCAGTAACTCGATGGCACAGTCGTAGGGACGATGAGGCGGTAGTACCTCTGACTCCTTTTTATCAAATACGTCCGTGAAGGACCAGTAGGCAGAAGGCAGTCCTGGTAGAGACTCTGGAACCGGAGGGCGTCGGACGGGCTGGATGGATTTCAGACATCTCTCGTGACACGAGGAGCCCCATCGGGTGATTTCACCTGTACTCCAGCTGACCGATGGTTCGTGTGTCCGTAACCATGGAAGTCCCCGCAGGATCTGATGAGACATACGCGGGAGGACGTAGAAGGTGATCTTCTCGGTGTGCAGAGCACCGATCCGTACTTCCACAGGCTTGGTGATCAGTGAGACGGTGTCAGAGAGGGGTTTCCCATCAACAGAGGCGATCACCAGCGGTTTCTCTAGTGGGAGGACAGGCACCTGGTACTTATCCACCGTGGCCTGCTGGATGAAGTTGCCTGCTGCTCCAGAATCGAGATACGCCTCTGCCGTGAACCGGGTCTCTTCTGTAGTGATTTGAATAGTCCAGGTAACGGAGTCTGAGAGAGTCCCAGCACCTAGGGTGGCCTCTCCTACCAAGCCTAGGCTCTGGAGTTTCCCGGCTTCTCGGGACAAGAGCGTAGCAGGTGTGTGCCATCACCGCAGTAGAAGCAGAGACCCTTTGCTAGTCGTTCTGCTCGGCGTTGTTCAGACTGCTTCAGGCGGTCAATCTGCATGGGCTCGGAGGTAGACGCGCCAGGTGACGCCAACTGGGGAGCGATGGACTTCTGTGGTGGGGAGGAGTGCCGTATCGGACGCCTCTGGCGGGACACTTCTTTGGATCATTCCTGAAAGTGAAGATCCACTCGAGTCGCTAGGGCAATCAGGGCATCCAGGGTGGACGGCACGTCACGACCAGCCAGCTCATCTTTAATACGACCCGAGAGTCCCTCCCAGAAGGCGGCGGTTAGGGCCTCATTGTTCCACCCGAGTTCTGAAGCCAAGGTGCGAAAACGAATGGCATATTGGCCCACCGTCAGAGTCCCCTGACGTAGCCGGAGGAGGGATGAGGCAGACGTGGAGGCGCGTTCGGGCTCGTCAAAGGTGCCACGAAATGCCTGCAGGAATTCCTGGATGTTGGTGGTTACCGGATCCTCCTTCTCCCACAAGGGGTTCATCCAGGCCAGTGCCTCTCCCTCTAGATGGGACATCATGAACGCGACCTTGGCTTGGTCAGAGGCAAAAAGGTGCGGCAGCAGCTTGAAATGGAGAGAGCATTGATTGATGAATCCCCTGCAGGTCTTGGGGTCTCCGGCGTACCGGGGTGGTGAGGCCAAACGAAGTCTGGAAGCATCCGAGGAGGCTGCCACGGGAGCTGTGGCCGTGGATTGTACAGTGGAAACCTGAGATGCCAAGGATGTGGCCGTCGCTTGTAGCGTGTTCAGGCGGGTATCCACAGAAGACATGAAGTTCAGCATGCGGGTCTGGGTCTCGCGCTGGCGTGTGAGTTCCTGCTGCAAGGCCGCTAGTGCTTCGGCGGGATCCATGGCCTGTTCTAGCTGTAACGACCGGGTGGTGGAAGCACTGGACCGTACACCGATTTCCCCTGAGGAGGCAGCCAGGCCGGTCACCCCGCCAGAGGGTCCTGATGCACGGCAGCCGAAGCACTATAGGTAGCTGGACAGTCCGTAGAGGAGCAGGAAAGGTGGATGACGCTGAGCACACGAAGTTCAGGACGGTAGCCCGGGTGACGAAGCTCAGGGTCCGAGGCCGGGTTGTAGGGTCAGGCGGGATCCGGAACCTGCTGAGCGATGGAACGGGTCACCGAACGGAGCCAGGGACTGGAGACTGGCGGAGCTGCAGAGGTGGTGGGACATCCGCCGAAGTCACCGTCAGGGTCCAGGGATGGACTTGGTTCGGAGCGACTGGCGTGGCAGAACAGGCTCTACGAGACAGGACAGGGTTAATACAAGGCAAAGCACAGGGCAAAGCAATACGGGGACCTGAACACTAGCTTGCTAAACACGTAGAACAGCCCCCGCCCACCAGGAAAGTGAATCTTAATATACCCTGTACCTGTCTATGCAATTTCCTGTTTCTAGGTGCTGGCCCTTTAAGAAAGGGTCAATGACCGCGCGCGCGCCCTAAAGCGCATGCGCGAGGCCCGAGTACCAGAAGCCAGTCCAGGGAGTGGTGCAGAGGAAGCAAGGGTGCACGGCTGGGAGTCCCACGTCGCAGAGGAGCGCCGGGAGCGGGGAGCTGGACGCATGGAGGCCGCAGGCGGGGAAGAGGAGGTCGGGACCGGATTGGTGAGCAGGGGACGCAGCCAGGGAGCGGGAAGCGGGCCATGGGGACCGGAGAGCGGGACCAGGGGACCGGGAAGTGTGACACATATTGCCCAACGTGCAGCAAGATACAGTATGCTGTCCAGAGTCCAGATGTGCATTGCAGCTGACGGTGGCCACTTTGAGCATCAAAGTTAAATGAGCGCCATATGCATGACCAGCATTGAATGTTTTGGGGGAATCATGGGTTTCATATCATAGCATTTCTGTATGCAAGGTGTCGAGTCGTATTGAATTGATGATGCCCTACAATTTTTTAATTCACTTTTTTCTCTATCTCATTCCGTTTTCAAGATAAAAATGCTAACTCCGTTGTTTTCCACCAGGTGGCGCTATAGGTGGTTTCATTGCATAGCGCATGGCTACTTTACTATACCTAGACACCACTTCTATGCCTATAGCTGCCGCTGTTCTCAAGTTAATGGCGGTGGACAGGATATGGGTGGACACACTGTATACCAAGATGGGGGACACTACTACATAATGGGAGGGATACGCATGTCTATAGTTTTTAGAATGCTACAAAACCCCATACATCTGACCAACATACAGAGGGGTGGACAGGTCCAAGTTTTGCAGCAGGGTCCATCAGACTCTAAATATTCCATTATTGCGTACCATACATAACACAGTCAATTTGCAATGTTTACTGCTATTACATGCTTTGATTTTACTGTCTTTTCTGTCTCTTTCTAGGAAAGCGGAGTCATTGGTGTAAATATTAGAGGCTCTATTTTGGCTCGGGATTTTATTACATGGCAAAAATATGTCTTAAACACGTTCATAAAAATAACACCCATAAAACCTCTGATTTGCACTTCCGTGGAAACCCCTAAGGCACAATACAGAAAGCAAGAATAACAATAATTATTTGATCCTGTCTCTACAATGAACTTGCTGCTCCGGTCTGTCCGTCCTTGTTGATCATTAAGAAATTCTATTTAAAATTATACAGTAGCTCACAAAAGTGAGTACACCCCTCACATTTTTCTAAATATTTTATTATATCTTTTCATGGGACAACACAGAAGATCAGATCCTGTGATACAATGTAAAGATAAAGAAGTCAGTGACCAGCTTGTATCACAGTGTAAATTTGCAGCTGGAATCCTCTTATATCCTTCATGATGACCTCATGGAGCTGGTGGATGTTGGAAACCTTGCGCTCCTCCATCTTCTGTTTGAGGAGACCCCACAAATGCTCAAAAGATTTTAGATCTGAACACGCTTGGCCAATCCAGCACCTTTATCCTCAGTTTGTGTAGTAGATCTGAAAATAAGGAGCGCTGATAGTGTAATACCAACAGATCTGTGAGGTATATCAGGAAATGTACACTCACCTGAAATAGTTGTGACAGTCACAACCACTAATACGCATGAGATAATGGCGTCTGCTGCAGCCCCACGTGGCTGTGCATACAAAATGGAGAGGATAGGGGGTTAATGCATCAGTCGAAATGAAGATGGAAAACGTTGATGATGATAACTCTTTCTTTTATTCCATAGGTCTACGCGTTTCGAGGTGAAAAACCCCTTCCTCAGGACCAGAAACATCAACATAAAGCAACTAGCCATAGTGCTTTTCCAGAGTCTTTGTGCTGCCAGTAAAATAGAAACCTCTATATTTCCGTTAATATATGATTGACCTCAGTGAGGACTTGTGTTTTTGTGGGTTGAGTTGCATGCTATTTGGTAGTAATTTGGGTACAGAACATTTTGGATCAGTTCACATTTATCCTGTGCTCTATGCTGTACACTTACATCAGGGTTTCCATCTACATCTTCAAAATATGTGATTCAAGTGAAACCTCAAAGGACCCATTCACTATATTGAGGCAGCAGAGTTACTCCGGACTCCATTTGGCCTCTGTTCAGCGGTATCCATCTTTTCAAAGACGCTCAAAACTATTGTTGACTGCACTTTTGTGCACTCCTAAAATGGACATTGCTGGACCACAGGCCAGACAGCAACTCAAAGTTGCTCCCTTTGCCTCATTACAGTGAATTTTCAGTTAGGAATTTATTTTGAGTTATGTTTTTTAGAGATTTACAAGCAATCCCTGGTGTAAGCACTCAGAGTAGAGCACAGGATAAGTGTGAACTTTCTGTACCCAAATATATATATGTACTGCACCTTACTGCGATATTTATTTTACGCCCTTTACCGTGTCATACAAGTGATAATACAGCTTTATTTTTCATGTCAGTACAGTTATAGTGATAACACATTTTCATAGTTTTTTTTTTGTTTTGCCGCTTTTACACCATAAAAACTATTTTAGAGAAAAAAAATAGCTTTTGCATCACTGTATTCTGAGAGCTGTAACTTTTTTATGTTTATACCAACGGAGTTATATGGCAGCTTGGTTTTAGTGGGACAAGGTGCCGTTATCAGAGGTACCATTTATATATATATATATATATATATATATATATATCCAGAGGGCGACAGAATCAGGCGGCACTCAACGGCATCCAGATGAAGGATTTATTCAAAATGCATACCAGGGGGTAAGGTAGTGGGGGAGGGTGAGGACACAGTCACAATGCCGGACGACGGCGAACCATTTCGCACCTTTGTGCTTCCACGGGTCCAGTGACTTGGACCCGTGGAAGCGCAAAGGTATGAATTTTGGTATGAATTTTAAATATATCCTTCATCTGGATGCCGTTGAGTGCCGCGTGATTCTGTCTCCCTCTGGATTTACACATGGTCTACGCCCTGGGACGTGCACCCAGCTCCTATCCTCTCTAGGAACAAACAAGTAGCAATTTTCTCTGGATTAGCGGTGCCCTGTTTTTCTCATCTTGGGATATATATATATATATATATATATATATATAAAAAGTTTGGACAACTGTTAAGAGGAGACTTTGTGCAACAGGCCTTCATGGTAAAATAACTGCTAGGAAACCACTTCTAAGGACAGGCAACGAGTAGAAGAGACTTGTTTGGGCTAAAGAACACAAGGAATGGACATTAAACCAGTGGAAATCTGTGCTTTGGTCTGATGAGTCCAAATTTGAGATCTTTTGATCCAAACATCGTATCTTTGTAGAAAAGGTGATGGACTCTACATGGCTGGTTCCCACCGTGAAGCATGGAGGAGGAGGTGTGATGGTGTGGGGGTGCTTTGCTGGTGACACTGTTGGGGATTTATTCAAAATTGAAGGCATACAGAACCAGCATGGCTACCACAGCATCTTGCAGCGGCGTGCTATTCCATCTGGTTTGTGTTTAGTTGGACCATCATTTATTTTTCAACAGAACAATGACCCCAAACACACCTCCAGGCTGTGTAAGGGCTATTTGACTAAGAAGGAGAGTGATGGGGTGCTACGCCAGATGACCTGGCCTCCACAGTCACCAGACCTGAACCCAATCGAGATGGTTCGGGGTGAGCTGGACCGCAGAGTGAAGGCAAAAGGGCCAACAAGTGCTAAGCATCTCTGGGAACTCCTTCAAGACTGTTGGAAGACCATTTCCGGTGACTACCTCTTGAAGCTCATCAAGAGAATGCCAAGAGTGTGCAAAGTAGTAATAAAAGCAAAAGGTGGCTACTTTGAAGAACCTAGAAAATAAAACATATCTGCAATTGTTTCACACTTTCTTAAGTATTTCATTCCACATGTTTTAATTCATAGTTTTGATGCCTTCAATTTGAATCTACAATTTTTAGAGTCCTGAAAACTTTTGGTCTGTACTATATATATATATATATATATATATATATATATATACACACACAATGTATATGACTTTTTTTGCTTTTTATTCCACTTGTTTTGTCGGTTGTATAATGAAAAGACATAGTTTTTGCTACGTTTTTCATTTATTTTTGTACAGTGTTCACTGAAGGGTTTAACTAGTATGACAATGTTATAGATCGGGTTGTTTCGGATTCGGTGATATTAAATATGTGTACATTCTAGTTTAGTTTTTACATCAACATACACATTTATTAAAATATTTTTTTGGGTTGTTTTTTTTCTGATTTTTTTTAATATTTTGAGTTTTTACTTTGTTCTTACATGTGACATACCCTTTTAATGCTCTAATTGCAGCTATACTGTAATGCAATGCACGATCATTGCAATAATGTGTAGCTATCAGTGCAGCACTGACACAAACATCTGGGATCATGCTCTTGGTATGATCTCAGATGCTTTTTATAGCTTGGTGACCCAATCACGTCGCATGGGGAAAGTGAGCGCTATCTCTCTCCCAGACCACTAAAGGGGGCTTTACACGCAATAATATCGTTAATGTTTTATCATCGGGGTCACGTCGTTAGTGACGCACATCCGGCGTCATTAACGATATCGCAGCGTGTGACACTTATGTGCGACCTAAAACGATCGCAAAAGTGGCAAAAATCCTTTGCCGTGGAGAGGTCGTCCTAAAACCAAAAATCGTTCACCTCTCATTAGCGATGTTGTTCCTTGTTCCTGCGGCAGCACACATCGCTGTGTGTGACACCGCAGGAGTGAGGAACATCTCCTTACCTACCTCCACATCCAAGGTCGGGAAGTATCCAACATTCAGGAAATGTCAAAGAATAATAATCTACACTTAAAAGAGTATTAACCAAAAATAGGACAAATATTTGTATGTACACAACTTTGTTAGAATAGAGTAAAAAATAGAGACAAAAGAGGAGAGGTCACTCAAACCAGATCCTAAAATGTTGTTTATAAGCAGTAATATATGCACAAAATTACAAAGAAATAAAGGTGGAAGAATATACGTAAAGGGCCTATAAAAAATGCAACGAAAAAAGTTCTCCACAATGGTGTGTGCAAGCAGATAGTAAATGTGCATGTGTGTAAAAATAAAAAATATATACACAAATGCAAACAAAATGTGGAGAGGTATTGATGACCACAATAAATAGATCACCTGGAAATTAGAACAAGATACTGCATGAAAATGCTAGTAAATATATAGATTAACAGCAAATGGTAAATAGCGCATGAAAAGATGTACAGTGGGAGAAATAAGTATTTGATCCCTTGCTGATTTTGTAAGTTTGCCCACTGACAAAGACATGAACAGTCTATAATTTTAAGGGTAGGTTAATTTTAACAGTGAGAGTTAGAATATCCAAAATAAAATCCAGAAAATCATATTGTATAAATTATATAAATGTATTTGCATTTTGCAGAGAGAAATAAGTATTTGATCTGTGATCTGGACTATCAGGTTGTCACAGGGTATGGTACACTCTGCCCTGCCGTGCAATATCCACCTCCTCCTTGGTTTAGGGTCCCTAACTGCAAGGTGTTGCTGACAACAGCTAATAAAATCCTAGGTACACTCTGCACCACACCCACCAGACACACCAGTGGACGGCCTGAGTAGAATAGGGTCGCCCACTTGGGGGGTTAGTTAAGTGGAGGTCAGGAGTGTCAGGAGTAGGAGAGTGAAGTGAGGAAGTGAAGGAGAGAGGAGGTCAGGAGCTGGGCTCCTTGGAACTACTAGGTAGCAGACAGTGGTCTGGGCCTACTAGGAGCTGGACCCCCGGTCGCAGGGCATCATGACAAGGGGCACGGAACTGTCAAGGAGGACAGCCGGCGGCCTTGTACCATCACCAGGGCTGAGACCAGGGCACGATGGGGTACGTGGACCCTAAGTCAGGGAGTAGCTTCAGGCAACCTGACAATTTACCCGACGAGAACGGAGCCTTCAAAATCCGCTCTTCCCTTAGTCCAAGTGCCAGTTGGTGACCTGGTGGCTTCTTTCCCCTGCACCTTTCTCAAGTTGGTGGGTCCCCGTGGCTTGGAGCTGTGATGCCCTGGCCTATCATGTCGTCACAGGGTATTGTGCAATCTGTCCTTCTGCACAGTATCCACCTCCAAGAGGAGAGGTCACAAGAGGAGTGTAGTGTTGGAGGAGAGAGAAAGGAGGTCAGGAGCTGGGCTCCTTGAGACTACTAGGTGGCAAACGTTGTTCTGGGCCTGGTAGGAGCTGGACCCCAGTCACAGGGGATCGTGACAAGGGGCACGGACTGTCGAGGAGGAAAGCTGGTGGCCTTGTGGCATCACCGGGCAGGGGCCAGGGCACGACAGGGTACGTGGACCCTAGGTCAGGAAGGAGCTTCAGGCATCCTGACAATTTACCCGACGAGGACCTGAGCCTCCAAGATCCATTCTCCACCTTCTCCAAAATCGGGGTTCTAGCGCAACGAGGGGGATAGGACTTTCCACTCACACGGTCCAGAAAATACCAAGCGTGAACCCTGAGAGCAAGCTCACCCAATTAGCCATACTGGTGAGCGGACCCGACTAGTTTCACACTAAAGGGACCAAATAGAGGAAGAGGTGCCAAGGCAAGGGTCACAGACAGGCAACACCAACGGGCACGGGATCCAGGCATGCTCCCTTCCAGCAGCAGCGGTGTCAAGAACTTTGGTTTACCACAGTTGTCAGTGCCAGTGTTATTGGACTGAGTGAGTACACAAGCAACCCCCCTACCGTCCCAATGGCATCTCCCTGTCACCCTCATCGAGTCCCGGGGCATTCCCCCTACCCGTGGAGGGGTTAAACATCTGGCTGCCCACACCACCGCCAACGGGTACTCGCAACTGCAGCGGTGGTACTCCACCTTATCACACACCACGGGTGGCATCACGAACTTCAAACATACTCCCCCGTGTAAATATCCCCCTTTTATTCCGAGTGGCCGCACGACTCCGACCCCAGGTCCGGAAATCCCTCGAGCCATCGCGGATCCAGATCCGAGCAGCCCGGCTGCTGACGTGGGGGCGGCACAGAGTGACTTGGGGTCCCCTCCTGTTTGTCTCTCAATCTCTGGTCCGTACGATGGCAGTGTGAATACTGTAGGGATGGTGTTCGGTTCTGATCCCTGGTTCTCCCGTTACTGCTGGTGCCCCCAGACTTCTAAGGTCAGTAAGGTCCTTGATGGTCCCCTCACTGCGCAGATGTTTGTCAGCTCTGCCTGAAGCATTTTCCTGACCTAGGGCTCTGTGCCCAATTGGTGCTATGGTTCCGGGAGTACTTCGCCGTGCTCTTCCAGCAACCACACGCCTGGGTCCTCAGGTCCCCATTGCACTCCCCATGTCAGAGTAGTCACGTCCGTCTCCTTTCACTTCCTACTACTCTCTCTCACACTGTTTGTCCTCTCCCACCTGGTCGTTGTCTAGTGAACTGGAACGGCTCCACCCCTGGGTGGCCATCCATTGGGTCCATGTCTAGTCTGTCACCAGCTTGTGTGGATGGTGGAAAACTGGGATTATGATGTGTTTTGCTGTTACCGCTGTGGCGCCCCTGACCTGGTCAGGCACCACTGAGTACTGCACCCATGCTGGGGACAGTACAATACAGGTAATCCAGAAGGCTGACCGAGGTGTGACTACACAGGCGCATAGTGATCAGGTCTCACACATGTACCTTTGGGAGGACCCCTGGGGATCCCAGGAGGGGGCAAAGCCTTCACCTCCACTGGAATAGTGGAGGGGGTAAAAAGCCTCCATCTCCACTCAAGGGGTGTGGTGGAGAGCCTGGTTGCTAGGTGGCGTAGGCAAGAACAGGAGAGGAGGAGCAGTGAGCCGGTTCAGTGTGCAGTTCAGGGGGAGCAGACGTCAGGAGCAGACCCCTGGGGCTGTGGCAGTCTGACAGCGTCCGCGCAGTGGCTACCGACGGGGGAGAACGGTCACCTAGTAGTGCTACCCGAAATCCATCTTCAGCTAAAGAGAGAGCAACGGAGTGGGAAGTAAGGAGACTGCTAGGGAGTTACCAGGCCCAAACGGGTAGTAGGTCCCAGTGCAGGGATAGATCCACCTTTCCTTGCCAAACCTGCTTGAGGGGGTACTTTACACCCCCAAGAACACACTAAAAAGTCCGCAGCCACGTCGCCACAGTTAGGGCCCATAGTTCACAGGAGGCAAGCAGCCGGAGTGTCCTGGTCCAGGCTACAAGCAAACGGACAAAACGAAGGGGAGAGAGGCTTCAGCAACTTCCCTGGGTGACCCCCATAGGGACTAAAAGTCGGGGTTACTCCAAAACGCAAAGGGCTAAGGAAGGCGAGTCGGTAGTCACCCTCATCAGTCAGCCTGAAGGATACCTGGTTCCAGCCTGGTTCATCCCAGCTACGCCCGGGTTACTCACTCTGCCACCTTCTGTGAGTAAAACCCCTGAAAGACATTCTGCTTGTGTGGAGTTATTCTGCGCCTTGTGGTTCTACACACCTACACAGGGCCCTGGGGCTTGCCTCACTCTCAGGAGGCTACTACAACCGACTGCACCCACCATCAGCCCCAGGCATCCCTTAATTTGCAGTGGCGGTCCCCACTGACCGCAATTCTGAGAGTGGCGTCACGACAAATAGAAGATTTCCTACCTGTGACAAGATCCAGCTGAGTGGAGTCCCTGAAGGTAATGCACCGACACTGCACTTGTGGGGCTTCACATCTGGCGTCACGAACAGGATAAGGACTAGACCTGTTCAGACAGGTGACCATGTGCCTGGGCGGTCCGCTTGAAAAATTGGAAGCGCCGCCATATTGCCACCATGAAAAGCGCGCTGAAAAACAACAGCAGCCCGCGCTGGGAGAAGTTACCGCCCACGAAGAGGTGTGGCTACCCAGAGATCCCCTGCAGAGTCCTGACCTCGCCAGTGAAGAGAGCGGAAGCGTTCAGAGACGTCGGGACAGAAAGGGAGCCAGAAGCCTGCTGTTAGAGGAAATGGCGTCTGGATGCAGAGATCCCGAGCCAGGCTCCGCTGCCTGGTGGGCCCGAGAGCTTGCTCAGTGCTGCAACCAACTAGAAACCAGGGTTCTACGGCAGCTCAGCGAAGGACGCAAGGAGCTCCTGGGGATGGCTACGGCGGTACAGGCCTACGAGGAGAGGGCCACGCGACGAGTGCCAGACCGAGCGGCGACGACTCAGACCCCGATGCTGCTACCGATGGGTGAGTCCAGTGTTGCCCCTGCCAGCACGAGTGCCCCGACCCCTGCTGCCACGCCCGTAGCCCCCGAAGAGGCGCCCGCCGCGGCGACGCTGAACCAGGCCGCAGCCACGCCAGGTGCGGCCCGCCAAGCCCAGGCCGCCGCAGAGATGCCCTGCCCGGCCCGTAAAGATCCGGCTGCCACCGCGACCCTCATCCATGCCGCGGGTGTGACGCTGACCCAGGCCGCCGCCTTGCTAGGCCCGGCCCGCCAAGACCCCACCGCAGCAGCGACGCTCATCCACGCCGCAGGCGAGGTGCTGAACCAGGCCGCAGCCACGCCAGGTGCGGCCCGCCAAGCTCCGGTCGCTGCAGCGATGCCCAGCCCAGCCTGCACAGATCCCATCGCAGCTGCGACGCCAATTCAGGCCGCCGCAGCGATGCCCTGCCCGGCCCGCCAAGAACCGGCTACAGTAGCGATGCCCGCTAAGACTTCAGCCGCAACAGCGACACTGATCCAGGCCGCCGCCATGCCAGGCGCGGCCCGCCAAGACCAGGCCGCCGCCATGCCAGGCGCGGCCCGCCAAGACCAGGCCGCCGCCATGCCAGGCGCGGCCCGCCAAGACCAGGCCGCCGCCATGTCAGGCGCGGCCCGCCAAGACAAGATTGTATCACCATTTACCCTGGCCTGCCAGGCCAGAGCAGACACCGCTCCCCAGTCCAAGGAGGTCCCTGCTAGGAAGTCTACGCTGGGGGAGGACCCCGAATACCAGAAGCTGAAGGCTGACCTAGAGGCCCAGTTCCCAAAGGAGATGGTGGACCGGTATCTGCTCCCTCCACATACCCCTCAGAAGACTCTGGAGATGTCCACGCCAAAAAGTCCACCGCCCGGGCCAGCTGATGAACACTCATCCCCAGCGCTGCCACCAAAGGAGTGCTCAGAAGAACTAAGGGGGAGAGGAGGCCAGGAAGCTGAGGAGCTGACCCCGGAGCCAGCAGCAGTGGATCCATGCCCAGAGCCAGAGATGTTGCCATATTCTCGCTGGGATGAAGAGGAAGATTGGTCCAGCAACCTCACCTGGGAGCCTGCCAGCAGTGAAGCAGCCACCCAGCAGAATCCAGCCCGTAGGACACGGCGCCGCAGTAGAACCAAGTTTTCCCCTGCACCGCAGTCTCCAGAGAATAAAGATGAAGTCACGGCCAGAGACCTGGAGGAGAAACGGTTCCTGAGAAGAGCCAAATCCCAGGTTAGAGGACCACTTTGTCGTGGAGTTGTGGAAGACTTCAGTTTGAAGAGTGGATATGGGTTTATCGTAGCTCCTGGTATGAAAGAAGGCATATTCGTGAATAGAAGAGACGTTAGAGCTCATTTGCCCAGAGGACATCCGGGAAGGAACTTACAGATGGGAGATACAGTGGAATTTACCATGCACCAGGGAGAAAGAGGCTGGTATGCATTGGATGTTACCCCATGTACCAGAAAGCCTTACAGCAGTCCTGCAAAAGAAACAGACACAGAAGAAGAAAGGAGAGATAAAGAACCCACTGATGAGACCACCACGGACGATGAAAGAGATCGAGAAACCAACAGGTGCCGCAGCCCTACAGGCCCAAGCCCTGGTATGGAGGAGTAGAGGAAAGTAAAGTCAGAAGTACGACAAGTTACTGTTTTGACCAGTTTGAAGTTTTTTGCAACGTTTATAAGTTTAAGCATGTGCCCACATAAACTAATGTGAGAAATGAACCTTAAGGCTATGAACTGGCTATAGCCACAAACTCTCGCAGTGTAAATAGTTACACCAGAGGGTACCACCACCAGGGCCAGCCTGTTTAGGGGCCTGGCTCGCCTGCAACCAGGGAGCACGTCCGTTATGGGGCCTTGGCTTGCCTGCAACCAGGGAGCACGTCCGTGATGGGCCCTTGGCTTATCTGCAACCAGAGAGCATGCCTGTTTATGGGGCCTGGCTCTCCACCACAAAGAGGGTACCTGGTCAGCACCAACTGTGGAGGCCGCCTCTACATCCTGCCAGAAGAGGCTGAAGGCGTGGATCTACCAGGCCAGGTATACCCTGAAAACCACCAGACCCTGGAAGCCGCCTCTACATCCTGCCAGAAGTGGCTGAAGGCGCGGCCAACGGGAGAGGCAGATTGGAGGAAAGGTCTGGGGAAGTAGATGGCCCAGATCTGGTTACCAAAAGGACCGGTGACCTGCCTCCTGAAAGGGTTTGGGTGGGTTAACGGACTTGTGGGTGGAGGGTGGTGATGTATGGTACCTGGTGGTTTTAAAAGTTTTACCATGTTTTAATGTTTTATGCATTTTAAAATGTTGTCTTGCAGCCCGAGGACGTGCTGGTGATAACTAAGGGGGAATGTGGCGCCCCTGACCTGGTCAGGCACCACTGAGTACTGCACCCATGCTGGGGACAGTACAATACAGGTAATCCAGAAGGCTGACCGAGGTGTGACTACACAGGCGCATAGTGATCAGGTCTCACACATGTACCTTTGGGAGGACCCCTGGGGATCCCAGGAGGGGGCAAAGCCTTCACCTCCACTGGAATAGTGGAGGGGGTAAAAAGCCTCCATCTCCACTCAAGGGGTGTGGTGGAGAGCCTGGTTGCTAGGTGGCGTAGGCAAGAACAGGAGAGGAGGAGCAGTGAGCCGGTTCAGTGTGCAGTTCAGGGGGAGCAGACGTCAGGAGCAGACCCCTGGGGCTGTGGCAGTCTGACAGCGTCCGCGCAGTGGCTACCGACGGGGGAGAACGGTCACCTAGTAGTGCTACCCGAAATCCATCTTCAGCTAAAGAGAGAGCAACGGAGTGGGAAGTAAGGAGACTGCTAGGGAGTTACCAGGCCCAAACGGGTAGTAGGTCCCAGTGCAGGGATAGATCCACCTTTCCTTGCCAAACCTGCTTGAGGGGGTACTTTACACCCCCAAGAACACACTAAAAAGTCCGCAGCCACGTCGCCACAGTTAGGGCCCATAGTTCACAGGAGGCAAGCAGCCGGAGTGTCCTGGTCCAGGCTACAAGCAAACGGACAAAACGAAGGGGAGAGAGGCTTCAGCAACTTCCCTGGGTGACCCCCATAGGGACTAAAAGTCGGGGTTACTCCAAAACGCAAAGGGCTAAGGAAGGCGAGTCGGTAGTCACCCTCATCAGTCAGCCTGAAGGATACCTGGTTCCAGCCTGGTTCATCCCAGCTACGCCCGGGTTACTCACTCTGCCACCTTCTGTGAGTAAAACCCCTGAAAGACATTCTGCTTGTGTGGAGTTATTCTGCGCCTTGTGGTTCTACACACCTACACAGGGCCCTGGGGCTTGCCTCACTCTCAGGAGGCTACTACAACCGACTGCACCCACCATCAGCCCCAGGCATCCCTTAATTTGCAGTGGCGGTCCCCACTGACCGCAATTCTGAGAGTGGCGTCACGACAAATAGAAGATTTCCTACCTGTGACAAGATCCAGCTGAGTGGAGTCCCTGAAGGTAATGCACCGACACTGCACTTGTGGGGCTTCACACCGCCACTGGTCTTCCAGGTCCCTGGGGGTAGGCCCTGCATCTTTGGCTGGATGCAGTATGTTGTAGTGCCCTGATGGGTTCAGGGGTGCTACATTATGGCTCTTGGAAGAAGGGTATAAAAAACAAAAACAGGAAATCACCGAGTGGTAAAGGGTTTAAATTTAAGTCCCCTGCCCCCTGTCTTATACTCACCTTCCAGCGTTTTCGTCCATTTCCAGGTCGGGCTTTGGTGATTTGTAACCTGCCGGCTGCTCCATTGTTTCATGGAGTGGCTGAAAGTCACAAATCAATATGAGTCTATGAGAGCCTCTTTCTGGCCAAATTCTGGCTCTTATAGATTTGTGTTGAGATCTTTTCATGTAACTTACATTTAAAGCACAAACAAAGGCTTCTGCCACACTCACGTGAAAATCACGCACGTGCCGAGAGACACGTATTTTCCCTGCGTGTTGCGTGCAGGTAAGTACGTGTCTCTGGTACGTGCGTGACACGTGTGTTCTACGTGTGTTATCCGCGATAGCACACGTAGAACCGGTAATTATTATACTCACCTGGTCCTTCCTGATGTCCGCGCTGCTGTCCGTGGTACTGATCCTCGGTCTCCAGCCCTCCCGTCTCCCCGCTGCTGCTGCTGCCAGGCAGTGAAGTGAATATTCTATGAGATTAATGAGCGGCGGTCGGCAGCAAGAGGCAGCAGCGGCAGAGACAGGAGGGCTGGAGAAGGTGAGTTAATGTTTTTTGTTTTTTTCACTGACATGTGTGTTTTCTCCGGCGCGTGTCACACGGGACCGCATCCACACTACACCCGTGTGGTACGGGTGCGGGCCGTGTGACACCCGTGCTGCCGGAGAAAACACTGACATGTCAGCGCTTTGAAAAACGCACACACGTACAAACGCACACGGACACACGTTCCGTGTGGTTTTACGTGTGTGTGCCTGCTACAATAGGGTAGCATTGGTTAACGTGTCTCCGTGCCGCCGGTACGTGTAAAAAATGACAAACACGTGCCGGCAGCACGGATGTGTGGCGCTAGCCTAAAACTGCTGGAGTGATATATAACCAGGATCTTATCATCCTCTTCCTTGCCTCGCTTTTATTTTTTTTCCTCTCTGTATTGACTATCCCAACTCTTCAGTATCTTCCCTTTTTTTTGTCTCTCCACCCTCCCCCTTCAGGGGCGTTTTCTCTCTATTAATGTTACCCCTTACGCTTTATAATGTTTGTTCTTGCTGTACCCTGCTTTTTTGGATTTTTGACCTTGAGAAAGGTGCTTGTTCAGAGCTGAAACTTGAAGGCTCCTCATTCCAGCAGCACATGATTCTCTCTGTTCTGATAAATACACATCTGGAAGATATGTCCTCCAGACACGGGGAAGCAGCAGTGGATATTCATGCTTAAACAGTTGTTGTACCTTCACACAACACCAACCAGGTGAGCACAACCATCCCCCGAGTGGTGTTCTTTTTAAACAGTACTGCCCTATTTTTTGTGCCTTGTCCCTCTCTAGAGTACTTCAGTTTCCCTTGTCCACTACTCGGACAACCCCCTTCTCAATTATTATCTTTTCCCCAAGTAAAAAAAAATAGGTACAGTGACAGAAATAAGTATTTGATCCCTTGCTGATTTTGTAAGTTTGCGCACTGACAAAGACATGAACAGTCTATAATTTTAAGGGTTGGATTAATATTAACAGTGAGAGAATATCCAAAATAAATTCCAGATAATCACATTGTATATGTGTCGCCCCAGGGATGACGCTCCAGCTTCAGGGACGCCACAGGGTCTTCTTTTAATATGGCAAACAGGTATGTCAGATTTTGTATGTGTCGTGATGCCACTCACGGCTTGCGGTCAGGGGTATGGGTGACCGCCACTGCAGATTTTATGAGCGTCTGGGGCTGATGGGGTCTGCAGTCAAATGGTGTGGCCTCCCGTGAGTGAGGCAGGCCCCAGGGTCTCAGGTGTGTAGAATAACGGGTCCCAGAATAACTCAGGGAGAGTCCAAAAGTCATTTAACTGATTTTTACTCACACAGATGTTATAGTGAGCTGACCCGGGCGTTGCTGTGATGAACCAGGTAGGACCAGGAGCTCCTTCAGGCCAGTCTGAGGGTAACAGGTTAGCTCGCCTTCCTAGCACTTCTGTGTTCGGATAACCCCCTGACCTGAAGTGCCTTGTGGGTCTATCCAGGAAGTCGCAACTGCCTTTTCTCCCCTTTTTGGATCGTTTGCTGGCAGCGTGGACCAGGTGAGTTGGCTTCTAGCTCTGTCTCCTTATGGGTCCTTGCGTTGCTGCTGAGGCTCGGACTCTGTGTGGTTGGTGAGGTACTTGTAGTTCCCCTCACCGGCAGATTTAGAAGATAGTTACACTAGAGTCTGCTCTAGGGACCTGTACCCTGTATGTGCCTAGCCACCAGGAGCATCTCTTCTTCTGACTCCTCGGTGACCGTTCTCCCCCGCCAACCGTCACAACACTGCGCAGGGTCTGACTAGTGTGAGCGCGCGTATCCCTTAGCAACCGCCGCTCACCACTACCAGACAGGCTCGCTCCGCTCCTTTCCTAACAACCTCTGCACTTTAGCTCCCAGCTCCTCCACTACACCCCTTGAAAATAATTGAAGGCTAGCTCTCTCTGGAGACTACCCAAGGGTCCCCTCTAAAGGTGTGGGAGACCTGATTGCTATGTGTTTGTGCGTACACATCTCATTCTGGCCCTTAGAATTACCTGGAAGCACTGTCCCAGCATGGGTGCAGTACTCAGTGGTGCCTGACCAGGTCAGGGGCGCCACATTCCCCCTTGGTTATCGACAGCACGTCCTCGGGCTTCAAAGACAAGAAAAACTAACACAAGTTTTTCCCACACAGGGGAGATACTTACATATCAACATACCGGGTACCATACCACCACCCACCACCCACGAGTCTTTAACCCAAAACCCGTATACGGAGTGATCACCAGTCTTTTTGGGGACCTGGTTTCGGCGTGGTCTACCGTAAACCATTCTGGTGACAGTCCTCTTTGTCCTGGTGGCATAGGTTAGGCCCCATAAACAGGCGTACCTGCTTCGTATTTGTGTTGGAGAGCAGGCCCCATAAACAGGCAGACTCTGGGGTTGGTACCACTGAGGTAACTATGTACACTGCAAGAGTTTGTGGTTATAGCCAGTTCATAACCTATGGTCCATGTAAAGTGCACAATACCTGGTGCTAAGATTATTTGTAAAGTTCACGCAAAAGTCCTTGCGGGCACATTTTTCTTTAAATGTTACTTTTTAACTTGCATAAAAAACATTTTAAACTAAACTTTTTCTGTTAACCAAATTGACTAGATTGACTTGCTAAATTGACTTTATTGACTAAATACTTTCTCTATACCGTTTTGGGACCTGACCAAGGTTACTGCGGTTTGACCTACATGTTACAATGCTGTCACCTGTCTGAGGTCGTGCCCTCCCACCCGGTTTATGTGTCTCAATGTGAATGATGGGTGTACTGGGTGCTGATACCAGTGTATGGTCTTCTGGTTCGGCCACACCCGGCTCTGTTATGCTCCGAACAGGTTCTTCTGGTCCTCCAACTTCTTCTCTGGGTTGAGGGAAGGTGATCACTGGGATTACAATGGCTCCATTGTATTGAGGCCAACTTGCAGGGAAATCACCAAGCACAGTGTGGATCATCTTCTTACTTTGTTCTTTGACTGGCGAAGAATTGGGGACTTCCTCAGGAGTTCTTAGCTGTTCAGAGCATCTCTTAAGGTGGTCTCTGGAAACCACAGCTGTCGTCTTTCCTCCATCGTTGGTGATGAGGCATGTCTCCTCATGGCTAAGTGTTGACGGTAACACGGTGTAGGGTTCTGCTTCCAAGTGGTTGTCGAGTTTCTGATTTCTCCTCTTTCTCTTGAGGACCACTTCTCCAGGCGTCAAATGAGCAGCAGGTGCATTTTGATTGTAGGCTTTTTCTTCTCTCTCCTGCTGCTGGGTCAAGCTTTGCTCTACACACTTTTGTACTCTCTTGTACTGGGCCTGGCGGGTGGAATCCCAGTCGGCACCTTGTAGAGGGTCTTCGAGGGTCTCAATTCCCATTTACAGATCCACTGGCAGTCTTCCAGGTCTGGCCTTCATCAGATATGCCGGTGTGCAGTTCGTAGAACTCACGGGGATATTGTTATACATGTCCACCAGGTTAGGTAGTTTCTCTGGCCACTGGCACCTTTCTTCTAGTGGTAGAGTTTCAGGAGGTCGAGAACAATGTGATTCATCTTCTCGCACATGCCATTGGTCTGAGGATGGTAGGGTGTGGTACGGATCTTCTTGCAGCCGTAAAGGTTACAAAACTCCCGGAACACCTCAGCTTCAAAGGCCGAGATCTGGTCAGTGAGCACTTGGTCCGGGTAGCCATGTGGTCTGCAGAAATGGGCTTGGAAAACTCTGGCTGCAGCCTGGGCTGTCAAGTCCTTGACTGGTACTACCACCAGGAACCTGGAGTAATGATCAACCATGGTGAGAGCATAGGTTTAGCCCTGTCTGCTGGGCGCCAGCTTTACGTGGTCCAGGGCCACTAATTCCAGGGGTTGTTTGGTTTGGATCGGCTGTAGCGGTTCTCTCTGACTGTGATGATCTTTTCTTCTGAGGTTGCAGGGGCCGCAGTCTCTACACCACTTCTCCAGGGCAGCTCTCTTGCCCACCCAGTAGAATCTCTCCTGAGGAGTGCTTCCAGCTTCTTCCAACCAATGTGGCCTGCGCCATTGTGATAGGCTTCTAGCACCATCCGAGCATCCTTCTGTGGCACAATCACCTGCCACACCTTCTCATGCGTCTTCGGGTTGGTGATGCTCCTGTAGAGTTTGTCTTGGTGGATAAACAATCGACCTCTCTCTCTCCACAGGTGCTGTGCCTCAGGTGGGGCTTCTGAATCAAGGCTGGCGCCAGGTTGGGTGATCAGCTTCATTACCAAGCCAACCGCTGGATCATTCTCCTGAGTCTCCCCCCAATTGTAGTGAGGTAGCGGATTCAGGATCGCTTCTTGGTGGCTGGTGTGTGACTGCTGGCACTGGTTGGCTCGATGGCGATGGAACGCTGGCATCTCGATATCTTCAAGGTCATCCACATCTTCACCCTCGTCTGCTAGGTGAGGAATTCTTGACAGAGCATCCGCGTTGCCATTCTTGCGACCGGCTCGGTACTTGACAGTGAAATCATAGTTTGCTAGCCGGGCTACCCAACGTTGCTCCATGGCACCCAATTTAGCAGTGTCCAAGTGGTTTAGGGGGTTGTTGTCCGTGAAGACGGTGAATTTGGTGGCTGCCAGGTAGTGCTTGAATCGCTCTGTGATAGCCCAGACCATGGCCAGGAACTCTAACTTAAATGAGCTATAGTTTTCTAGGTTTCTTTCAGTAGGCCGGAGCTTCTTGCTGGCGTAAGCGATCACACGTTCCTTGCCTTTCTGCACCTGTGAAGGCACTGCTCCCAGTCCCACATTACTGGCATCGGTGTACAGCACAAATGGTAGATTGTAATCAGGGTAGGCTAGAATCTCTTCACCCGTCAGGGCCCCTTTCATTTGTCTGAAGGAGTGTTCTTCTGCTTCTCCCCAGTTGAGCGGTGGGCCGGAGGCCTTCCCCTTCTTTGCTAGCCTACCAGGAGCTCTTGCAAAGGTGCCGCCATCTTCGTATAGCCCTTGATGAACCTCCTGTAGTAGCCCACAAGGCCAAGGAACTGATGTATCTCTCGGACGTTGGTGGGTCTGGGCCATCTCTGGATGACTGTGACCTTCTCTGGGTCCGGTGCTACTCCTTCTGCACTGACCACATGACCTAGGTATTGAACCTTTGGCTTTAGTAAATGGCACTTGGATGGCTTCAGCTTCATCCCATATCGGGATAGTGCTTCAAAGACTTCAGCCAGGTGTTTCAAGTGGTCCTCATAGGTCTTGGAGTACACAATGACGTCATCCAGGTAGAGAAGGATGGTCTCAAAGTTGAGGTGTCCCAGGCAGCACTCTATCAGCCTCTGGAAGGTCCCGGGAGCGTTACAAAGTCCAAATGGCATGCTGTTGAACTCACAGAGGCCCATGGGGGTGGTGAAAGTTGTTTTCTCCTGATCTTCTTCTGCTACAGAAACTTGACAGTAGCCACTAGTGAGATCTAGGGTAGAAAAGTAGTTAGAGGCTTTTAGGGCGGCAAGGGATTCTTCTATCCATGGCAAGGGGTAGGCATCCTTGTGTGTTATCTGGTTTATCCGTCTATAGTCCACACACATCCTCATTGTGTCGTCCTTCTTTTTCACCAGGACTAGGGGAGCTGCCCAAGGACTGCAACTGTCCCTAATGACTCCTGCCTCTTTAATGTCCTTCAGCATATCTTTTGCGCACTGGTAATGAGCTGGTGGTATAGGCCTATGTCTTTCCTTAATGGCAGGATGACTACCTGTGGGTATGTGATGTTGCACGCCCTTGATTCTCCCAAAGTCTAGTGGGTTTTTACTGAAAACCTGCTTGTACTCCTGTATGACCTGGTGAACCCTTTGTTTTTGGTAGGTGGGGGTAGAGTCAGTCACAACATGGAGTTTTTGACACCAGTCCTCTAATTGTTCTTGGGAGGTCTCGTCCTCTTTTGAGTCAGCTTCGTCAGGGGACCCACAGGCTGTATAGCATTATTTGGGCAGGTCAACAGTTTGGCAATGGTAGTGTATCTTGGTAGTCTAGCTTCCTCCTCCCCACAGTTCAGCACTCGTACGGGTACTCTTCCCTTGTGTACGTCAACTACCCCTCTGGCTGTCCGGATTGTGGGCCAGTGTTCTGAATGAGTGGATTCTACTACAGCCTGGTAATCCCATCCTCCTTGACCTACCGCTGCCCTGCACCACAGCATCATCTCACTCCTTGGGGGTATCACAATGGGGTTGGCATCTATCACTCGTACACTACCAATTTCACCGCCAGTCTGGTTTACTTGTTGCTTCCGCAGGATGACTCGGATCTCTCTCTGCAGGACTCTCCATTGTCCGCCCTCAACAACCTCAGCAATCTGTTGAAGCAAAAACAACACCTCTCCTAGGCAATTCTCAATGACATTAGTGCCTAAAATCAATTGTGGATTCCTTTCCTTAGCATCATTATCTACAACAATTAGTCCTTGTCCCTTCATTTCCTGCCTCCCCACCTCTATGGTCACTTCCTTGACCCCAATCTAGTCTATAGGTTGTCCATTAGCTGCATAGCTGGTAAGGTCAGGGTCCGGTCTTCGGAGGTCGTCATCCGACCAAAACCTGCGATAAAGGACATACGGGATTGCCGTTACCTGGGAGCCGGTGTCCAATAATGCTGGGGATGGGATCCCGTCCAGGGTGATGGACAGGACTGGTCATCCACTCACATACTGGTCACGACAGACAGCTGGGACAGGTTTTCTTAATCCTGAGGATTGGCCCTTGGCCCCAGGTTTAGCCTGTTAAAGGACAGACTCTTGCATAATGGCCTGCTTCATTGCAACGGCGGCAGATGGGTTGTCCGGACGAATCATAGCGATCGTTGCTCCTCCCTCGGGATGAGGGACCTCTTCTCCCTCGCATCCAAGGGACGTCTTCTGGACTGTCAGCTAGCAGGATCCTGTGAGGGGTTTTGGATTCTGCTGGGAGTTGCATTGCTTTCAGGATCTGGGTGAAGTCCAAGTCCACATCACTGTGTTCCAGGGACTACAGCCTCATCTGCTTTCTATCCTCAGAGGAGTTCAGGCCCTGCAAGAACTGTTCTGTCATTATTCTATTCCCCTCCTGATCACTGACAGGGTCCACGAGCTTGAGGGCCCACAGTGCAGCTTGTAACCTGAGAGCATAGTCTCTAATACTATCTTGGGACTTCTGGCGGCAGTTATAGAAGCCCATTCTCAGCTCTGCCTCTGTGTAATTTTCAAAGGCAGCTTTCAGCTTGGCAAAAATGGTGTCTACAGAGCCCCGGTCATCACTGGTCCAGGTCTCAGCCTCTAGTTCTGATGCTCCAGTCAGTTGTCCCAACACCACTGCGGCCCTCTGCTTGCCGGTCATTGCGTATAAATCCAGCAGGGTGCCAATCTTTTTTTTTTAATGTGGTCAGGGTGTCCGCCTTGCCAGCATATTGGGGCAGCCAGGTTGCCCCTGGGACGTATGGTAAGGAGATCGGCCTGATTGTGGAGATTTCAGCCGGCACAGCTGCGACCGCCGCACCGGAGCTAGACGCCGCTACGCTCACCGCGCTGGGACCAGACATCGCTTGGGCTGCGGTGCCCTGGTTGGGGGCAGTAGTACTCACAGTATCCGTCTTCCCTCAGAGTTCCGCTTCCTTCTTCCAATCAGGGCACTTCCTGTCTTTTGCAGGTTACCTCCTCCTCTCGCGGGGTCAGAGCGCTCTGGGGATTCTGGGACGGTCACTCCTCTCCGTGGGTGGTTACTGCAGCTTTTTGATGATGCACTTTCAGCAGTGGCAAAGAAAATGGCGGCAGTTCAAATTTTTCAATCGGACCGCCGAGGCACACTGTCACCCGTCTGAACGGACGCACCTACATTACAAAGATAGTTGAGCCAGGTATATATATATCCAGGGAGTCGCAACTGCCTTTTCTCCCCTTTTTGGACCGTTTGCCGTCAGCGAGGATCAGGTGAGATGGCTTCTAGCTCTGTCTCCTTATGGGTCCCTGCGTTGCTGCTGAGGCTCGGACTCTGTATGTTGGTGAGGTACTTGTAGTTCCCCTCACCGGCAGGTTTTCCCCCGCCAACCGTCACAACACCGCACAGGGTCTGACTAGTGTGAGCGCGCGTATCCCTTAGAAACCGCCGCTCACCACTACCAGACAGGCTCGCTCCGCTCCTTTCCTGACAACCTCTGCACTTTAGCTCCCAGCCCCTCAACTACAACCCTTGAAAAAAATTGAAGGCTAGCCCTCTCTGGAGACTACCCAAGGGTCCCCTCTAAAGGTGTGGGAGACCTGGTTGCTATATGTCTGTGCATACACACCTCATTCTGGCCCTTAGGATTACCTGGAAGCACTGTCGAAGCATGGGTGCAGTACTCAGTGGTGCCTGACCAGGTCAGGGGCGCCACATATATATTATATAAATTTATTTGCATTTTGCAGAGAGAAATAAGAATTTGATCCCTCTGGCAAACAAGACTTAATGCTTGGTGGCAAAACCCTTGTTGGCAGGCACAGCAGTCAGATGTGTTTTGTAGTTGATGATGAGGTTTGCGCAGTTGTCTGGAGGAATTTTGCTCCACTCGTCTTTGCAGATCATCTCTAAAGCCTGCTTTACACGTGTCAATAGAAGCGGAGGGGCGGAGATGAGAGGGACGTAAACATCCCGCCCACCTTCTTCCTTCCTTCCGCATTGCCGGTGGGAGCCGCGGGACGCAGGTAAGCTGAGTGCATCGTTCCTGGGGTGTTACACACAGCGATGTGTGCTACCTCGGGAACATTGAACAACCGAACGTTTAATTTTTAGAAATTGAACGACGTGCATGCGATCAACGTTTTTATGTACAATCGCAATCGCACGTAGCTTTTACACGCTACAATATCACTAACGATGCCGGATGTGCGTCACTTACGACGTGACCCCGCCGACACATCGTTAGATATATTGTAGCGTGTAAAGCCCGCTTAAATCATTAAGATTTTGAGGCTGTTGCTTGGCAACTCAGAGCTTTAGCTGCCTCCATAAGTTTTCTATACGATTAAGGTCTGGAGACTGGCTAGGCCACTCCATGACCTTAATGTGCTTCTTTTTGAGCCACTCCTTTGTTGCCTTGGCTGTATGTTTTGGGTCATTATCATGCTGGAAGACCCAGCCATGACCCATTTTTAATGTCCTGGTGGAGGGTAGGAGGTTGTCATTCAGTATTTTATGGTACATGTGACTCGCCCGCCCCAGGGCCTTAGGTGACTCGGTGTCGCACCGGACTAGTCCGGGGTAGTCAGTGGTGGTGGGGCCCGACTCCGTGACCCTGGCGGAGTCAATTAAAATGGCGGTATGGGGGAGATAATAATAAAGTTTATGTAAGATTCGTAACGTCACCTGTGGATTGTGGCTTTGGAGCCACGGCTGCTGGACGGGACCTCCGGGGCTGGTGTTGTGGCAGCTCAGGTGTTCCTTGCTCCCCACAGTTGGAGCGGGTACCCCGGGTAAACCGTTTGTAAAGTCTATGGTGTATGTTGATGAAGTGCAGGACAAAGCAGATGACACAGGGATTGCAGTTAAGATGTTTTACTCACTGTTGCGTTGACCGGTTACCCGTGGTACGCCGAGATTCACTGTTCTGGGCCTCCGCCGATCCCGGGCAGGTCAAAGGTCAGTACCGGTGCACCCCTCAATGTGCCTTCCCTGGCTGTCTCACTAGCGTCGACCTTCACTAGACTGTCCTGCGTCTCCGCAACCAAGCTTGTCCAAAGGGTGACTGACCTCAGTCCTTTTATTGCTCCCCCTTGCAGGTGATGGGTGGCAGGTTGTGGCCTCAGGTGCCTGAAGCAATCTCCCGAGCCTTTGGATTACTAAAGGGAAATGTTGTCTACCTTTAGCCTGGGGACCGTCCCCGTTATTGCGACCAGATTCTGTACCGCCCCGTGGGCTCGGCTGTGACCGCCGAGCCGCTCGGATCCGTGCTTCTACTGCGGGTGGTGGCTTCTCACGGACCCGGGGGTCACGTCGCTCTGCAAGGGAGTTGGCGCTATACGCGGGGATTTGGGGTGTTTGGATTTGAGGTGATAGTTCGTGACGCCACCCACGGGTTGTGGTGATTGTAGACACCACCACTGCGGTAAAGGTGTAGGGGCCCCCGGGAGCAGTGTAGTAGCGCATCTAGGTGTTGACCCCTCCGTGGGTAGGGGATGTTGGTCCCGGGGTCCGGCGGGCCAGGGCCCAGGTGCAGGGTAAGGCAAGAGAATGAGAGTTTTTAAAGTGCAAAAAGTGACAGATTTTATTAGAGACATGAAGTGGACATCTTAAAAACACTTAAAACATATCTGGACCGGACAATGGCAGTAACATATCCAAAAACCCTGTGTCAATGGGCTGTTAAGTAGAGTTGAGCGCGGTTCGTGGTTCGAGGTTCTCCAGTTCTAGGCTCGAGTGATTTTGGGGCCTGTTCTAGATCGAACTAGAACTCGAGCTTTTTGCAAAAGCTCGATAGTTTTAGAAACGTTCGAGAACGGTTCTAGCAGCAAAAATCCAGCTAAATCCTAGCTTGGTTTCTGCTGTAATAGTGTAAGTCACTCTGTGAATCACACTATTATGACATTTCAGTGTATAGTGTGGGGGAACAGCGCCTTCAGATCACTGCTGTTTCGATCGCCATTTTTTTTTTTTTTTCCTTGTCTTCCTTCCCTAAGCGCGCGCGTGTAGTGGGGCGGGCCAGCATGTCAGCCAATCCCAGACACACACACAGCTGAGTGGACTTTTAGCCAGAGAAGCAACGGCATGTGTGATAGGATGTCCATGTCACATGTCCCTGCATTATAAAACCGGACATTTTCCTCCAGGACGCCATTATCTCTTCTGCGTCTTTGGTGTCAGACATCACTGTCGCAGCTCCGTCCTCCTGAGTCCTATCGCTGATACAGCTGTATGCGCTCCATACACAGTGTTAGACAGCTTAGGGAGAGCACTTTCTAGCAGTCCTTTTAAGGGCTCAAACCGGCAGGGTCAGAGAGCCATAAGTGACAGGTCCTGAAAACAGCGCCAGCGTCTGTGTAGCCCAGGTCAGGGATTTCCTCCCTGCATTTCACCATTAGGAGGGAATAGAAAGACAGGCTTCCATTCCTCTACCCATACCCACAATCCTGGCACTGTACCCTCCTGTCCTCTGCACACTCCAACTCATTATAACTAAGCCATTATACTAGCAAACACTCAGTGTACCTAGTGGCATCCTAAACGTGGCTATTGGACTTTGCTATAGTCCCACTAGTGCAAAGACATTTGCAGCACCTCTGCCTGCATTGCACACTCCAACTCATTATAACTAAGCCATTATACTAGCAAACACTCAGTGTACCTAGTGGCATCCTAAACGTGGCTATTGTACTTTTGTCTATTCACACTATTGTAAAGATATTTGCAGCACGTCTGCCTGCATTGCACACTCAAACTTTTTTAAACTAAGCCATTATACTAGCAAACACTCAGTGTACCTAGTGGCATCCTAAACGTGGCTATTGTACTTTTGTCTATTCACACTATTGTCAAGATATTTGCAGCACGTCTGCCTGCATTGCACACTCAAACTTTTTTAAACTAAGCCATTATACTAGCAAACACTCAGTGTACCTAGTGGCATCCTATACGTGGCTATTGGACTTTGCTATAGTCCCACTAGTGCAAAGACATTTGCAGAGCGCGTCTGCCTGCATTGCACACTCCAACTCATTATAACTAAGCCATTATACTAGCAAACAGTCAGTGTACCTAGTGGCATCCTAAACGTGGCTATTGTACTTTTGTCTATTCACACTATTGTAAAGATATTTGCAGCACGTCTGCCTGCATTGCACACTCCAACTTTTTTAAACTAAGCCATTATACTAAAAAACACTCAGTGTACCTAGTGGCATCCTAAACGTGGCTATTGTACTTTTGTCTATTCACACTATTGTAAAGATATTTGCAGCACGTCTGCCTGCATTGCACACTCCAACTCATTATAACTAAGCCATTATACTAGCAAACACTCAGTGTACCTAGTGGCATCCTAAACGTGGCTATTGTACTTTTGTCTATTATTATTATTATTATTATTTATTATTATAGCGCCATTTATTCCATGGCGCTTTACAAGTGAGAGTCTATTGAGAGTGTCTATTCACACTATTGTCAAGATATTTGCAGCACGTCTGCCTGCATTGCACACTCCAACTTTTTTAAACTAAGCCATTATACTAAAAAACACTCAGTGTACCTAGTGGCATCCTAAACGTGGCTATTGTACTTTTGTCTATTCACACTATTGTCAAGATATTTGCAGCACGTCTGCCTGCATTGCACACTCCAACTCATTATAACTAAGCCATTATACTAGCAAACACTCAGTGTACCTAGTGGCATCCTAAACGTGGCTATTGTACTTTTGTCTATTCACACTATTGTAACGATATTTGCAGCACGTCTGCCTGCATTGCACACTCCAACTCATTATAACTAAGCCATTATACTAGCAAACACTCAGTGCAGGGCCGGCTCCAGGTTTTTGTGGGCCCCGGGCGGAAGAGTCTCACTGGGCCCCATCCACACGCAGACACGCACACACACATACAGGCATACGCACATATACATATTTGAAGACAAAAATACTTATAAACAGACAAATCTATAGTCATACACACTGACATACATAGATACACATCATTGCATACAGACACATACCCGCTTGTCTGCATCCAGCTCCTCCTAGACATGTGGCTGTGCTGCATGATGGTCGTAACAGACATGGCCGTGCACAGTGCACACTGACACTGCTGTATATACATCACAGGAGGGGAAGAGGTATAGACATTACTGGGGAGGGCATAGATGTTACTGGAGTAGCAAACAGCTCTGGGGGTATACACATTACTGGGGTGGATTGCACATACGGCTCTGGGGGCTGCACACATGGCTATGGGGGGCGCACGCACAGCTATAATCCATACATACTGTATACACACAGCTCTGCTACACACACCCCTTGATAGCACTGTTGCACACATCTCTGCTGCATCTGTACAGACACAAACACACACACAGCTCTGCTGCATATATACACATCACTGCTGACCGAAGACTATATACACACAGCTTTGCTGCACACATCTCTGCTACGCTGCCCAAACAGCACATAGTCATAAAGCTCTGCTGCCCAGAGTAAATACACACTCTGCTGCCCAAAGAGTATATATACACACAGCTCTGCTGCAGACACCCACTCGGCTCTGCTTCACCCGGACACACACTCGGCTCTGCTTCACCCGGACACACACTCGGCTCTGCTTCACCCGGACACACACTAGGCTCTGCTTCACCCAGACACCCACTCGGCTCTGCTTCACCCAGACACCCACTCGGCTCTGCTTCACCCGGACACCCACTCGGCTCTGCTTCACCCAGACACCCACTCGGCTCTGCTTCACCCAGACACCCACTCGGCTCTGCTTCACCCAGACACCCACTCGGCTCTGCTTCACCCAGACACCCACTCGGCTCTGCTTCACCCAGACACCCACTCGGCTCTGCTTCACCCAGACACCCACTCGGCTCTGCTTCACCCAGACACCCACTCGGCTCTGCTTCACCCAGACACCCACTCGGCTCTGCTTCACCCAGACACCCACTCGGCTCTGCTTCACCCAGACACCCACTCTGCTCTCCTGCACCCACACACACACTCGGCTCTCCTGCACCCACACACACATTCGGCTCTGCTCCACCCACACACACACTCGGCTCTGCTCCACCCAGACAAACACTCGGCTCTGCTTCACCCAGACACCCACTCGGCTCTCCTGCACCCACACACACACTCGGCTCTCCTGCACCCACACACACACACTCGGCTCTGCTCCACCCAGACACCCACTCGGCTCTGCTTCACCCAGACACCCACTCGGCTCTGCTTCACCCAGACACCCACTCGGCTCTGCTTCACCCAGACACCCACTCGGCTCTGCTTCACCCAGACACCCACTCGGCTCTGCTTCACCCAGACACCCACTCGGCTCTGCTTCACCCAGACACACACTCGGCTATGCTTCACCCAGACACACACTCGGCTCTGCTTCACCCCGACACCCACTCGGCTCTGCTTCACCCCGACACACACTCGGCTCTGCTTCACCCCGACACACACTCTGCTCTGCTTCACCCCGACACACACACACTCTGCTCTGCTTCACCCCGACACACACTCGGCTCTGCTTCACCCAGACACACACTCGGCTCTGCTTCACCCAGACACACACTCGGCTCTGCTTCACCCAGACACACACTCGGCTCTGCTTCACCCAGACACCCACTCGGCTCTGCTTCACCCAGACACCCACTCGGCTCTGCTTCACCCAGACACACACTCGGCTCTGCTTCACCCAGACACACACTCGGCTCTGCTTCACCCAGACACACACTCGGCTCTGCTTCACCCTGACACACACTCGGCTCTGCTTCACCCAGACACACACTCGGCTCTGCTTCACCCAGACACCCACTCGGCTCTGCTTCACCCAGACACCCACTCGGCTCTGCTTCACCCAGACACCCACTCGGCTCTGCTTCACCCAGACACCCACTCGGCTCTGCTTCGCCCAGACACCCACTCGGCTCTGCTTCGCCCAGACACCCACTCGGCTCTCCTGCACCCACACACACACTCGGCTCTCCTGCACCCACACACACACTCGGCTCTGCTCCACGCAGACAAACACTCGGCTCTGCTCCACCCAGACACCCACTCGGCTCTGCTCCACCCAGACACCCACTCGGCTCTGCTTCACCCAGACACCCACTCGGCTCTGCTTCACCCCGACACCCACTCGGCTCTGCTTCACCCCGACACCCACTCGGCTCTGCTTCACCCCGACACCCACTCGGCTCTGCTTCACCCCGACACCCACTCGGCTCTGCTTCACCCCGACACCCACTCGGCTCTGCTTCACCCCGACACCCACTCGGCTCTGCTTCACCCCGACACACACTCGGCTCTGCTTCACCCCGACACACACTCGGCTCTGCTTCACCCAGACACACACTCGGCTCTGCTTCACCCAGACACACACTCGGCTCTGCTTCACCCAGACACACACTCGGCTCTGCTTCACCCAGACACACACTCGGCTCTGCTTCACCTAGACACACACTCGGCTCTGCTTCACCCAGACACACACACTGTTGTAGTTATCTCCTTTTAATGCAAGGGGTTTTAGATTATGATGGGACATGATCTGAGACATGTGCAAACGCGGCTCTGGGGGCCCCACACACTCGGCTCTGGGGGGCCCCCACACACTCGGCTCTGGGGGGCCCCCACACACTCGGCTCTGGGGGGCCCCCACACACTCGGCTCTGGGGGGCCCCCACACACTCGGCTCTGGGGGGGCCCCCACACACTCGGCTCTGGGGGACAGCACATAGTTGGGGGCCAGGACATACATCTCAGGGGGGAAAAAAGCCCATGCAGCTCACTGGGGCCCATAAATCGGGGGGCGGGGAGGGTTGTAGAACATACCACTCAAATCACTGTGGAGAGGGGGCCCACACAGCGCTGGAGGGCAGCATTGTGCTGGGGGTCGCTGGCTGGCACTGTTCCTTGTCTTCATCTGTGGGACAGTGACTGGAGCAGGACGCTGTGTGATAGCTCCGCCCACAGATGAAGTTCAGAAAAGGAGTTTACAGGTTTACAGGGAACGCTGAGGACAGCGTGCCTTAAAGGGACAGCACCTGCAGTTTCCTGCAGAGGACTGTGGTTCCCAGAACTCGCGAATGGGCCCCCCCGGCTGTCCAGGGCCCCGGCATTTGCCCGGGTATGCCGGGTGGTGACGCCGGCCCTGACTCAGTGTACCTAGTGGCATCCTATACGTGGCTATTGTACTTTTGTCTATTCACACTATTGTAACGATATTTGCAGCACGTCTCCCTGCATTGCACACTCCAACTTTTTTAAACTAAGCCATTATACTAGCAAACACTCAGTGTACCTAGTGCCATCCTAAACGTGGCTATTGTACTTTTGTCTAGTCACACTAGTGCAAATCTATGTGCAGCACCTCTGCATGACACCCTCCTGCTCTGTTTTTAATAAGCTATAATGATAGCACAAAATACTGCCATTTAGTGGCATCATAGAACTGGCTGTTGTATTCCATTAGTGCCCCACTGGTGCCAAGCTATTTCTAGCACCTCTACATGACACCCTCATGCACATTTTGCTACGCTAATGTTATAGCAAACTCAGGGAATTCATTGCTGCATTTCATAATTCGGAGGGATAGAAAGTCAGGCTTCCTTTAGCTTTTCCTTCTGTTCATAGACAGCATCTCCAAGAGCAATTTCCCCTCCACGTCTAAGTGTGGAGAGGCAGCTAGTGCGCATGCGTGTGCCGATGTACCCCAGCTGCAGCATAATTACAGTGTTTCGCCTAGTGAGTATGCTCAGCCTGACTGTGTTATTCCTGACGCTAAGTCTTCTTTTCGGGATACAGCGCATGCTCCCACACTAAGTGTGAAAAGCCTCTTTGCACAGGTGCTTGCATTCCGTGCCGGGTCTAAGTCCTGTTTTGTGCCTAGACACCATGCTAAAGCTGATAGTCTTTTTTCAGAGACTGTATTTCATGCTACTGAGCATGCTCAGGCACTTCCTGCATCAGAGACTAGGTCCGGTAATGAACTCTTTGGCCCTGGCCCTGATGTGGGGGTCCCATATAGACCACAGGGCATCAGGTGTCCTCCCAAATGGCTTGCAGAGGCCCACACCTATGACTTGTCACCGCATTATTGATGGTCAGACGATGACTGGTGAGGTGTTTGGGTCATGGCAGCCATGAGGTCATCATTGAAGTTGCGGTTCCAAATAGGACGCTAGTTATGCCACTCATGACGTGTCACTCTACTTTTGTCTCCAGGAGGTGCATTGTGGTTCACCCTGGTTTGGGGCGGACCCAGGTTATAAAAGGGGCTGGAGCCAACAAGGAGGTGCGCAGTCTTCTATTATGCTCCGAAAGAGCACACCTCCATGTGTTGAACCCATTGCGGCTTTAGGCCAGAGGTAGGCAGGGATAGGGTGTCGATGCAGGCCACCACCACAGTTGGTAACGCAGAACGGTTAAGACCAGCTCCTGTCCTACCAGTCCTGCTTGTGCAGCCCAGTGGCATTAACAGGCCTGCTGCTGCTGATGCGCCTGCTGTCCACAGGTGTGCCCCTACGCACACGGTCAGCGTACTCAATGGCCCCTGTGTTGTTAACAGGGAGTTCCTGGGCTGGGTGGGCATGTGGACCCTGTGACGCTAACAGGGCTCACAGTCTCCAGATCCGAATGGCGTCTAACTCGGTTCAGGCTACTATTAGTTTCATAGCCACACAGCTCTGTATCCTCCACCAAACCTTCCAGTTGCCAACCTCTCCTTTTCCAACTGGGAGCACGGTGGACACTGACTGCTGATGGGGATATATACCTTTCTCTTTCTTTTCTTATTAATTTTCGTTATATCGCGGTCACAGATTATATACCACTTTATCCAAATCTGCCAGTCCCACTGTAACAGATGGTGTTTCTTCAGCAAATGTTACAGTTGCTTAACCACCAAATCCACGGACCAAAACTTTTTTCCCCTTTCCAACACACCTGTTCCCCTTTCCAACAGCATCTGTCCTTTTTCAACTCATTTTGGTATATGACCAAAAGTGCAACTGTGCAGGGACACCGTACTCAACGCCATCTCAGCACAGCAGCCATCCCTCGGTCCCTCCGATGTGGACAAGGAAAAGACCATTTCCTCCTATCCATGACAAAGCGTTGAGATTCACTCTGTGCAGCACTGGTGTTTAGTGGAAAAGTAGATCTAAGATTGCGTACCCCATTCTGCAGATACTCCTGTATACGTGCGTCCATTTCTATGGCAGGAATTAGTTCGCCAAATTTTGTCTTGTACCGGGGATCTAACAGTGTGGCAACCCAGTATTCAGGATTACTTCAAATTCATACAATCCGAGGGTCATGTAGGTAGTGCAGCAAGAAGGCGCTCATGTGTCTTGTGCATCCAGGAGGACCAAGTCCTTGGTGTGTTGGTGGCAGAGAGGTGAGAATCGTGCATCCTTCCTCTGCCCTCTCCCCACAACCTCGCACAACCGAAATGTGAGCAAGCTCTCACTCATCTGCTGAGTCTTCCATGCCCATCGCCAGTTCCTCCTCCATTTCTTCATGGGCTCCTGCACTTTCATCAACACTTTTTGCTGATACTATGCGCCCTTGTTAATCCCTCTCCCTCACCATGAATGCCGCATAGGTGCCGCTGACCATCTGGACCTCGTAGATCTTGTTATCCCTTCCGCATATGACTCCTCTTGTACTTCCTCCCCTTCCTCTTGTCCCAACACCTGACTCCGAATAATAATTACAGTGTGCTCCATCATGTAGATGACCAGAATTGTCACGCTGAAAATGACATTGCCAGTGCTAAACATCTTCGTCGACATTTGTAAACTGTGTAGCAGGGTGCATAGGTCCTTGATCTGACACCACTCCAGCAGCGTGATCTGCACCACCTCTTGATCAAGTTATCCCAGGCTATATGTCATACCGTATTTCAGCAGGGCTCTGCGGTGCTGCCACACACGCTGCAACATGTGCAGATTCCAATTCCTGCGTGTCGGAACATCGCATTTCCAGCGTTTAACTAACAGACCCTAAGACTTCCGGAGTGATGAAAGTTGTTGAGCTGCTGTGTGCGCACGATGGAAGTGAGCACATAGCGAGCGTGCCCGCTGCACAAGGCCATGTAGGCCGGGATGGTGTTTTAAAAATTGCTGGAGAATTCGGTTCAACACGTGAGCCATACAAGGCACGTGTGTCACATTGCCCTGAGGATGGCCCGCAGCCAGGTTTGCATCATTGCCGCACACGGCTGTTAAGTCACCAACGGAGTCCGCTCCGTCAATTTGTACTCCGGTCGCCAGGTGACAACGTGTTCCTTTCATGAATAGTGCTGATGATGGGAGAGGAGTCGATGCCAGCGGCGCAGGTGGACGCAGGTTATGCTCACCCACTGGGCTGCATTACCTTGACAGATGCAGAATCTCTGGCTGAATGTAGCTGGTGGGTATCTCACAGATGAAATACCATCATTCAGCTACAACCAATGGGAAGACACCACACCCTTTTTTATGCCCATCCTGTCTGCAGACCACTGCCAGACATAGCTATGACCTCTGGTTACTTTTACCCCCAGTTCAGTTTTATGATTTTGTGTGCTTGTTACCTGACTACTTTTCCTGCTTGCTGTTTATGTACCTTGTTGGCCGATCCGCATTTCACCTCTGCTTGTTTTCTGATTAAGTCCTGGCCGTCCCATTCTGTTCCTGTTCCTCAATTAACGTTTTGACCCTGCCTGACTACTATTCTCTGGAACTGCAGCCTTCCACAGGTATTAATCACCTTGGGCCCTGTGCAATTCCTAATCCCTGTATAGGGGTTAAAGGGTTTCAGGGTTCTAGGGGTCCTGCTTGGTGAGTGGCTTCCCTCTAGCCTATCATTAACAGCCCATCTGAGTGTGTGGATCGAGGAAGGCATTACACCGTGCTCTCTGCAGAAGGCCATGTGGTCCAGGATAGTGCTTTAAAAATTGCTGGACAACCAGGTTCAACACGTGAACCACACAAGCCATGTGTGTCACATTGTCACAGCGAAGGCCCGCACCCATGTTTGCATCATTGTCGCACCCGGCCTTCCCTGGCTGCTGGTTGAGTGGAGACAACCATTGATGAAACTCGGTATCCAGAGCTAACCGTCCACAACTTCTCAGCGGTGTGACTCACATTTCCCATACATTTCAAAGTAAAACTTTGACCGCCTGATGGCATTGAGCTCTGCTGCCAGCATAGTAAGGAGGTGTGTGGTAGTGCTTGTGCGCAGTTACAAGGAAGGGTGGCCTGACCACACAGGGTTTGCGCCAAGGTGGAGGACCCACACGAGGTTGAAGAGGCCGAAGCAGTGTATTAACTTCTACATACAGAAGAAGGATTGAAAAAACTCGTGGGGACGGCAAGACTTGGACAGCAGACCCTTCTCCATCTCTCACCATAGTTTGCCAGTGCCCAGTCAGTGACATGTAATGACCCTGTCTATGCTTACTGGTCCAAGTATCTGTGTTGAAATGCACCCTGTCGCACACAGAGTTTCTCAAGGAAGTGAGGAAGTGGTGATGTTGTGTGCGACATGCTGGTGTAGCGCGGGCATGCTGTTCTTGGAGAAGCAGTGGTGATTGGGCATCTTGTACTGGATCACAGCGACAGACATAAGGTCTCTAAAATCCTGTGTGTCCACTAGGCGGAAAGGCAGCATTTCGGTAGCCAAGAGCTTACAGAGGGATAGAGTCAACCTCTTCGCTTTGTCATGGGTCGCAGGAAGTGGCCTTTTATTTGACCACATCTGAGGGACAGAGATCTGGCTGCTGTGTGTAGACGGTGTTGAGTAGGGTGTCCCTGGAAAAATGCAGGTTTGTGAGGAAAGTGCAGGCGGAGACATGATGTTGCCTTCATCCAACGTTGGTGCTATCGATGTCTGAGAGAGCTGTACACACTCACTTGTTTCCCCTTCCAAACCAACTGACGACCTACCAAGCAAACTGCCTGTTGCGGTTACAGTGGTGGAAGTTGTGGGTGGAAAAACAGGTGTGACAGCTGTCCCCACAGTCCTAGAAGATGACGAGCGCGCGGATGCACTGGAAGGGGCAGGCGGTGGATGGTTCGCTCCGCTCGCCCGCATTGCAGCACGGTGAGCTTCCCACCGGGCCATATGATATTTATTCATGTGACGATTCATGGAAGAAGTTGTCAAACTGCTGAGGTTTTGACCTCTACTAAGAGAACCATGACAAATTTTACAGATCACATAATTTGGTCGATCTTTTTCTATGTAAAAAAAGGACCAGGCTAGGCAAGGCTTAGAGGCCATGCGACCTGTTGATCCACCCCGAATAATGCTCAGAGGCAGAGTGGTGGCTGAGGATGCAGTTGTAGACGTGCTACCAGTGCTCCGACTGTGTCCAGGAAGGCGCAAGGTAACTTCGTCGTCTGTTGCATTCTCCTCCACCGCCTCTGTTGACCTCCTCGAGTGTCTGACTGTGGGTTGACAGTAGGTGGGATCTAGAACTTCATCATCAATTGTTGTGTTTGCACTCCCCTCCCCCTCAGACCGAGCCTCTTCTTGCCCTGACCGAATATTTAAGTTGTCATCCCAATCGGGTATCTGCGTCTCATCTTCATCAGTATGTTCCTCATTGTCTATAACCACAGGTGTTGGAAAGGCAGCATTTTGGTAGGCAACAGTTTGCAGATGCTGAAAGTCAACCTCCAAGCCATGTCATGCCCTTCTAAAAGCATGTAAAACACAGCGAGGGGACTCCAACCACAGTCTCCCTCGTTTACACTAACTGTGCCACACACACCCCACTTGACTGGCATCGGTTGACCCCCCTTTTGAAAAAGAAAAAGATGCTTTGCATGAAGCACTCTCAAAAATACGCGTGCCTTTCCCGTCCCCTGGCTGACCCAGGGGAAGAAAAGTCCTCTGAGAGCCATGACTTGTTCATCTTGGTTCTTTTAGAAACACAGCGAGGGGACTCCAACCACAGTCTCCCTCGTTGCCACTAACTGGGCCACACACACCCCACTTGACTGGCATCGGTTGAGCCCCCTTTTGAAAAAGAAAAAGATGCTTTGCATGAAGCACTCTCAAAAATATGCGTGCCTTTCCCGTCCCCTGGCTGACCCAGGGGAAGAAAAGTCCTCTGAGAGCCATGACTTGTTCATCTCGGTTCTTTTAGAAACACAGCGAGGGGACTCCAACCACAGTCTCCCTCGTTGCCACTAATTGGGCCACACACACCCCACTTGACTGGCATCGGTTGAGCCCCCTTTTGAAAAAGAAAAAGATGCTTTGCATGAAGCACTCTCAAAAATACGCGTGCCTTTCCCGTCCCCTGGCTGACCCAGGGGAAGAAAAGTCCTCTGAGAGCCATGACTTGTTCATCTTGGTTCTTTTAGAAACACAGCGAGGGGACTCCAACCACAGTCTCCCTCGTTGCCACTAATTGGGCCACACACACCCCACTTGACTGGCATCGATTGAGCCCCCTTTTGAAAAAGAAAAAGATGCTTTGCATGAAGCACTCTCAAAAATACGCGTGCCTTTCCCGTCCCCTGGTTGACCCAGGGGAAGAAAAGTCCTCTGAGAGCCATGACTTGTTCATCTTGGTTCTTTTAGAAACACAGCGAGGGGACTCCAACCACAGTCTCCCTCGTTGCCACTAATTGGGCCACACACACCCCACTTGACTGGCATCGGTTGACCCCCCTTTTGAAAAAGAAAAAGATGCTTTGCATGAAGCACTCTCAAAAATACGCGTGCCTTTCCCGTCCCCTGGCTGACCCAGGGGAAGAAAAGTCCTCTGAGAGCCATGTCCACATTGTCAGTGGACAGACACGTGTGCTTATCTGCCAGCAGACCCCCAGCAGCACTGAAGACAGGTTCCGAGAGAACACTGGCTGCAGGACACGACAAGATCCCCAAGGCGTACGTGGCGAGCTCAGGCAATTTATCAAGATTGGAAGCCTAAAATGAGCAGGGCTCAAGTTGCACAATAATGGAATCGATGTTTCCTTGCATATACTCATACATCTGTGTGTCCTCCTCTTTTTTCCTTGTCACTTTCCCATGTGTTGTGAGTTGTTTGTCACCTTTTGGACACCTTTGAGGGTGTTTTCTAGGTGTTTTTCTGTGTTTGTGATTGCCTGCCATTGTTTCCTATGCAGTTCGAGTTCGGTTCGTCGAACGTTCGACGAGCCGAACTCGAACGGGACCTCCGTTCGGCGAACCGGCCTCGAGCCGAACCGGGACCGGTTCGCTCATCTCTACTGTTAAGTGCAAATCAATCTCAGTCAAGTAATCACATCATACTTAGATAGAGGCCCATGACACCAAGGGATTAAGCATAATACATACAGTATAGGGTATTAGTGCACAGCACCTGTCGCGGGCGGAGGAGGGGACGCTGCGCTCACCCACTGCTCGGGTCCGGCTGCTGCTGCTCGGTGGTGGCTCGAGCGGTGGGCCGGATCCCGGGGACTCGAGCGGCGCTCCTCACCCGTGAGTGAAAAGGGGGTGGTTTGGTTTAGGGATTTTGTCCGTGACGCCACCCACGGTTGTGGTGAGGTTGTGGCACCACCGCTGCTCTGGACGGGGATCCCAGGAGCGATGACAGGGAGCAGCTTGGATGTTGGTTCTCCCCTCCGTGGGTAGGGGGGTTGGTTGTCCTGGGGCCCCAGTGAGGGTTTTAGGGATGACAGGCGGGTTACGGGGCCTGGTGAGGTGCAGGGTCGCGGGGGCAGCGCTGTGCCGCACGGCACGGTGGTACTCACTCAGCCAGTAATTTACAAGGAGTCTCTGGTCAAACAAACGGCTGGATGGACGGGTCCCACAGGCAGCTGCGGTTGTTCTCCTCCCGGTAGGTTGATGGTGACTGCCTTTCCCTGCACCTGTGTTGTGTTTACGGTTCCAATGGCTTCCCACCGGTAACCCGCTCCCCAGCTTGGATGGATGCTGAGGGAGCCCCTTTTGCCCGCAGGCTCTGGCCCTGGGAACTGTAGCCTTGGCGGTGACTGTGTTTCCCTTTACGGTGTGAGCTGTTGCCTTCAGTCGGGTCTTGACTGCTGGGAAACCCCGGAGGTTCCCTTCGCTAATGGATTTGACCGGTTTTACGGCGACTCCTAGCCTGGTCGAGGTCTGTAAGCCCTGCTGAATGGTGCTGGCTTCTCTTCACTCCCCGATCCGGTACCGGCGGGCCACCGCCCGTCCCCGGTCCGTACGGTTCACTCCAATCAGCCTCTCCTGCAGATGGTCACCACCGTCTGCCAACCTTGCTGTATGTGCCCGGGCCACACACCCGGACACGGTCAGTCTCCTCTACTACCACTTCACTCTCCAAAACTAAACTCTATCTGACTCCTTTTCCCGCCTCCAGGACTGTGAACTCCTCGGTGGGCGGGACCAACCGCCTGGCCCACCCCCTGGTGTGGACATCAGCCCCTGGAGGAAGGCAACAAGGATTTGTGTTTGACTTCGGTGTGCCTAGCCGGGCTGTAGGGTGTGTTGGTGTAGTTCTGTGACGACCTGGCTTGTCCAGGGCGCCACATTCCCCCTTAGTAAAATGCAGACCGTCCGCGGGCTGCCCGTCCATCACCGGTTTTATTTTTGTTTAACTGCAAAAGAGTAAAAATGGTAAAAACATATAAAGACATCATAAACATTTTTCAACGGTACGGCTTCCGCTCTTCTCCCACCCAAACAACCTGGCCCTGATGCTGCCCCTAAGAAGTGGGCGGAACCCCTTGACCCCAGTCCAGCACCAAGTTGCCCGAGCGGGTTCTGTCTCTTTCACGGGACCCGCGTCCATGGGGACCCCTGAACCCCCGGAGGATCGCCACCGGTTACAGTAGTGGCGGGCATGGGCCTTGCTGCTGCTGCTTGGTGGTGGCTCAAGCGGTGGGCCGGATCCCGGGGACTCGAGCGGCGCTCCTCGCCCGTGAGTGAAAAGGGGGGGTTTGGTTTAGGGATTTTGTCCGTGACACCACCCACGGTTGTGGTGAGGTTGTGACACCACCGCTGCTCTGGATGGGGATTCCGGGAGCGATGACAGGGAGCAGCTTGGATGTTGGTTCTCCCCTCCGTGGGTAGGGGGGTTGGTTGTCCCGGGGCCCCGGTGAGGGTTTTAGGGATGACAGGCAGGTTACGGGGCCTGGTGAGGTGCAGGGTCGCGGGGGCAGCGCTGTGCCGCATGGCACGGTGGTACTCACTCAGCCAGTAATTTACACGGAGTCTCTGGTCAAACAAACGGCTGGATGGACGGGTCCCACAGGCGGCTGCAGTTGTTCTCCTCCCGGTAGGTTTATGGTGACTGCCTTTCCCTGCACCTGTGTTGTGTTTACGGTTCCAATGGCTTCCCACCGATAACCCGCTCCCCAGCTTGGATGGATGCTGAGGGAGCCACTTTTGCCCGCGGGCTCTGGCCCTGGGAACTGTAGCCTTGGCGGTGACTGTGTTTCCCTTTACGGTGTGAGCTGTTGCCTTCAGTCGGGTCTTGACTGCTGGGAAACCCCAGAGGTTCCCTTCGCTAACGGATTTGACCGGTTTTACGGCGACTCCTAGCCTGGTCGGGGTCCGTAAGCCCTGCCGAATGGTGCTGGCTTCTCTTCACTCCCCGATCCGGTACCGGCGGGCCACCGCCCATCCCCGGTCCGTACGGTTCACTCCAATCAGCCTCTCCTGCAGACGGTCACCAACGTCTGCCAACCTTGCTGTATGTGCCCGGGCCACGCACCTGGACACGGTCAGTCTCCTCTACTACCACTTCACTCTCCAAAACTAAACTCTATCTGACTCCTTTTCCCGCCTCCAGGACTGTGAACTCCTCAGTGGGCGGGACCAACCGCCTGGCCCACCCCCTGGTGTGGACATCAGCCCCTGGAGGAAGTCAACAATGATTTGTGTTTGACTTCGGTGTGCCTAGCCGGGGTGTAGGGTGTGTTGGTGTAGTTCTGTGACGACCTGGCTTGTCCAGGGCACCACACACCCGTATGAAAGGAAACACAATATCCATAGCCGGCCACAGCAGGAAACCCCAGGAAAACGCCCTGGGTATTTTCCTGGGGTTTCCTGCTGTGGCCGGCTATGGATATTTGTGTTTCCTTTCATACGGGTGCTGTGCACTAATACCCTATACTGTATGTATTATGCCTAATCCCTTGGTGTCATGAGCCTCTATCTAAGTATGATGTGATTACTTGACTGAGATTGATTTGCACTTAACAGCCCATTGACACAGGGTTTTTGGATATGTTACTGCCATTGTCCGGTCCAGATATGTTTTAAGTGTTTTTAAGATGTCCACTTCATGTCTCTACTAAAATCTGTCACTTTTTGCACTTTAAAAACTCTCATTCTCTTGCCTTATTATGCTATTGAGTTTGTGCTACAAGTGGGGAGTTGGTGGTGCCCATACCCACTATCACCCTTATACGGTGTTACGGAGCATAGTATTTATTTACCCGGGTGCAGGGTGTAGTGTTGCGGTGCAGGACAGCGCGGTGCCTGATGGCACTGGTGTACTCACTCTGACACAAGACACTGGAGTCACTGGTAAACCAAACGGAGTGATGAACGGGGCCCGCAACCGGCTGCAGCTTTTCCCAGGTTAGGTTGGTAATGTCCGCTTTTCTCTTGCACCTCTGTATGTGAATCCTGACTCCCGTGCCTAAGCACCGGTAGTCCGCTCCCCGGCGAGTATCTGTCGTAGGAGCCCGTTTGCCTGCAGACGCTGGCCCCTTGGATCTCTGGCCCTTGGCGGTGGCACTTATCCGGAATGGTTGGGCTGTTGCCTTCAATCGGGACTTAGGTGGGAATGAACCCCTGAGGTCCAGACCGCAATCAGTTAATTTGACTATGGTGGTGGCTTCTATCCTAGTTCGGGGTCTGAGTACCCTGCCTGGTGCTCCGGTATCCATTTGGCTCCCCTGTTCGGTTCTGGCGGGCCACTACCCTGTCCCGGTCCCTCACGGTTCCACCGGTCATCTTCCCGGTCTCCTGCAGGCAGCCACTACCGTCTGCCTCCTTGCCAATTGTGACTGGGCTCCGACCCAGCCACCAGAGTAGTCTTTGGCAGGCCTGAACACAGGTCTGCTTCTGGACACAACCTCCCTCCCTCACTGTCAAAAACACTCTCTCTACTCACTTGAACTTGACTACTAGGTTCCCGCCTCCAGGCCTGTGAACTCCTCAGTGGGTGGAGCCAACCGCCTGGCTCCATTCCCCTGATGTGGATAGCAAACCTGGAGGGTGGTGACAAGGCTTTTTAGTTTGACTGCTGTTACATAACTGGGAAGAGGGGTGTGTAGTGTTGTTGTGTCTACCTGGGATGACCTGGATAGTCCAGGGCGTCACAATTCCTCCACCCCAGTGTTCTTGGTGGAACAAGTCCACGGAGGCCTCCCGCACATCCATGGCACTCTGGAACCCTTTTCTTCGGTGTCACCTGGACCTAGCAGGGCCCCAAGGTCTTCACCAAAAAAAACAAGTCTCCTCACTCCTTTCTCTCAGACTGTTACGTCACCACCGGAGTCCGCTCCAGCGACTTCTGCTCCGATCGCCAGGCGACGCCGTGTTCCTGCCGTGGATGGTGCTGGTGATGGGAGAGGAGTCGATGCCAGCGGCAGCGGTGGGCGCAGGCTCCGATCATCCACTGGGCTGGGTTATCTTGGGATCTGCAGTACCACTGGCTGACTGTGGGTGGCGTGTGTCTTCCAGCCTAAGTTGACAGTGTTCAGCTACAGCCAATGGAAAGAAACCACAGCCTTCTTAGTTCCCCTCCTGTCTGCTGACGTCTGCCAGAGATAGTTCTGATTTCCTGGCTCCTGGTCTGCCCTATTCTGTTTTGTGATTCCTGTGTGCTGACTTCTGCGTGTTTTCTGACTAACCTTCTGCCTGCTGTTTTTGTACCTCGCTGCCCGATCCGGATTTGACCTCTGCAACGTTTTCTGATTACGTCTTTGCCTGCCGATTCTGTCCCTGTTCTGCTATTCCTGGTTTGACCCTGCCTAATGACTACTCTCATCGGACTGCATCCTTCCACAGGTAGTGATCTCCAGGGCCCTGTGTAATTCCAAATCCCTGTATAGGGGTTAAAGGGTTTCAGGGTTCTAGGAGTCCTGCTTGGTGAGTGACTTCCCTCTAGTCTGTCCATTACATCCCACCTGAGTCTGTTGATCCAGGCAGGCGTTACACAGACCTCTTGTCACAGTCCCTCTCACAGACTCCTGTCCACTGTCACTTCTCTGACAGACTGCCTAGTTCAAACTTGAACTAACCGGTTTTCCTAACTGACCCACTGACTCCTCCTACACTCCCTCCTGCCAGGCTCCACCCCTCTAGGTCAGTGAATGGGATTTAAGGCCCCATAACCAGGTATACTGGTCGCTACTCTCAGCATTAATGGGGTACCTGCCTTAAACTCTGACCCAGTGTGTGACCTAACAATTGGTGTGTGCAGGTTTTGTCTGTGTACCAGTAGATGACCTCCTTCTTACCCAGGATGGGATACCACACCTCTGGCTGAGGTGCAGTATCTATGTGGCGACGAAAGCCTCAGGGGCACCACACATGGCTCCATCCATTGTTCCATTGATGCGGTGAAGTAGTCCAGTGCCCTTAGCAGAGAAACACCCCCAAAACGTAATTGATGTACCCCAGGGCTTTGGGGTACTCGGTCCCGGGCAGTATATTACTGGGAAAGTTCACTGGGTGGACGTTGCCCGTTTCCGTGACCCTGGCGGTCGCTTAAAAGGGGATTTGTTCAAGGGAAAAATAAAAATAAAAGGTTTGCCGTGACACCACTTGCGGTATGCGGCTATATGGTGAAAGCCGCCACTGCAAAGTCTCCTGCTGCTGGGGCTGGTTGTATTGGGCAGCTTAGGTGTGATGGCTCTCCGCAATTAGAGCTTCCCCCCCGGTGGATGATGATGGTGGTTGTAGTATATAGGTGCAAAGGTGTAGGAAGATATCAGACAACACAGGGGCTGCGGCTTAACTTGTGCTTTATTCACTGGTTTTGAGTTGCTGCTACCCGGTGTGTGCTGGTCTTTACCAATCCGGTATTTCCTTTGTTCCAGTGACGGTGTAGTGAACTGGTGAGCTTTACTTCCATGCACCCTGTAGCAGTTGGTAGATCCCCGTGGCCTGGAGCGTTTTCTTGAACTAGGGCCCTGTTCCCTGTCGGTGCTCAGTCCTGTGAGTACTGGTACGTACTCTCCCAGTGACTGTACTCCTTTCTTACTCAGTTGTCACTTTACACTTTTCTGTCAGCACGTCAACTTCTGACTGACTTGGTGTCTGGTTACTATTCAACTGACAAGATGGCCGTCGTCCGTCCACTTCACTGACTAGCCCCTCCTCCTCTCAGGTCTCTGACTAGTGGATTGGATGCGTCCCAGCCAATAGGTGACCACCCGTTAATTCCATGTCTATTCTGTCACCCAGTCTGGAGAAAAGGGCGTGGTTTGTGTGTGTGTTGTTGTTATTACAAGCACTGGTCTTCCAAGAATCTGGGGTTGTATGTAGTAGCCTTTGGCACCTGACAGTCAGAGGTGCCACATAATGTTTCTACCTCCATGCCTGACAGTGGGGACGGTGTTCTTTGGGTCATATGCAGAATCTCTCTTCCTCCAAACATGGAGAGTTGAGTTAATGCCAAAGAGCTCAGTTTTTGCCTCATCTGACCACAGCAGCTTCTCCCAATCACTCTCATTATCATCAAGGTGTTCATTAGCAAACTTCAGACAGGCTGCACATGTGCTTTCTTGAGCAGTGGGACTTTGCGGGCACTGCAGGATTTTAATCCATTACGGCTTAATATGTTACCAATGGTTTTCTTGGTGACAGTGGTCCCAGATGCCTTAAAATCATTAACAAGTTCCCCCCATGTAGTTTTAGGCTGATTTCTCACATTCCTCATGATCGTGGATACCCCATGAGGTGAGATTTTGCATGGTGCCCCAGATTGAGGTCGATTGACACTCATTTTGTATTTCTTCCATTTTTTTACTATTGCACCAACAGTTGTCTCCTTCTCATCCAGCCTCTTACTTATGGTTTTGTAGCCCATTCCAGCCTTGTGCAGGTCTATGATCTTGTCCCTGACATCCTTAGAAAGTTCTGTGGTCTTGCCCATGTTGTAGAGGTTTGAGTTTGACTGATTAATTGAGTCTGTGGACAGGAGTCTTTTATACAGGTGACAATGTCTGTAATGCAGGTAACGAGTTGATTAGGAGCGTCTAAGGGGCACTTTGCACACTGCGACATCGCAGGCCGATGCTGCGATGCCGAGTGTGATAGTGCCCGCCCCCGTCGCAGCAGCGATATGTGGTGATAGCTGGCGTAGCGAAAATTATCGCTACGGCAGCTTCACACACACACTCACCTGCCGTGCGACGTCCCTGTGGCCGGCGACCCGCCTCCTTGTTAAGGGGGCGGGTCGTGCGGCGTCACTGCGACGTCACACGGCAGGCGACCAATCGGAGCGGAGAGGCGGAGATGAGCAGGATGTAAACATCCTGCTCACCTCCTTCCTTCCGCATATCCTACGGAAGCCGCAGTGACGCCAGTAGGAGATGTTCCTCGCTCCTGCGGCTTCACACACAGCGATGTGTGCTGCCGCAGGAGTGAGGAACAACATCGGACCATCGCGTCGGCGTAATTATGAATTACGCCGACGCTGCAGCGATGATACGATTACGACGCTTTTGCGCTCGTTAATCGTATCATCCAGGCTTTACACACTGCGATGTCGCATGCGATGCCGGAAGTGCGTCACTTTTAATTTGACCCCACCGACATCGCACCTGCGATGTCGCAGTGTGCAAAGCCCGCCTAAGTGTCTGTAGAAGCCAGAACTCTTAATGGTTGGTAGGGGATCAAATACTTATTTCTCTCTGCAAAATGCAAATTAATTTATATAATTTATACAATGTGATTTTCTGGATTTTATTTTGGATATTCTATCTCTCACTGTTAAAATTAATCTACCCTTAAAATTATAGACTGTTCATGTCTTTGTCAGTGGGCAAACTTACAAAATCAGCAAGGGATCAAATAATTATTTCCTTCACTGTATACTCGTCTGAGACATGTGTCCCTATGGCCAATCATGATCCACTTCCCTGTCCTCGCTAGCCAGAGGGGCCAGTGAAGCTGCTGCAGATTGGCAGTAGGGTTGCATGACATAATGTCAGGTGAGCCCCAGGAGAGCCAGTCCTGAAATCGCTGGAACAGCATGTATACAGGAGATGAATATAGCTGCTATTATTTTATTCGGAGAAGACATTGTGATTAAGAAGGCAGCAAGAAAAAAGACTGAACACTGGGCACTATTCAGTACAGGCGCTTCCACAAAATGAGTGGCTCCGTAGAACAAGCTACTGTCTGTTAAAAAGTCCCGCTTAGCAAGGCAATAATAAACAGCCGTCTCCTGTGGTGCTCATTTCAAAGCTTGAGAGTTCCATAAACGATCCATTGTAGAAAAAGAAAGGCACTCACTAGGCTTGCTGTGACAAATCCTTTAATCCGACATCAAGTTTCAGGTAATAAAAAGTCTGTAGGGGAGGGGGTGCATGGAGCACGCGTAACGACGGCCGTTTCGTGCCTATACGGCGCTTCGACAAGACCCACTGTGGATTGTCATATCTTTAAACTCGTCAAGAGTTGGATATTGACTAAAAAGGCCACTTATTTTGGTGGTTATGGTGGTCTCCTAAAAAGAGCCACTCCTTGGCTAGGTGCTTCCCGGAGGGATATCTGGCTATTTTCCGTGTTGAGACTCCTAACAGAGGCTCCATGGACTTTTTTGATTTGCATATTTTCCAGGGGGCAATGCACCTAGGATTTCACTGTGCTGAGCGCCTTTGCTGGCTGCCAGCAGTGTTTTCTCTGGCTGGTCTCCCCGAGATCAGTGATTGTTTTGTCTTGTTGGTCTACTAGGCATTGCTCCCACCTGGCCAGAATCCTTCTCCACACTGATGAGGGGCAACACCCCGAAACAGCTGTCTGTGGATGGATACCTGGCCTTGGTATTTTCCTTGTCATATCTTTAAACTCGTCAAGAGTTGGATATTGACTAAAAGGGCCACTTAATATGGTGGTTATGGTGGTCCCCTAAAAAGAGCCTCTGCTTGGCTAGGTCCTTCCCAGAGGGATATCTGGCTATTTTCTGTGTCAAGACTCCTAACATACTTTCCAGGGGGCAATACACCTCGGATTTCACTGTGTTGAGCACCTTTGCTGGCTGCCGGCAGTGTTTTATCTGGCTGGTCTCCCTGAGATCAGTAATTGTTTTGTCTTGATGTGTGATTAAGGCTATGTGCGCACAGTGCGTTTTTCGCGGCGTTTTTGCGTGTTTTTCGGGTGCGTTTTTGGCCTCAAAACTGCAGGACTTTGCTTCCCCAGCAGAGACTATGAGTTTTCATTTTTGCTGTCCGCACACATCTGTTTTTTTTACCTGCGTTTTTGAGTTAAAAAAAAAAATGGACATGTCAGTTCTTTCCTGAGTTTTTCTGCGTTTTCCGCCCATGCAATGCATTTGAAAAACGCAGCAAAACGCAGAGATCAAAAACTCAGCAAAGCGCAGCCAAAAATGCACCAAATTACGGCAAAAACGCATGCGTTTTTGATGCGTTTTTTCGACGCAGGTGCGTTTTTGTGCGTTTTTAGCGGCCAAAAACGCACAAAAACGCAGCGTCAAAAAGACGCAGTGTGCGCACATAGCCTAAGAAGGAGTTGTTCAAGTAGTCGAAAACCCTTTGAAATTACACAGAAAATAAATAAATTAGAGCAGACATTGACTTTAAACATCTAGCTAATATCTTAATAATAACAATAATAATAATAATAATAATAAAGTTTATTTATATAGCGCCAACATATTCCGCAGAAATTTACAATCTGGTGGGGGGTTGTATAGACAAATACAAAACAAAATAGTACAGAATTCAACCGCTACAGTAGGAATGAGGGCCCTGCTCGAAAGCTTACAATCATGGGGTATGATTGTATTGAATCATAAGCATGAGGATCCGTGATGAGGATTGTGGGCTTATGTACATTGGCCAATTTACTAACTAATACCTCATATATATTTGAAATATATTTTTTGCACCTTTTTTTAACAGGGGGTGCAGCCGGGCCTCTTAATACGGCCGTGCATAGTGGAGTCTCTGTCCCTTGTGTGCTGCAGTGAGTAGTGTCCGGGTAACCCGCCTAACCTAATAGTAAGGGCGTAATAATAGGTTGCTGGCTGGATACCATGCGCATACGAGTGTGAACAGTGCCCTATGCGCGCCACTAGTGTGCAATTTACCTTGCACCTGTGAAGTGTCCATCATGTTGAGAGGTTTGTCTGCATCCTGTTGGTGCATTAGATGTGTTGGCCTGGGCTAACTGGACTGGTTGCCCTCTTTTTTGCTGTGAGTATATTATTTATATAGCGCCAACATATTCCGCAGAAATTTACAATCTGGTGGGGGGTTGTATAGACAAATACAAAACAAAATAGTACAGAATTCAACCGCTACAGTAGGAATGAGGGCCCTGCTCGAAAGCTTACAATCTATGGGGAAAAAGGGGGACACAAGAGGTGAAGCACACTTGTAGATCTGGCCAGCCATTGTTATGCTAGTTAATTGGTTACATATAAAGATGAATGATCTGGCCTTTAGACACTAAAGGCCCCGTCACACTAAGCAACATCGCTAGCAACATCGCTGCTAACGAACAACTTTTGTGACGTTGCTAGCGATGTTGCTGTGTGTGACATCCAGCAACAACCTGGCCCCTGCTGTGAGGTCGTTGGTTGTTGCTGAATGTCCTGGGCCATTTTTTAGTTGTTGCTCCCCCGCTGTGAAGCGCAGATCGCTGTGTGTGACAGCGAGACAGCAACAACTAAATGTGCAGGCAGCAGGAGCCGGCTTCTGCGGAGGCTGGTAACCAATGTAAACATCGGGTAACCAAGAAGCCCTGTCCTTGGTTACCTGATATTTGCCTTTGTTACCAGCCTCCGCCGCTCTCACTGTCAGTGCCGGCTCCTGCTCTGTGCACATGTAGCTGCAGGACACATCGGGTTAATTAACCCGATGTGTGCTGTAGCTAGGAGAGCAGGGAGCCAGCGCTAAGCAGTGTGCGCTGCTCCCTGCTCTGTGCACATTTAGCTGCAGTACACATCGGGTAGTTAACCCGATGTGTGCTGTAACTAGGAGAGCAGGGAGCCAGCGCTCAGTGTGCGCCAACTCCGACGTCATGTCACTGAAGAGGGAAATTTAAATACAGCCAGAGAGAGGGAGGAACAGGCAGCGGGGGGCGGGGATACACGTGCATAACACGCCTGGACATCAGGAGAGAGGGAGGAACAGGCTGGTGGGGGGGGGCGGAGATACACGTGCATAACACGCCTGGACATTAGGAGAGAGGTGCACAGTGCACGAATTTTCAAACTTTATAAAGTTGGATTTCGCTGCCTAAACACCCGAGCTGCCCCCTGATGGTATGTACACAATGTGCCTGATAGTGCCAGTACTGCACTGGCTGCACCTTATACACGAAAAACCTGATGTTCGGTTCCCTTTAATAGATCATTTGAGACTTTGGTGAGGGCCGTTTCGGTTGAGTGTAAAGAGCAGAAACTAGATTGAGAGGGATCAAGAAGTGAGTTTTCAGATAAATATCGGATTAGCTGAGAGTGGACAAAGCGTTCCAGGAGCTTAGAGATAAAGGGAAGGTTAGAGACTGGTCTGTAGTTAGCGGCACAGTTCTGATTGAGGTAAGGTTTTTTAAGTAGACGGGTTATGATGGCATGTTTAAATGATGAAGGAAAGATACCTGATGATAGAGAGAGGTTAAACATTTTGGTTAGATAGGTAGTGACAGCTGGGGAGAGAGCCTGAAGGAGATGTGAGGGAAGAGGGTCACTGGTGCAGGTTGTTGGGAGAGACGAGGAGACGCGTCACTCATCTTCTGTGACAGGCTCGAATATTGATAGTGAGCTTGAGGTGCGGGAGAGGAGGGGATCCAGGCTCTGAGGGGATTTTTCAAAGATTTCTTTGCGGATGTCGTTAATCTTTTGTAAGAAGAAAGTGGCCAGATCATCAGAGCTTAGGTTGGTGACCGGGGTCTGTGCTTTAGGGCTCAGGAGGGAGTGGAAGGTTTCATAGAGTCGCTTAGGATTGTTGGCCAGTGAAGTGATGAGAGTGGTAAAGTATACTTGTTTATCCAGATGGAGAGCAGAGTTGTAGGTTTTGAGCATGAACTTATAGTGGATGAAGTCTTCAGCTGAGAAGGATTTTCTCCACAGACGCTCAGCACACCTGGAACAGCGCTGTAGGAAACGTGTTTGAAGCGTGTGCCAGGGCTGCCGCTGCCGGTGTGGTTTATTTCTGCATGTAGCTGGTGCAGCATATCTTGCCAACATATTGTTTGCTCAGGAGTTGGAAAGAAAACACAACCAACAGCATTATATAAATACATTGAACATCTAATTTGGAACAAATTGCTGGGGACCGTATCTCACGTAAGATCTTGCTATGAGATTGGTGGATACTTGCCTGGGATTTATAACACAAAGACAATTTGTAGTATTTACTGTCTGTCATCATGTGATGTGATTATATCTTCTGTCTGTTTCTAGGAAAGTTGAATCATTCATTAGTGTAAATTTTTTCTTGCTCTATTACGTGAGAAAAATATCTTTTAAACAAGTTCATACAACTAAACACTAAAGCCTTCTCTGGAAATCCCTCCTGTGAAAACGCCTAAGGCACAATACACAAGGCAAGAATAGCAGCATTTGTCTTTCCAAGGAACTTGCTGTCTATTCTTCTTAATAGGTAAGAAATATAACTTAATATTATATATTATAATTTATCAACTATTGTTACATAAGTACATTTATATTTCTACAACATGCAGCTAGTTTTTAAACTGTCCGCTACTAAAATGACCTAAGTTTTTTTGATCCACGAATAAACCGATGAGAATCAGGACTTTATGGAAAGACTCATTATTGTACAAACGTTGGGGACCACTAGACCACTCCCCAGTATTCTGGTTGTCCAGTCTTTCCTGTCCACATGGATACTCACAATATAGTTTTTGAGGCATGTTTTCTATTGCTGACATTACAACCTCCACGTGGTTAACGTTGTGTTTGTTAAGCATTGTTAAAGCCCCACTCCAGAGGGGTTTTTTCAGTAGCGCTTGTCATATACTCACCTTCCGGCGGCTTCACCTCTTACCAATGGCACTCTTGTGTACACAACGTCTGACTGGACAGAAATCATAAGTTACATCTCAAGAGCTCAATGCAAGTTTATGAGAGCCACAATGATACTCTCATAGACTTGTCTTGATTTGTAACCTCCGTCTGCTGGGGTAGGTGACTTACATTTAGCCGGGCACTTACAAAAAATGTTGGAATGATATTTAAATCTGGCCAGAAATTAGACTTTACATCACAAAAACTAATGCAAGTCTATCAGAGCCAAAATGAGGCTTTCATAGACTTGTGTTGATTTTTAACCTCCATCTGTTGGGGCAGGGGACTTAGATTTAAATACCACTTTAGTGGTGCATTAACAAAAAAATGCTGGAGTGGTATTTAAATCTGTCCAGAAATCAGATGTTATGTCACAAGAGTTCAATGCAAGTCTGTGAGTGCCAGAATGAGGCTCTCATAGACTTGTATTGAGTTATAACCTCTATGCTAGGGCAGGGGACTTAAGGCCACTTTACACACAGAGATAAATCTTTGGCAGATCTGTGGTTGCAGTGAAATCATGGACATATTGTTCCATTTGTACAGAGCTACAAACCTGGCACTGATTGTCCACAATTTCACTGCAACCACAGATTTGCCGCAGATTTATCTCTGTGTGTGACAGGGCCTTTAGATTTTAATACCACTCCAGCGGTTCAATAAAAAAATGCTGGATTGGTATTTAAATCTGTCCAGATATCATAAGCTATGTCACAAAAGCTCAATGCAAGTCAATGAGAGCAAGAATGAGGTTCTCATAGACTTGTATTAATTTGTAACCTCTGTATGCTGGGGCAGGGGACTTAGATTTAAACACCACTCCAGCGGTAAAATAAAAAAACAAATTGCTGGAGTGGTATTTAAATCTGGACAGAAATGAGAAGTTACGTCACAAGAGCTCAATGCAAGTCTATGAGAGCCAGAATGAAGCTCTCATAGATTTGTATTGATTTGTAACCTCCGTCTGTTGGGGCAGGTGATTTAAATTTAAATTCCACTAATGTAGTGCAATAAAAAAAAAAGATATATGCTAGAGTCATGCTTTAAATGTCGTCCACATATGGTTTTGAACATGTTTTTCTTTTAGTATCTGAGTTACTATTTGACTTATTTGTAATCCATTTCCAACTGATTTTTGAGCCATTTGTTCTATGCACATCAGTTTGTAAAAGTGGTGGGAAAAGTTAGCATGACATTCTACTATGCCAGGATTTAGACCCATTAGTCCAAATGTGGTGAATAAAGATATATTTGGAACTTTACTTCTCAAAGATCTTGAGTAGAGTTGAGCGCGGTTCGCAGTTCGAGGTTCTCCAGTTCTAGGCTCGAGTGATTTTGGGGGCTGTTCGAGATCGAACTAGAACTCGAGCTTTTTGCAAAAGCTCGATAGTTCTAGATCCGCAGGGCTTTTTACAGCTACAGTGTGCAGGAGCCATCGCTGGCAGCCTGCCACAAGCTGGTAACCAAGATAAACATCGGGTATCCAACCAAAGCGCTTTGGTTAGTAACCCGATGTTTATCCTAGTTACGTGCAGGAAGCCCACACTTCCCCGCTCAGCTCGCTCCGCCCCCTCCTGCCCGCGGCATGTACACACACACACACACACACATGGTCCCGCTCGGCTTACCTGCGGTGATGAAGTCCCGCCATCCCGACCTCAGCGCTGTCACTGTCCTCCATGGCCGCCGCTTGTCACATCACCTTCTCTCGCTTCCGACCCGAGACTGACTAGCGGTGACGTCATGGGCCTCTCGCGATACTTGGTGTGAAGGCGCCGGTCATTGAACTCAGTGACAGGGGCTGTCAGTGTGCTGGAGATCAGCGCAGGTAATGTACCTCGCTGACAGCAGCACTTGTCATCCCCTGCAGTGACCTGGGCTGACCCATTGATGTTAGCTCAGGTCACTGCACTGCTCTCCCAGCCAATGGGGAACATTCTGCTCTTCATTGACTGGGACAGTGTGGATCGTCATGGCAACCCCTTGGATTACACCAGACCTGGATTTGTTTTTCTTTCTAATAAATTGGTTAAAGAGGGAATGTTTTGGGGAGTGCTTTTTCAAATAAAAATGTGTTTGTCGTCTATTTTTTTTTATTACTGACTGGGTTGGTGATGTCGGGTATCTGATAGACGCCTGACCTCACCAACCCCAGGGCTTGATGCCAGGTGACATTACACATCTGGTATTAACCCCATATATTACCCCGTTTGCCACCGCACCAGGGCGCGGGATGAGCTGGGGCGAAGCACCAGGATTGGCGCATCTAATGGATGCGCCACTTCTGGGGTGGCTGCGGCCTGCTATTTTTAGGCTGGGGAGAGTCCAATAACCATGGACCTCCTTAGTCTGAGAATATCAGACCCCAGCTGTCTGCTTTACCTTGGCTGGTGATCCAATTTTGGGGGGACCCCTACGTGTTTTTTTTTTAATTATTTATTAAATTTAAAATAACAGCGTGGGGTGCCCTCAGTTTTGGATTACCAGCCAAGGTGAAGTTGCCAGCTGTGGTCTGCAGGCTGCAGCCGTCTGCTTTACCCTAGCTGGCTACAAAAATAGGGGGAACCCTACGTCATTTTTTTTTTTTCATTTTTTTGGCTAAATACAAAGCTAAGCACCCCTTAGTGCCACATGAAAGGCACCAAAGGGTGCAAAATTACAAAATGCAGGAGAGTGGGACATTATGTGTCTTTCTGCCATTATCATGATAGAAAAGACTGATATGAAGTGCACAAGCACAAGAAAATCACCAGAGCGCTCTACGCTGTGAAAAGCAGTAGAAAATGGCACTGGAGTGAACATGTGACCGCCTCATGTAGACTGAAGCTATGGATCCTGGGTAAATTTATGCATTTACCCTCATTCAGTTTTTTTGCAGTACACAAAAAAAAAGGAAGGCACACGGATGACAAACAGATGACATACGGACCGTCTACGGAACGGAAACGGATGCCACACGGATGCACCCGTGAAAAAAAACGGACTGTTTTTTGCAGACCGCAAAAATGGATCGGTCGTGTTAATGTAGCCTTATTCTGATCTGCCGTTTATAAACAGCAGGCAGAAATAAGTGAATAGCGCCCCCCAGCTTCAGAAAATCTCTGGGGTTTCAGGGCTAGCTGAGACCCTGGAGATCATGATTCAGGACGGTTTTTCCAGTCCCCGCTCACGTGATCACAGGTATACACCGTACACCGATGATCACGTTACAGTAAATGACAGCGCCGGTAAAAAATTATTTATCTCCCATCTGGCATGAACAAACACTTCTCCACTTCTTCTCCACTTCTTCTCCACTTTTTCTCCACTTTTTCTCCACTCTTTCTACATTTTTTCTCCACTTTTTCTCCACTTTTTCTCCACTTTTTCTACATTTTTTCTCCACTTTTTCTACATTTTTTCTCCACTTTTTCTCCACTTTTTCTCCACTTTTTCTCCATTTTTTCTCCACTTTTTCTCCACTTTTTCTCCATTTTTTTCTCCACTTTTTCTACATTTTTTCTCCACTTTTTCTACATTTTTTCTCCACTTTTTCTCCACTTTTTCTCCACTTTTTCTCCACTTTTTCTCCATTTTTTCTCCACTTTTTCTCCACTTTTTCTACATTTTTTTCTCCACTTTTTCTCCACTTTTTCTCCATTTTTTCTCCACTTTTTCTCCACTTTTTCTCCGTTCTTTTTCTATGGTCGGTCTACCCATTAGCTCTGCCATGCATAGTGTAGCTCTACACCTACTGCACATGTTACTTTTTTCTTTTTCTGGGTCTTAATGACGTTATGAGCTTTGTCCCGTTTCTATAATTTTATCTCGTGTTTTTTAGTTTATGCTCATAGGTATATTTTAATATGTATGTTTTTGTAATAAATATGCTTTTAATTTTTCCCCTGTCTCTGTTTGTTTTTTAGCCTTATCTCCGCTGGCATCTTTTCAAGTGGACTCCTATAAACAACATTTTTGCACATTGCACTTTTTGTATTGTATTGTTTTTTATATATTATAAAATCATTGGCACACCCTTTGCAATTTTCGCCTTTTATACACATTTTTATACACAAGTTTCATCTTTTATTTACAATTATGCGACCATCCTTCTTTTTTTCTTATACCCATATATATATGTGCGTATGTATGCTTTTGTATACATTTTAATACCCATAATTTTCACATTTCACTTTCCATCTATAGGCATTTTATACACTTTTTCACGTTTTTACTCCACCTTTATTTTAAAATAATAAAATAAAAAACATTATGTTTTGATAAACATTATATTCACTGTAGGTATTTTTCTCTTGTCCTCTCTCTTGCTACTTCTTTTCTATATACTTTATTATCATTATCTTTTACTGTTCTCACATAGTCTTGAACACATTGTATCTATATGCACTTCTATGCACCTTATGTCAGCATGGATGGCTTCTATTTGTGTGCCACTGACGCGCTGTTGTTTTGCCTCGGTTCTAATAGCGATGTTAAGTTATCTCCCAGCATTGTGTGGAGCGCTCCTTCCTTATCTTCGCCCACCTTCTGCACTTTGGAGCGACGTCTCTTTGCATCTCGCTGCGCTCCTCCCATGTCATGACGCGTCTGGCGTGGGCGGACCGCAGTGACGTCAGACGCCAAGCCCCATGTGTGCAATGGTGGAGCCGAGATGGAGCGCCGCTGTTACACATCACTTTGGTGAGTAGGGGTATATATAGCTGGGCATTGACTGCCATTAGCTCCCCCCTGGAAGAAGCTTTTTGCGAAACACGTGTTGGGGTATCTATTACCCTCAGGTTAATATCGGTCTGTAGTTTGTGTCTTTATCCTGTGGTTTTACAACTTCATGACTTTATGGCTGGTTTCTATGTCCATTTTGGTCACATCCTATAGGATTACTATCCTGTGGATACTATAGGCATGCATTTCTGTTTGCTGTTTGGAATATCCTCTATTACTATTTAGTATCTGCAATGTATTATGGTATTGGAAATAAGGTCCCCATATGATCAGTGAGGTAAAACAGTTTTCTGGTATGATTTGATCATATGTTTTCTTTGGGGTTTATTTCCTCTTTTTCCCATCCATAAACCCTCTATACCAAGTGTCTGGCATCTTACTCCCTATATTAGGATCATTTATTATCTCTTCTCAGGTCTTTTGAGCATTCGCTGCCATCTAATGGATCAATGGGCTTTTTTGCCCTGTATTTATAAACGGATTTTTGTATTTTTAGCATTCCTGTGGATGTTTTTCATCTATCTCCAGGCTTCCTTACTATGGTATGAGCATTTTGCCATTTAGTCAATGGAATGGGCTTTTGCTGGGAATTTTTTCACCACTGAAGATAGTCCTGCTTGGTATTAAGGCGTGCTGTATTATACTATTTTCTTGACACACCGCTACTGTGCATTTATGCCATTTATTGTCCAAGAATATTGTGGATTACCTGAGGGTATTTGATTGTGTCCTCATTTTTGTTGTTTTTTTATATGTCTGTTTTTTAATCAGTTGTCAATAAAATTATGTTTTTATCTGGCTTATTCACTCATTTCTTTATAGGTTTTATTGCTGAGAGAGTGGAGCTACCATTTATACTCTGGTCATTAAATTGGTTTTTTTTATTAACATACAGTCTGGGACTTTCCAGCTGTATCAAGGACAGTTGGGACCATTGTATGCACAAGCTTTGTATTCTATATTAATACAGTATATTATACTAATTCTTCAATTATTCCATATACTAGATCACAATAGAAAGAATTCCGCAAAATTACGTTGTGAGCTTCATCTTGCCGATATGCTTCATGGTGTTGCTGGATATGGCGAGTATGTTCATTGAAATGCAGAAAAATGACCGTCTGGGCTTTAAGATCAGCATTGTGCTTGGATTCTCAGTGCTTATCGTGATCCTGAATGACATTCTGCCTTCATCAGATACACCACCATTATTAGGTAAGATATAACCCTGTTTTGGTACCGTGGTTGAAGTTTTATATATGTCAGCTGTTACTAATCCGGACTACTTTGAAGTACACATCTATATTCAGACTTAAGGGTGTAAAAAAATGTACTATGTGTTTTATTGAGCAAAATAAGTAAACTTATAGAGCAGGTAGGAAAACTAATTAAAGACTCAAATTTACCCCTTATTGACATCCGCTACATGGGGGCGGTCGCATCATCATACTGTGTTGCGAGATAGGGCTGCCATCAAAGTGTGTGAGAGGCTGCGGGTGCCTTCATTATATGTGGATGGCTGTGGGGGATAATATTTTTGGGGGCCATCATAGTGTGTGGGGAGCATCATTATCTGTGGAGGCTGTTGTGGCCATCAAAGTTTGCGGTGACTGTGGAAAAACATAATTCTGCATGGGTGATGTAGGTGCAATCATACTCTAAAGAAGGGTTGTGGGGGTCTTCATACTGTATGGGGGTGTGGGGGCATCATACTGTGTGGGTAATTTCTGGGGGTCAACATAATGTGTAAGGGAACTCAGGTGTTCGTAATAGTATTTGGAAACTCATGATGTGTGGATATATTGTGGGGGCCTTGACATTGAATGTAAGGGGGGGATAGTGGGGGAACCATACTGTGTGTGTGTGTGTGTGAGCTCCAATTTCAGTCCTAAATGTTCTCAATTTGTAAACAATGAAGGAGATTTAGCAAGCTAAATGCCCCAGAATTCTGGCATAATTTGCACTAAACAATTGTTGTTCATGATTTTCACTATATTTATGTTTTAGATTTTTTTGCACCCTGGCCAATAGGGCCAAGTAGATGTACTGAAAAAGGGCCTAGTGTATCAGAAATGGGGAGAGATTTCGACTACAATATTATGGGGCAAAAAATGTGCCAGAATTTGGGCGCACATTTCTGAAGCAACGAAAAACAATTAAAAAGATACATAAATTTAGCTTAGAAAATCTTAAAATTGGACAGATTTTACCACCAACATGAACCCAAATCATAAATTTGAGTCTTAAGCCATGTCCCCTATAGAAGCAATAATTACGAAACATGCATCGGGGACACATACTGATATACCGCGGTAGCTATTATGGGTAAATAGAATTCCTGATACACCTGATAACACATGAATTTGCAGTTCAGTATATGTCTGATGTCTGACTGGCTGTATGTGAACTGGCCAATCAGTTACTTCCAATGGGGTTCCCAAACCAAACTTTAGATAAAGTTTGACTGAACTTGCCAAACCCAACATTCAATGGGTCTGCTCATCTCTAAAGAGGAGCCTATTTTCATATGCATATAATTAACGCACCAGCACTTTGCCTGTTACCTTCATATGTGGAAAGGGATATGTGGCTTATACTTTGTTTCCCTAGAATAATTGAATATTGTGACCCAATACTGCCATTTACTTTTTACGGGTTTTTTTCCCCCTGGGATTATCAATTTTGACAAAAAGGTTATATGTTAAAGTTTGTTTTTAATAACATGAAATACAAATTATTTTATTGTAGCTTTATGACTCTTGGTTCTCCTAAAAGATTTTACCACCAGCATGAACCACAATAATATATCTGGTGCATTTTAAGAGTGTCTGGTATACGTTTTCACTTTGTACGAATTAGGCCCCTTCACACGTCAGTGAAAAACACAGACCTTTTTTAGTGACGTGATAAAGGTGCGTATGTCCCTCCATGTGCGATGATTTGGGCACACATGTGATCTCCGTGTGCTATCCATGATAATACACGGAGATCAGACAATTATACTCACCTCTCCATGCTCCTGCTGTCCGTGGTGCTGAACTGTCCTGAAAGCTGTTTCCGGCCACCGCTGTCTCCCCACTGCAGCTACTTCCAGGTCAGCTGTGCAGTGCATATGTATGAGCAGAATTCGCCGGGTTGGAAGCAGGAGATAGCAGCTGCTGAAGACAGCATCCTTGGAGACTGGTAAGTAGAGATGAGCCACCCCACTAGAGTTCGAGTTTGGTTCGTCGAACGGTGCCCCATTCGACGAACCTCTCGAACCCTATTGAAAACAATGGGAGGCAATCACAAACACATAAAAACACATTATAAATGTACACATACAGTTAATAAACATTGCCATAACACTTACCGGTACCCGCGATGCGTCCTGCACTCTGTCTCCCGCAGCTTTTCCATCGGTAATCGCTGCGTCCTCCCGGTAACCAGCAGTGATGACAGGACCTATCGTGACGTCATAATAGCATTATCTCATTGGCTACAGACTGGTCACATGGCTTTGACGTCATGCTAGGTCCTGTCATTGCATCTCTCTGGTACACGGTGCACGTTTGTGTATCGCCTTGTACCGGCGACATGCTCTGGCACACGGTCGACTCCCCATTCTGCTTCTCCGTTCCATTATTGACCGGCTCACACAGCCGGTCAATAACAGAGATCACCGTTGCCATAGCAACGCGCCTGTTAGCAGTGATGTCACCGCTAACAGCACACAGCGGCACCGGGAATCACGTGATCGGAGCACCTTTGTTATGGTAACACGTCTGTCAGCGGTGACGTTACCGCTAACAGCCAGCAGCACTGATCACTCACGGAGTGAAAAGCCTGCACGGGGAGCAGCAGTGTCTTCCTCCCATGCAGTGCTGTCTGATGGAGCAGAGCTTTATGGGCTGAAGGAGAAAGAAGACAGAAGAGCAGGATCGTGGAGGGCTGACAGGGAGTAATAAACATGGAGTCTCTAATGTGTCTGTGTATTTATTTCTAGTAAAGTATTTTTTCTTTGTGTGGTGTCTTTTTTTTAACCCTTCATTGGAGATTCTTAATGGCCGAGTCAAACTTGCCTGACATTAAGAATCTCTGACTTAATACTAGCTAGTAAAACAAATTAACTCATTATTACCCAGCGAGCCACCGTCACCAGGGCAGCTGGAAGAGTTGGATACAGCGCCAGAAGATGGCGCTTCTATGAAAGCGCCATTTTATGGGGCGGCTGCGGACTGCAATTCGCAGCAGAGGGGGTGCCCAGAAACCTCGGGCTAACTTGTGCTGCGGATCCAATCCCCAGCTGCCTAGTTGTAACCGGTTGGACACAAAAATGGGGCGAAGCCCACATCGTTTTTTTTTTTTAATTATTTCATGAAATAATTAAGAAAAGGGCTTCCCTATATTTTTAGTTCCCAGCCGAGTACAAATAGCCAGCTGGGGGTTGGGGGCAGCCCGTACCTGCCTGCTGTACCTGGCTAGCATACAAAAATATGGCAAAGCTCACGTCATTTTTTTTGTAGTTTTTTTGGCACAAAAAATAAAAAATGTTTCCCTGGATTTTCCATTGCCAGTGAAGGTAACACCAAGCAGTGGGAGTTAGCAGCCAGTAGCTGCTTGGATTACCCTTATCTAGCAATACAAAAAATGCAGCGGGAGCCCATATATATTTTTTTTAATTATTTATTTAAATAACTAAAAACATAAATGGGCTTCCCTGTATTTTGATTGCCTGACATCACAGTTCTGTAAAAATAAATCTTTAAAAAAAATGTAGCGCTCCGCGGTATTTTTGATTCTCAGCGCAGATAAAGCAGACAGCTACGGGTTGCCACCCCCATTTGCCTGGCGTTACCTTGCTGGCAATCAAAATACAGGGAAGCCCATTAATTTTTTTTATTTAAAATAAGTGTTAGAGCCGCGCTCTTATTCCTTCTCAGGTAGATGTGGTGGAGCGGCCGATTCTGAAGAGTGACGCTTCAACACATCAAGACAAGACAAGTCTGTAATGCATCAAAATGAAACCAAAGCTCAAGCTCTTTATTATAAAAAGTTACATGGCTTTTATACCCTGTGATTACACAATATGAGACACGTGATATGGTTGCACAATTTTAGGTGGACACCAAATGTAGACACCAAATATAGTCATTAGGGCATTATGCTTAGGCTCCAAGAAAATACTTGAACATATCACCACATAAGGGAGTACAGTGTCTCAAGGCTATATTGGATATAGTTATCATAGCAAAAGCTTTTAAGGGATGTGAATTAATCAAACCTTGTAATACAAGCAGCATATTCCAAGAGGAGTACATACTTAAAAGGAATAACAATTCTAGGGGACTAAGTGATCACCACAGCAAATAGCAGATGTGGAATAGAACATCAATTACTCATTCCTGGTTGCATAACCGGTCAGACAAAACCTATATGTGCATGAAATTAGAAGTCTGTGGACATATAGGTGAACAGGACAAAATGGCTTCTCTAACAATTGTTAAAAAAAAATGACGGGTTCCCCTATTTTTGATAGCCAGCTAGGGTAAAGCAGAAGGCTGTAGCCTGAAAAAAACAGCTGGCAGCTTTACCGTGGTTGGGGATCCAATGTGGAGGTCACCCCAGGCTCTTTTTTTATAATTATTTTATAAATATTAATTACAAAAAAAAGTAGGGTCCCCCCCAAATTGCATCACCAGCCAAGGTAAAGCGGACAGCTGTGGTCTGGTATTCTCAGCGTGGGAAGGTCCATAGTTTTTGGCCCTTCACAGCCTAAAAATAGCAGGCTGCAGGCCCCCCAGAAGTGGCGCATCCTCTAGATGCGCCAATCCTGGTGCTTCACCCCAGCTCATCCCGTGCCCTGGTGCGGAGGCAAACGGGGTAATAAATGGGGTTGATACTAGCTGTAAGGTCACCTGACATCAAGCCCAGCAGTTTGTGATGTCATGGCGTCTATCAGATACCCGACATCACAAACTGTCAGTACTAACAAAAAGAAATAGACAAAAAAAATGTATTTGAAAAAGCACTCCCCAAAACATTCCCTCTTTCACCAATTTATTGTAAGGAAAAAAAATAAGGGGGTCCCACCATGACTCTGGACCGTCTAGAATATGGGGGGACACGCTCAAGGAACGTATCCTCCATTTTCTAGTGGTGCAGACCCTCCATGTGAGGAGTGTGTGTGCAATGAATCTGCACCCACTCTCCCCGGATCCACAGCAGCAGAGTCCATGTCGTAACTGTTGCTACCAAAGCTGCAATGCCCTGCTCATGAGGTAAGGGCATGCCTAATCAGGAGAACTATTCTACATTTCCAAATATTGGTATTTGCTGATATTATTGCTATTCCACCTACTATATATTGGGGATAGGATCTTGGAGATGGAATACCCCTTTAAGTCCAGTTATCCAGCTGAATGAATATTAAACAGAGCTCGCTATTTAGACATGTTTTCTTGTGGCGTATAATGGACTCTCATGTTTGGTAGTCGTTCAGCAGGGCAACTATAAAATCAAATACCTCCATTTGGAAATGTAGTATAGCTCTCCTGATTAACTATGTTCCTTACTTCATGAGCAGGGCATTGCAGTAGCTTACAGATGCATGGTTACCGCCACTCACTGTGTCTGAACACAGGAAGCTGAGCTGACAGCCGCTCTGTGCATGCAACAGCGTCTATTGTGAAGGAGGGGGCCGCGGGGGATCAACGCTGCACAGGTACCGTGGGACACCGGGGAACACCGGTGGCATTATAGGGGGTGACCTGGCAAGGCCTGGGGAGGAGTTTTCTGTCGCATGTGTCATGGCACATGCGACAGAAATCAGAGCAGTAGGGTAAATGCGGCCTGCGCGCTGCTGTGCGCACGGCCATCTTGGATTACCGGGAGGGGGTCGGGGGGTGGGCACTTTGGCGACATCGGAGGACCAGAGGGGACCGGGGAGGAGATTTATCTCCCATCTGACATGTTTGTTCATGCCAGATGGGAGATACAGTTAGGTCCAGAAATATTTGGACAGTGACACAATTTTCGCGAGTTGGGCTCTGCATGCCACCACATTGGATTTGAAATGAAACCTCTACAACAGAATTCAAGTGCAGATTGTAACGTTTAATTTGAAGGTTTGAACAAAAATATCTGATAGAAATTGTAGGAATTGTCACATTTCTTTACAAACACTCCACATTTTAGGAGGTCAAAAGTAATTGGACAAATAAACCAAACCCAAACAAAATATTTTTATTTTCAATATTTTGTTGCGAATCCTTTGGAGGCAATCACTGCCTTAAGTCTGGAACCCATGGACATCACCAAACGCTGGGTTTCCTCCTTCTTAATGCTTTGCCAGGCCTTTACAGCCGCAGCCTTCAGGTCTTGCTTGTTTGTGGGTCTTTCCGTCTTAAGTCTGGATTTGAGCAAGTGAAATGCATGCTCAATTGGGTTAAGATCTGGTGATTGACTTGGCCATTGCAGAATGTTCCACTTTTTTGCACTCATGAACTCCTGGGTAGCTTTGGCTGTATGCTTGGGGCCATTGTCCATCTGTACTATGAAGCGCCGTCCGATCAACTTTGCGGCATTTGGCTGAATCTGGGCTGAAAGTATATCCCGGTACACTTCAGAATTCATCCGGCTACTCTTGTCTGCTGTTATGTCATCAATAAACACAAGTGATCCAGTGCCATTGAAAGCCATGCATGCCCATGCCATCACGTTGCCTCCACCATGTTTTACAGAGGATGTGGTGTGCCTTGGATCATATGCCGTTCCCTTTCTTATCCAAACTTTTTTCTTCCCATCATTCTGGTACAGGTTGATCTTGGTCTCATCTGTCCATAGAATACTTTTCCAGAACTGAGCTGGCTTCATGAGGTGTTTTTCAGCAAATTTAACTCTGGCCTGTCTATTTTTGGAATTGATGAATGGTTTGCATCTAGATGTGAACCCTTTGTATTTACTTTCATGGAGTCTTCTCTTTACTGTTGACTTAGAGACAGATACACCTACTTCACTGAGAGTGTTCTGGACTTCAGTTGATGTTGTGAACGGGTTCTTCTTCACCAAAGAAAGTATGCGGCGATCATCCACCACTGTTGTCATCCGTGGACGCCCAGGCCTTTTTGAGTTCCCAAGCTCACCAGTCAATTCCTTTTTTCTCAGAATGTACCCGACTGTTGATTTTGCTACTCCAAGCATGTCTGCTATCTCTCTGATGGATTTTTTCTTTTTTTTCAGCCTCAGGATGTTCTGCTTCACCTCAATTGAGAGTTCCTTAGACCGCATGTTGTCTGGTCACAGCAACAGCTTCCAAATGCAAAACCACACACCTGTAATCAACCCCAGACCTTTTAACTACTTCATTGATTACAGGTTAATGAGGGAGACGCCTTCAGAGTTAATTGCAGCCCTTAGAGTCCCTTGTCCAATTACTTTTGGTCCCTTGAAAAAGAGGAGGCTATGCATTACAGAGCTATGATTCCTAAACCCTTTCTCCGATTTGGATGTGAAAACTCTCATATTGCAGCTGGGAGTGTGCACTTTCAGCCCATATTATATATATAATTGTATTTCTGAACATGTTTTTGTAAACAGCTAAAATAACAAAACTTGTGTCACTGTCCAAATATTTCTGGACCTAACTGTAAATAATTTTTTACCGGCGCTGTCATTTACTGTAACGTGATCATCGGGGACCGGAAAAAACGGCCTGAATCATGATCTCCAGGGTTTCAGCTACCCCCTGAAAACCCGGAGATGTTCTGACTCTGGGGGGCGCTATTCACTTATTTCTGCCTGCTGTTTATAAACAGCAGATCAGAATAAGGCTACATTCACACGACCGATCCGTTTTTGCGGTTCACGGGTGCATCCGTGTAGCATCCGTTTCCGTTCCGTATACGGTCCATATGTCATCCGTTTGTCATCCGTGTGCCTTCCGTTTTTTTTGCGTACTGCAAAAAAACTGAAGGAGGGAAAATACATAAATTTACCCAGGATCCATAGCTTCAACCTACATGAGGCGGTCACATGTTCACTCCAGTGCCATTTTCTACTGCTTTTCGCAGCGTAGAGCGCTCTGGTGATTTTCCTGTGCTTGTACACTTCATATCAGTCTTTTCTGTCATTATAATGGCAGAAAGACACATAATGTCCCACTCTCCTGCATTTTGTAATTTTGCACCCTTTGGTGCCTTTCATGTGGCACTAAGGGGTGCTTAGCCTTGTATTTAGCCAAAATAATAAATACATTTTTTAAAAAAACGACTTAGGGTTCCTCCTATTTTTGATAGCCAGCTAGGGTAAAGCAGACGGCTGCAGCCTGCAGACCACAGCTGGCAGCTTCACCTTGGCTGGTAATCCAAAACTGAGGGCACCCCACCCCACGCTGTTATATTTAAATTAAATAAATAATAAAAAAAAAAACACGTGGGGTCCCCCCAAAATTGGATCACCAGCCAAGGTAAAGCAGACAGCTGGGGTCTGATATTCTCAGACTAGGGAGGTCCATGGTTATTGGACTCTCCCCAGCCTAAAAATTGCAGGCCGCAGCCGCCCCAGAAGTGGCGCATCCATTGGATGCGCCAATCCTGGTGCTTCGCTCCAGCTCATCCTGTTGCCCTGGTGCGGTGGCAAATGGGGTAATATATGGGGTTAATACCAGATGTGTAATGTCACCTGGCATCAAGCCCTGGGGTTCATGAGGTTAGGCGTCTATCGGATACCCGACATCAAAAACCCAGTCAGTAATAAAAAAAAATAGATGACAAACACATTTTTATTTGAAAAAACACTCCCCAAATTATTCCCTCTTTGACCAATTTATTAGAAAGAAAAACAAATCCAGGTCTGCTGTAATCCAAGGGGTTCCCATGACGATCCATACCATAGTCACTGTCCCAGTCAATGAAGAACAGAATGTTTCCCATTGGCTGGGAGAGCAATGCAGTGACCTGAGCTAACATCAATAGGTCAGCCCAGGTCACTGCAGGGCATGACAAGTGCTGCTGTCAGGAGCGAGGTACATTACCTGCGGTGACGATCTCCTGCACTGCTAATAGCAGAGCTGTCACTGACTTCAATGACCGCCGCCTTCACAGCCAAGTATCGCGGGAGCCTGTGACGTCACCACTAGTCACAGTCTCAGGTCGGCAGCGAGAGGAGGAGATGTTACAAGTGGCGGCCATGGAGGACAGTGACAGCGCTGAGGTCGGGAGGGCGGGACTTCATCACCGCAGGTAAGCTGAGCAGGGTAATGTGTGCAGAGTGCGACGTGGGTGGAGCCAAGCGGGGTAATGTGTGTGGAGTGCGAGGTGGGTGGAGCCAAGCAGGGTAATGTGTGTGGAGTGCGAGGTGGGTGGAGCCAAGCGAGGTAATGTGTGCGGAGTGCGTGGTGGGTGGAGCCAAGCAGGGTAATGTGTGCGGAGTGCGAAGTGGGTGGAGCCAAGCAGGGTAATGTGTGCGGAGTGCGAGGTGGGTGGAGCCAAGCAAGGTAATGTGTGCGGAGTGCGAGGTGGGTGGAGCAAAGCAGGGTAATGTGTGCGGAGTGCGAAGTGGGTGGAGCCAATCGGGGTAATGTGTGCGGAGTGCGAGGTGGGTGGAGCCGAGCGGGGCCATGTGTGCGGAGTGCGAGGTGGGTGGAGCCTAGTGGGGCCATGTGTGCAGGCAGCGGAGTGCGAAGTGGGTGGAGCCTAGCGGGGTCATGTTTGCAGGCGGCGGAGTGCAAAGTGGGTGGAGCCTAGCGGGGTCATGTGTGCAGGCGGCAGAGTGTTAGGTGAGTGGAGCCTAGCGGGGCCATGTGTATGGCTGGGGATAGGTGAGTGTGAGTGTATGTGTGTGTGTGGGTACATGCCGAGTGCAGGAGGGGGCGGAGCCGAGCGGAGAAGTGTCGGCTCACTGCACACGTAACAAGGGTAAATATCGGGTTACCAAGCAAAGCGCTTTGCTTGGATACCCGATATTTACATTGGTTACCAGCTTACTGCAGGCTGCCAGCGATGGCTCCCTGCACACTGTAGCTGTAAAAAGCCACGCTTTTGGTGATCGAACCATTCGTAACTCGAACTGTGAAGCTTTTAGCAAAAAGCTCGAGTTCGATCTTGAGCACCCCCCAAAATCACTCGAACATGAAATTGGCGAACCTCGAACATCGCTCAACTCTATCTATGAGCCCTATCAATTACTTTTTTCTTTTTTTATTCTCTTTGGTATTTTTTGCTGATTCTTGAACCAAATTCTTTAAATTAGTCATGAATATTGAGTAAAAATAAAAAATGCCCTACATTTGTTTTTCTGGGGTTTTTTTTTTAGCTTTTTTTTCATGTTTTTAGGACAAAAAGTCACGTTTTTCTAAAATGTAGCAATATTTGCATATACATAAATGTAGGCATACAGAAAATCACTCTAGGGGTAGGACTGGAACACATTTGTGCTAAAATGTAGTGACTTTTTAAAAAGAAGCAATTGATGAATCAGCTGAAAACGCCAAACAGGCAAAAACATATAAAATAGACATCAAAAATAAGAGTTCAAATTAAAAGAAGAATAAGGTGCCATATAAAAATACCAAAAAAAAGTAGATAACAATCAGACCATATTTTTTTTTTAATGATCAGTGCAGAAAGCGAGGTATTTTTGTTTGGTGTGGTCCTTGGATTTGGCGATAGAAAAGGTGGGATAACCTTGAAAAATGAGAAAACCAACAGTTGTGAAAAGTTTACTACACAGAAACATTGATACAAAGTAAGATGTTCGAAAACACTTGAGATGTGGTAGATAATGCAGCTTCTTCATCAGGAGAACCACAAGTGAATTGATGGTTTAAGCATTTCTAAAAATAAACAAAAATTTGTACCTTTTCATTGTCCTTTAAATCTTTCTTGGATATTTTCCATTGGGCAGTTCAGTAAATACAACTTTGATGTCTCGTTAACAGGTATCTTTTGCATCTTATGTATGGCTGCCATGGTGGTTAGTATTATTGAGTCCATATTCACGTCCCATCTCTTAATGTTGTCTGACATTGAAGCAGATGTCCCCCGTTGGGTAGAGATTGTATTTGTTAAGTATCTATCAAGAATTCTGTTTCAAGAGAACAAAGGTCTTAAACACGGACACAATGCTGGATCCAGGTGAGTTTTATGAAATCATTTCTTGACATGAACCAAATTGAGAAATTCATGTGGATAAATGAATAGTCAGAGTGACCAAGTTTTCTGAAAATGTATGCTCCCAACTCATCCTCTGCTCCAGTAATATTTTACCTAGGCTTCATTCAGTTTTTCTCATTTGTGTGCTATTTTAAAAAACGTACAGGACACAAGCCAATGTAAAACATACAGTCACAGTTTCCCCTCCCCGTCCACATGGCTATGGGGTGGAGCCTTCTCCCGGGCCTCAATTCCGGAGCTGGGATGCTTTAAATACGGTCATCTCCGGTGAACCAGCGCTGGCTATAAGCTTAGCGCTGCTTTGCCTGTGAGTGCTGGTCCCTGTAAGTGTGATCCTGCTCCGTTCCCTCTCTGTGCCCTAAGCCTCTGTCTGTGTTCTGTCCCCTAGTTATTCTGCCATTCCTCTGTTCCACCTCCTTCCTTCCCACAATAGCCCCGGTTGTTCCCCCCTCTCCTACCTCCCTACTCGGTTGTTTCCTCTGGTACTGAGCTTGGCCTGATCTCGACTCCTCCTCTGCTAGTTCCTCCGGTCTTCCTGTTGTCCGTACTGTGTATGACCTGGACCCGTCTGACCATCCCCTGCATGCCCCACAGCTTCAGCTGTCCAGCTGATGCTGGCAGACACTACATCAGCACACACTGGGAGTTCCCCTCCTTGCTCATTCAGCTCCGTGTAGTATCTTTCCCTGCAGGACTCCAGCTCCCCCTGTTGGCAGCCTGACACATACAGGGCCATATACACATGCATTTTTAATGGATCTGTGAAAAATTTCGTACGTGTTCTATTCCAATCTGTTCTTACAACACTCCAACACACACTCATGAGGCTTTGGTAAGAATGGAGGAATTTTTGCAGACAAGAAAACAAACACTGTGACTATAGCTGTCATGCCTCAGTTTCGGGACTCAATCCAATCATCTCTTGCTACTTGGTGGGTTTCTTTCCCTGCTGAGCCAAAACCTGGTTAGTCACTGTATAACTGCTGATGGTTCCCTTATCTTTCCTTTTTTTCCCTTGGTTTGCTGTTTATCAACTGTTTCTCACTTTCATATTTTGTCTCTGTCCTGTCACAGGTAGGGCCATTTATATCCCCTTGCACCTCTCTTCTTTGCTGGCTATATTCCTGGGTGAATAATTACTAAGGAGTTCCAGACCTTCAGCAAATATATCTTGCATGTTAGGCAGAGACCATTTGTATTGCTTCTCTTATTTTTCTTATTTACCTTCCCAACACCCTTCCTCTCTCCTCAGTTAGGTTGGTGGGAGGTTTCTTTTGCTTTCATTTATTATATTGCCTTTCCCCCTTGTGCACTTGCTTTACGTTTCCTCACCTTGTGTTCCCATCTACCTCTGCACACATACCCTCTCTTGGTTAGTTTTACATTGCAGCCTCCTCTCTGGTTCCTCCGGAAGAACGAGAAACCTCTTGATGGCCTTTCAGGGAGCCAGTTACAATACAGTGTTTTTAGTTGTGTTGCTAATGGTTTTCTAGTCTCTACAGAAACCAGTAGGGTGTGGGTGCGACTGCAGTGTTGTAGGCTTTTATTCTCCTATACTTTAATTCTGACTGAGCACTTGGCCCTGTAACCAGGCTGTGCAAATCCTTCTTTATAGCTGGATCCTTTCTGCCCAGACATGTGTGTTTTTAATACAGAGAGAGGCATTTAAGCTAAGTTGGTGAGAGGTTTCTCTTGCTTTCAATTATTATATTGCCTTTCCCCCTTGTGTACTTGCTTTAAGTTTCCTCACCTTGTGTTCCCGTCTACCTATGCACACATTCCCTCTCTTGGTTAGTTGTGCATTGCAGCCTCCTCTCTGGTTCCTCAGGAAGAATGAGAAACCTCTCGATGGCCTTTCAAGGAACCAGTTACAATAGTGTTTTTAGTTGTGTTGCTAATGGTTTTCTAGTCTCTACAGAAACTGCAGTATTGTAGGCTTTAATTCTCCAATACTTTAATTCTGACTGAGCACACCGCACTATCACCAGGCTTTGGCCATCCTTCTTTATAGTTTGATCCTTTTTGCCCAGACATGTAGGTTTTTAACCGAGATGTAGGTCTTTAACCCAGATAGAGGGTCTCGGTATATTTAGATTGCCTTGACATTGGTTACCGGGCTGACATGCATTGGTCAATACATCAGCTAAGTATCTCTTTTTATCAAATATTCCTAGCAGTAATGCAATACCAGAGTTCCCATTTCATTGTTGGCATTTTAGAGTGCAGCTGTATGTGTTTGTAATTACACTGTACATAACAGGGACACATATATAAGATTATCTCAGAACAGGAACATTTTTTAAAAACACATCCAATTGTGGAACTTATTTTTAGTCCAAGATCTATTGTTAAAATGAACTTTGTTGTTGGCAAAACCCCTTTAAGGGGTGATTGAACATTGTAAAAATCAGTGTCTTATTTTATACTGTTTTATCACATCAGATGCCAATGCTAAGGAAGAAGCAAAGTTCAAGAATCTGCTGGAGAAGATAGAGTCAGCAGCTACAAATGAGGAAACCGAGAAAGTGATTCAGCTGAAGAACATATTGATAATTATTGTAGTCATTCAAAACTTAATAGATGCCAAGAAGAAACCTAAAAAAATCTGCACAGCGTGGAGCCTTACCGCCCGGGTTATAGACCGCTTGTTTTTCATACTATATGTACTTTTCGAAATAGCACTATGTATTTCTGTGGCTCTCATTTGGGCACATTAGCATTATTTCAACATGATAATCTTATTTTAAACGGTAAATAGCAAGGAAGGAAAAGGGGGAGGGAAATGGTACGTGAATAAAATTTGAATTTAAAATTTTTCTTGTGGATATAATCACATGTATTATTATATTAATACATAACATAATTCTAAGTATTATTAATATTCTAACTATTGCCCTATGCAATTTTTAGCTGACCAACAATAAATAGATCTCCCTCTCCTCTGGCTATTTACGTGATATAAGGAATCTTATCCAGAATTATATTTAACCTTTTCACGACTGCAACAGTAAATAAACATCGGTGCATGCTGGTCTTTGTGCAACGCCGAGGTGTTTGCTTACGGTCACGCAAAGGTTTGTTTACGGTCGGCGGCCTTTCAGTGATCAGGACCCCCCAATACCAGCAGGCGACCGGATTCCGGTACAGAACGCCAGCTGGGACCCCTGACCTCATCAGGACCTGATTAGTTCAGGTCCTGATGATGTCAGCGCTATGCTAGCCAATGAAAGCCAATGATTTGGCTACATAAAACACTGCTTGTCACAGGATCAGAGCAGAAACCGTGTGACAACAGCTGTTGGCAGTCACAGATCTTGTCATACTGTAAAAAGACACACATATCAATAAATTCCCCCCTTTCCCGGTTACACCCATCAATTTATTAGTCAGCATATAGGGTTAGATACGCCAGATGTTTAGTTGATTAGATAAGTTAGATTATTTAAAATGCATTAATTAAAATAAGTACCGTATTTTTCGTTTTCTAAGACGCACCGGATTATAAGACGCACCCCAAATTCAGAGGAAAAAATTGGTAAAAAAAAAATATATATGGGGTCTGTTTTATAATCCAGTGGTGACTTACCGCTGTGCTGGGGCTGCAGGCTATGCTCCACGCTGCTCTGCTATGTGCTGCTCTGTTCTGTCCTGGCTCTGACCCATGGTGGTTCTGATGTGCCCCATGCTGGCTCTGCTTTGCCCCGTGCTGGCTCTGCTCTGCCCCGTGCTGGTTCTGCTTCCTGCAGGCTCTGCCCCTTGCTGGCTCTGTTCTGTTAGGGGGGTGGTGAGGCAAGGGTTATTCTGAAGATGTGCTTCAAACCAATGGCGCCCGGAGGCAGCGCGTGTGCAGAGGGAGCTTTTGAGCCAAGGGTTCCATATGCGCACGCGCGTCTTCTGGGCGCCATTATTTGAAGTCTTTACCAATGACATCGTTAGAATGCTTGTACTTCGCCGGCCGCCGCACACATCAGCTCCGCTGGCCGCTGCCGATCACAGCAGCTGCGCCGGCCGCCGCCGCACAAAGCAGCTCCGCCGGCCGCCGCCGACCACATATTGCATGTTGCATGTGGCATGTTCCGGATCCCATCAACTCGCCACCCAAACAACCTGACCCTCTGCATTCCTACTTGTGGGTCCAGTAAAAGGTACCGGGTGTTGAAAAGACGACTCTGTTAGGCACAGGAAGTGCAACTATTTACATTGAGCACAAGTCCATGCTGGCCGCAACCAGTCCCGCAGCCATGGTCCATTTTTACTACTAAAACACCTATATTCTGCATGGGCCAGTCTTTTGGGAAATCACCTAGAATGGTACGGATCATCCTCTTCTTTCTTTCCACCACCGGAGGTTGGGGCTGGGGGTTCATCTGCAACTCTTAAGGGCTCTGGACATTTCTTCAGGTGGTCTCGGGAGACGGTAGCCATGGTTCTTCCCTGATCCTTGCTGATAAGGCAAGTCTTTTGGTTGTCGAAGTTGGATGGTTGTACTACATAAGGCTGCTTTTCCCATTGATCATCCAGTTTGTGCAACTTTCTTTTCTTCTTCAGTACCACCTCACCTGCTGAGAAAGGGGTTGCTTTTGCCTGCTTTTTAAAATGTCTTTCTTTCCTTTCTCTATTTTGATTCAAATTCTCTTCAACACACTTTTTTTTTTTATCCAATCAATTTTTATTGTTGGAAGTTACATTACAAAAAGAGGAAATTCAGGTATCATTGGCAATAATACGCAAAGAGAATATCGCTGTAACACGTGGTAGTATAACCTTTGATTATGATTCATATTTCCTATCAAACCACCAACAATCATGTCTGATGCATGTTGCAACTTTTTTAGGTTAATCAATACCCACTACGTATAGAGTCAACCTACCAATTTACTCTTTAATCCGCCGAACGAGGGTTCCAAACAACCAGAACTAAAGAGTAAGAAAGGAAGATAAGAAAGGGGAGGAGAAAGAGAGGTGGGGGGAAGGGGGAGAACCATGGATGGTTGCAAAGAGGCAACCAGGGAGGGGGAGGGGGGGAATTAGATGGCGTTCCGGGGTAACTCGAGCAGTAACAACAACAGAGATATAAACACCTTGAATATTGACATGTGGTACGGGTGAACTCCCTGCGTAACACTCTCTTTGACCCTATTTGACCCACTATTTATTATCAGACAGTTTGCCCTAGAAACACATGCCTGACAGGGGAAGCATATACAGAGTTTAGCCACGTGTCCCATATCTGTAGTATTTTGTTTTTGGCGCGGATGGAGTGAGCCAGACAGAACTCGTATTGGCATTGGAGATTAATTTGGTTATATAGTTCAACTAATGTAGGTGTCTTTGGGGATTTCCAATAGCTACTTATGCAATATCTGGCAGCAACTAGAATGTGAACTAATAAACCCCTGGATTCCCAAGAGAATTCCTCTATACCCACATTTAGCACTGCCAGACCTGGATTCGGATTAATAGGATTTCCTGTCAGCTCACCCATCAGGCCAAACACCTCCAACCAGAACGAGAAAACCTTGGGACAAGCCCATCAGCAGTGACCAAGAGTACCCCTTTGGAGGCAGCCCTTCCAACAATGTGGCGAATAATTTGGGAGAAACTGTGCTAAGTTGGCTGGGGACCGATACCATCGCAGGTGTACTTTTTTCAGTTGCTCCAGATGATTTATACACTTGGAGTATTTTTGTATATTTGCTGATGCCGAGTGCCAGTTTAAAGGAAAAGTAGAGACACTCAACTCCACGTCCCATTTATTCATATAAGAAGATTTTTTCTCTTCGGGGGGGTTATTGAGCCATTTGTATGTCGAGGAGATACCTTTGGATCTAATTATCTTTTTAAATATCAAAGCCTTTGTTGTAGGTAACAGAGGATTTGACTTTGGAGGAAATTTACAGGCCAGAAAATGACTCATTTGGATGTGTTGATAGAAACAGCCCTTTAAAGAGGGGTGTTCCCATACTATTTCATTAAAGGGGTTAACACCCAAATCAGAGTATAGATCCACTAGCACTGTAATGCCCGATCCCTCCCACCTGACCAGACTCAAAAAGGGGATTTGAAATTTCAACGACTTGAGGGAAATCTCTGAAAGAGGAATCTGAATCTTTATGAATCAAGTCATTTCGCCAGACCTCCAGGGAGGCTGACATGGTGGGAACACACGGGGAGAACCGTGATCGGCTCAAATATTCTGCTTCCATCATTCTTCTCACCGAGCCCTGGCGAGACAGGAAATTTTCAATGTGAGCCCATCTATGTGAATTACCTGGACGCCACCATTCCTTTAGTGATTCAATTAGTAAGGCTTTATAATATGCCGTTATGTTTGGGATGCCCAATCCTCCTAAGTCATATGGGGGGTATAACACTTTACCTGCGACCCTAGCCCTTTTATTACCCCAGACAAATTTGTTAGTCAACGATTGAAGTTTCATCAGGGTTTTGTGAGAAATTTTGATGGGAAGGCATCTGAGCACATACAATATTTTGGGTAAGGAAAACATTTTAAAGGACTGTATCCTGGCCATCCAGGACAACGATATTTTTTCATACCTTCCCAATTCCTTTTCTAAATTTTGGATCAGAGGTTCCAAATTTTCTTTAATCAACATCTGCGATGGAGTCGGCTTAATACCCAAATAAGGTATCCCCCTGTCGCACCAATTGAATTGAAAGGCACCCTCCAGCGCACTCCTGGCCTCCGCCGGTACATTAAACGGCAATATCAAAGACTTTGCCGCATTAAGCTTATAACACGACACTTTAGAAAAGTTTGATAATGTGTTCACCACTGCTGGAATCGACACTGCAAGGTTAGAACAGGAAATTATCACATCGTCTGCGTATAAACCAAGTTTATGTTCAAATTCCCCAACTCTTATACCAGAAATGGCTATGTTTTTTCGTATAGCTTCCGCCAGAGGTTCTACCACTAAAGCAAAAATAGCGGGAGACAATGGACACCCCTGGCGGGTGCCATTACTTATTTGAAATTTAGATGACAGAAACCCCGATGCCAACACTGACGCATTTGGGTGAGAGTAAAGCCTGCTTTACACGTTGCAATTTTGCATACGATATCGTATGCAATTTGCAATGCCCCCATCGTATGTGTGGCACATTCAATTTGTTGAAAGTGCCACACAAACGATTAACCCCCGTCACACGTACTTACCTTCCATACGACCTCGATGTGGGCGGTGAATGTCCACTTCCTGGAGTGGGAGGGATGTTCGGCGTCACATCGACGTCACACGGCAGCCGGCCAATAGAAGCGGAGGGGCGGAGCTGAGTGGGATGTAAACATCCCACCCACCTCCTTCCTTCCGCATTGTGGGCCAGGAGCCGCAGGACGCTGGTAAGATCTGTTCATCGTTCCCGGGGTGTCACACACTGCGATGTGCGCTACCCCGGGTACGATGAACAATCTGACGTGCAATTCTAGAGAAAGGTACGATGTGTATGCGATGAACGTTTTAGCGTTCAATCGCAATTGCACGCACCTGTCACACACTGCAATGTACCTTACGATGCCGGATGTGCGTCACTTACGACGTGACCCCACCGATACATTGTAAGATACATTGCAGCGTGTAAAGCAGGCTTAAGAGAGGTAGAATGGACGACTTGATGTTCCCCAAGAACCCGAATTTTGTTAGAACTCTCCCCAGGTATCCCCAGTGCACCCTGTCAAAGGCTTTTTCAGCATCAAGAGATAGGAATGCACTGGGTTCACCCGATATCTCCACCAGTCCAATCAAGTCAAGCATCCGTCTGGTGCCATCCTTAGATTGCCTGCCTGTCACAAAACCAACTTGATCTGGAGCCACTAAGGCCGGGATAACTTTATAAAGTCTATCTGCCACTAGTTTGGCATAAATTTTAACATCACAATTTAGTAGTGAAATGGGCCTAAAATTACCCGGGGTGTCTGCAGGTTTTCCTGGCTTGGGCAGCGTGATAATAATCGCTTCTAAGTTGTCTGGGGAAATTGACCCTTTATTTTGCCAAAAATTGAAGGTTTTTAACATAAAGGGAGACAGAGTGGATATAAATTGTTTGTAATATTCGTATGGCAGCCCATCGGGGCCCGGGGCAGAGTTAGACTTAGTCATTTTGATGGCACCTAGGATTTCATGTGTAGTAAAGGGAAGATTAAGTTCCTCTAATTGCTCATCTGAGACCCGGGGAAGATCCAGGGTGTCTAGGAAACCCTGTATATCCACTTGAGTCGGCTGTGAAGTGTTGGAATCATATTTTAGATTATACAGGGCCTCATAGTATTTTGCAAATGCTTCTGCTATTTCAATGGGATGTCTAGTGATTGTTCCGTTTGGGTCCCTCAGGAATTCTATTTTAGATTGAATCTCACGTTTTTTCGTCCTTCTTGCCAATAAGGACCCTGCTCTATCCCCCATAGCATAAAATGTCGATCTATTTTTTTTAAGATTATGTTCGTATTTTTGCAGGAGTAGGGATCTTAGTTGGAATCTATGGGTTACAATTTCTTTAGTCAAGTTAGGGGTTGCTTTGGCTTTATTCAGGGATTCAAGGTGCTGAATACGGGTTAATATATATTTAATATCTGCGTCTTTTTGCCGTTTTCGGATGGAGGCTATTTTTATGAGCTGCCCCCTGACTACTGCTTTATGAGCAGCCCACAGGGTCTCGTCAGAAATGTCCCCATTATTATTAAGTTTGAAATATTCTGTTAACACTGACTCTACTTCATCATGTACCTTCTGCCTACCAAGCAAGCTGGTATTCAGTCTCCACTTAGGGGAATTTTGAACATTAAAGCTACCCTGAACAGACAAAGAGATTGGCGCATGATCTGTCCAAGTAATTAAACCAATATCAGCTGCCACACAATTACTTATTTATTTGCTGTCGACCAAAAAGAAATCAATTCTACTGTATGAGCGGTGCCTGGAAGAGAAGAATGTATAGTCTCTTTCTGATGCGTGCAAATATCTCCAGATGTCATGAAAATGGAATTCATTGATGAGATGCTTAAGTTCCTTAGCATGTGGGATGTTGATGTTGGAGCAATCCATGGAGCGTATAACAGGTATATTAAAGTCTCCACAGATGATTTCTGCCCCTGTGGCAGTATCTTTGAAGGCTTGGAAAAATTTCCTAGCAAAGGTCAATTGTGATGAATTTGGGGAGCAGACCGTTGCCAAGGTATAAGGGACGCTGTTGATAGAACAAGACAAAATAATATATCTTCCATCCGCTCCATAACTGACATTTATCAATTTAAAGGCCACTGAGTTCTTTATTAAAATAGCCACGCCTCCTCTTTTTTTTGAGTCATTAGCAAAAAAGGCGTGATGGAACCTTGGATGATGTAGCCGTTTATTATCTGTGGAAAGAAGGTGGGTCTCCTGAATGCACGCTATATCACAGTTAGATGCCTTCACCTCTCTCCAGATCATTGACCTTTTCGCAGGGGAGTTGAGTCCATTCACATTAATAGACAATATCTTAATTCTCATATTGGAGCCGCAGGGGGGTTTGAATTCCTAGGGACGCCATCAGGGATGAGAGGGGTTAGACCAGCAAGGAATTGAGAGAAATTTTTGAAAAAAATTAAGGAACATTTATGAGAAGAGGAACAAAAACAAAAAAGTTCTAACAGCACCGTTTTTTTCAATACACTTTAGAATCTGCTTATACTGGATCTGGCGATGTGAGTCCCAATGCGCCTCGGGCAAGTAGGCTTCAGGCAGTTCGACCTCCATCTCTAAGTCCACTCGGAGTCTTCCAGGTCTGGCTCTCATCAGGTAAGTGGGTGTACACTTGGTGGATCCCACGGGAATGTTATTGTAGATGTCAACAAGATCTGGCAGTTTTTCAGGCCACTGGTTCTGCTCCTCAAGTGGAAGAGTCTCCAGCAAGCAGATTGATCACCAAGTGGTTCATCTTCTCGCACATCCCATTCCTCTGCACATGGTAGGGTGTAGTGCGTATCTTCTTGCACCCGTACAGACTGCAGAATTCCTGGAAGATTTCAGCCTCAAACACCGGACCTTGATCGGTGAGGACTCGATCAGGATACCCATGCGGCCTGCAGAATTGCATTTGGAATGCCTTCGCCGCTGTGCTGGCAGCTAAATGCTTAACAGGTACCACCACCAGGAATCGGGAGTAGTGGTCCACCATCGTGAGTGCATAAGTGTATCCACTTCTGCTTCGGGTTAGCTTGACGTGATCCAAAGCAACAATCTCCAGGGGCTGTTTGGTGACTATTGGTTGGAGTGGTGCCATCTTGCACCCTCAAGGCGCAGGGACCACAGTTCCTGCACCAGGCTTCTATGGATTCTCTCATCCCTATCCAGTAGAAGCGACTTCTCAACAACATCTCCAACTTCTTCCATCCAAAGTGCCCTGCTCTATCGTGGTACGCTTCCAGGACCACCGGGACATATGCTCTGGGTATCACGATCTGGCAGATTTTTTCATGTGTCTTGGGATTGGGCAAACTCCTGCATAATTTGCCTCGGTTAAGATATAGCCGACTCCTGTCCTGCCACAACTGATTAGCTTCTGCTGGGGCGCCCAGCTCGAGGCGGGAACAAGCCCGGGCTAACAATGTTTTAACCAGCCTGATCGCAGGGTAGTGACCTGGAAGCGTCCACAGTAAGAAACCCAGAGAACTATAGTTCTTTCAAGCTGGAGTTCTTGGAACTTGTATGGGCCGTGACTGAGAGATTCAAGCACTACCTAGCTTCTACAAAGTTTACGGCACGGATAATAATCCACTGAACCATCTTAACATGGTGAAGCTTGGAGCACTGGAGCAACGCTGGGTTGCAAGATTGGCAAACTATGATTTTATCATAAAGTACAGGGCTGGCCGCAAGAACACTAATGCAGATGCACTGTCCAGGATGCCCCATTTATGTGACGATGGGAGGGATGAGGATGACTTGGAGGAGATTGGATTACCTGCTTTTCACCGGCCCGCTAACATAGAATGGTCTTGGCCCTATAGCCATCAGCAAGAGGCAACCTTTGATCCATTGCCCAATCACCGGTTGGCAAGAGGCCCAGGAAAGTACCTGTGATTTTGAGAGTGATCAAATCTCTGTCGGTGGTCCCCGGATACTGGGAAATGGCCTCCTGCATCCGAGAGAGAAATTCGGCCAATCCTTCTTACGGTAGTCCCATCTGGGGTGCCAGCTGTTAAGGACAGGACCTAAATGATCCCTTTGGATCTGACCGCTGTTTCAAATTATATTGTCGTGTGTGCACAGTGAGAAAGAATAACAATTAATTGAATCAATTATGACTCTTCCTCTCACGACAGATGCTGGGCAAAAACTGAACTTTATTCTAAAGGCCACTTTACACACAGAGATAAATCTTTGGCAGATCTGTGGTTGCAGTGAAATCATGGACATATTGTTCCATTTGTACACAGCCACAAACCTGGCACTGATTGTCCACAATTTCACTGCAACCACAGATCTGCCGCAGATTTATCTCTGTGTGTAAAGTGGCCTTTAGACAAAACCCCTATACCGAGAAGTAAGGGGGTGTGAACAAAAGTTTTAGTCCAATCAAGTATCGTAGGTCGGGGCTTCAAGACGTATAGAAATTAGCATAGTCTCCTTTTGATTGGACAGTCCAGGCTTTTAGGAATTCCTTTGTTCATCGTCCCGGGTGTAGACAGGATGTGGCAGCCATCTTCAAATTACATATACTGATATATACTGTGTTAAGGAAAATACACTAAATATGCAATATACGTTAGTAAGGAACAAAGACATGCATAAATATGTGCGTTAGTTTACATCTACTAAACTATGTACCTGAGTTTATGAAATGGCTGAATTAAGTATTTCTGGTTACTTAATTCTCATCCCCAACAGTGTATTCAGACAGTAACACTGGGATCCTGATAGCCAGGGGGGTAGCAGACGTCCGCAAGGAGAGAGTACCCGTCCGCATCCTGAATTGTGGGGAGGAGGAAGCCAAATTATCCTGGTATGCCACTGTAGCTAAGCTGTACACTGTCAGTAATAATGCCATCAGGACAGTGGAACCCTTGATCCCGTCTGACCAGGCGGAAGACAACGGCTCCAAGGGACAGCTGGAGGACTGTTGTCAGAAATTTCATGTGGGCATCGACTCCATCCCTTCACATCAAAAGCATGGGGTTTAGCGGGTGGTACAAGACATAGCCGGCTTTACCTATGTGCGAGTGGCGCGGACGCACATGGCGCCGGCTGGCAGACAGCAGAGGGGGGCACCCAGGGAGCAGCTGTTTACTTTCATTTTGCTGCTCCGGTGCACAAGCTCCAGCAGGGAGTGCCCCCCCTTCTCTGTGTCCGGTCTCCTCCTATTCTGCACAGTGTACAGCAGGGAGCTGTACACTGTGAAGTGTACTGTATATCCCTCTGTCTCTCTATCCATCCATCTATCTATCCCTCTATCGATCTATCGATCTATCTATCTTTTTATTATCTATCTATCGATCTGTCTGTCTGATATCTATTTGTCTATTTATCATCTATCCAGCGTCGGTCTGGTAGACAGACACCAGTCAATGCCCCAGACGGTTCTCCAACTGGACATGAAAAGGGACCCGCCGGAAGGGCACCGCTGGCATCAAAGATCCGTAGCTCCGGGCCAGAACTTATTGGCCGGAGCCCCGAATCTTCTGCAACCACCGCACTGAACTATGTCCGCATCACCCCGATTCAGTTCAATCCTGTGATAGAGCACAGAGCTACATGCTCTATCACTGCCCGTCTCCTAAGCCACAGACCTCTGCAGGCCTGTGTCTTAGGAGACCGTATATCCACAAGGGAAGTGCAGTGACATAATTGCATCGCGCTGCCTCCGGAGGCCACCATAGAAGAGAAGACAAAGGCTGCGGTGCTGGGAATCAGGATTAGGTGAGTATAATTTTTATGTCTATATGGGATCTGTGGGAGCTTCTGTTGTATATAAGAGGCTATGTGGGGGCTCCTGCTGTGTATGGGAGCCTGTGTGAAGGCTCATGCTGTGTATAGGAGGCTTTTGAGGGCTCCTGCTCTGTGTAGAAGGCTGTTTGTGGGCTCCTGCTGTGTTTAGGAGGATGTGTGAGGGCTCCTTCTCTGTGTAATAGGATGTGTGGGGGCTCCTGCCGTGTGCAGGAGGCTGTGTGGGGGCTTATGCTGTGTGCAGGAGGCTGTGTGGGGGCTCCTGCTGTGTGCAGGAGGCTGTGTGAGGGCTCCTGCTGTGTGCAGGAGGCTGTGTGGGGGCTTCTGCTGTGTGCAGGAGGCTGTGTGGGGGTTCCTGCTGTATGCAGGAGGTTGTGTGGGGGCTCCTCCTGTTCATTGGATGCTGTGTGGGGGCTTCTGCTGTGTGTGGGAGGCTGTGTTGGGGCTCCTGCTGTGTGTAGGAGGCTGTGTGGGGGCTCCTGCTGTGTGTAGGAGGCTGTGTGGGGGCTCCTGCTGTGTGTAGGAGGCTGTGTGGGGCCCCCTCCTGTGCATAGAAGGCTGTGTGTGGGCTCCTGCTGTGCATAGGAGGCTGTATGAGGGTTCCTGCTGTGCATAGGAGGCTGTGTGGGGGCTCCTGCTGTGCATAGGAGGCTGTGTGGGGGATCCTGCGGTGTGTAGAAGGCTGCATTGTGACTCCTGCTGTGCATAGGAGGCTGTGTGGGGGCTCCTGCTGTGCATAGAAGGCTGCGTGGGAACTCCTGCAGTTATTTGCATATAGTTGTAGTGTAAAGGTCCAGTCACACTAAGCAACTTACCAGCGATCCCAACAACGATAGGGATCGCTGGTAAGTTGCTAGGAGGTTGCTGGTGGGATGTCACACTGCGACGCTCCAGCGATCCCACCAGCAACCTGACCTGGCAGGGATCGATGGAGCATCGCTACACGAGTTGCTGGTGAGCTCACCAGCAACCAGTGACCAGCCCCCAGCGCCGCGTGAAAGATGCTGCACTTGGTAACTAAGGTAAATATCGGGTAACCAACACGATATTTACCTTGGTTACCAGCACACGGAGCTACACGTGCAGAGAGCAGGGAGCAGCGCACACTGAGCGCTGGCTCCCTGCTCTTCTAGTTACAGCACACATCGGGTTAATTACCCGATGTGTGCTGCAGCTACATGTGCACAGAGCAGGGAGCAGCGCACAATGCTTAGCGCTGGCTCCCTGCTCTCCTAGCTACAGCACACATCGGGTTAATTAACCCGATGTGTCCTGCAGCTACATGTGCAGAGAGCAGGAGCCGGCACTGACAGTGAGAGCGGCGGAGGCTGGTAACAAAGGTAAATATCGGGTAACCAAGGACAGGGCTTCTTGGTTACCCGATGTTTACTGTGGTTACCAGCCTCCGCAGAAGCCGGCTCCTGCTGCCTGCACATTTAGTTGTTGCTGTCTCGCTGTCACACACAGCGATCTGTGCTTCACAGCGGGACAGCAACAACTAAAAAATGGCCCAGGACATTCAGCAACAACCAACGACCTCACAGCAGGGGCCAGGTTGTTGCTGGATGTCACACACAGCGACATCACTAGGAACATCGCTGCTAGGTCACAAAAGTTGTTCGTTAGCAGCGATGTTGCTAGCGATGTTGCTTAGTGTGACGGGGCCTTAACTGTATTTGTCCCTCTCCCTCACTCTCTGTGTCCCTCTCTGTCTGTCTCCCTCTCTCTGTGTGTTTCTGTCTCTGTGTGTCTGTGCTTGTGTGTATGTCTGTGTGTCTCTGTCTCTGTGTATCTCTGTCTATGTGTGTCTCTTTGTGTCTCTGTTTCTGTCTCTATGTTTGTGTGTCTCTGTATCAGACTGTGTCCCTGTGTGTCTCTGTATCAGTCTGTGTGTCTCTGTATCTCTGTCTCTCTGTCTCTGTGTGTATTTGCCTCTATATCAGTCTCTCTGTGTCTCTGTCTCTATGTCAGTCTCTATGTGTCTGTCTCATGTGGTGGAATTAATGTGGATTTGAGAAGCAGATTCTCCAGCACAAATCTGGAGGAGTTTATTGTACATTTGAAAAGATCAATTTTTTTGGATATATAAAAAAAATGGCCTCTGGTCCTCATTTGTTTCCTGGAAACTGGGTAAAAAAGTCAGTAGGGGGGTCACCAAAGGGCAGTTTTGCACAGGGCGCCATTCAGGCTAAGGCCAGCCCTGGTACAAGAATATGAGCGGGTCTTCAGCAAACACCCTCTAGACTTTGGTCAGGTAAAAGGGGTCCAACATCAAACCCTCACGGGTGACCATCATCCTATTAAAGAGAGATACCGCCCTGTACCCCCGGCTCAATATCAGAGTGCCAAAGAAATGTTATGGGAAATGAAGGAGGCTGGGGTGATCAGAGATAGTTGTAGCCCCTGGGCAACTCCACTGGTGCTCGTAAAGAAAAAAGATGGCACAATGAGACTGTATGTTGACTACAGGCAGGTTAACCGTATTACACATAAAGATACTTATCCACTACCCAGAATAGAGGAGTCGTTAGCAGCCTTAAAATCAGCTAATTATTTCTCCACCTTGTATCTCACCAGTGGGTATTGGCAGGTTCCCGTGGCAGAGGCAAAGAGAAGACCGCACTCATGACACCAATGGGGATCTGCGAGATCAACTATATGCCTTTCAGGCTCTGCAACGCACCGGGAACATTTCAAAGATTGATGGAGTGTTGCTAGGGACATTACAACTTTGAAACCGTGCTATCGTACCTGGATGACATCATAATCTACTCAAAGACCAATGAAGACCACCTGAAGCACCTGGCTGAAGTGTTTGAGTCTTTGTCCGGGTATGGCCTAAAGATAAAGCCATCAAATGTCCCCTCTTGAAGCCAAAAGGTACAGTACCTGAGTCATGTGGTCAGCGCAGAAGGTGTGGCACCTGATTCAGAGAAGGTCACAGTAATCAAGGACTGGCCAAGACCCACCACGATTAAGAAGGTGTGGCAGTTCCTTGGGCTGGTGGGCTACTACCGAAAGTTCATTAACGGTTTCACAAAAATAGCAGCACCCCTTCAAGATCTCTTGGTGGGTCAGTCAAAGACGGCTAAGAAGCAAAGTCCTCCATTCGAATGGAACAGTCAAGTAGAAACATCCTTTGTCTGGTTGAAGATGGCTCTCACAGGAGAGGAAATCCTGGCCTACCCTGACTATGGCCAGCCGTTTGTACTGTACACAGATGCCAGCAATGTGGGATTGGGAGCAGTTCTGTCCCAGGTACAGGGAGGCAGAGAGAAGGTGATAGCTTACGCCAGTAGAAAACTTTGTCCCACAGAAAGGAATCCAGAAAACTACAGTTCCTTTAAGCTGGAGTTCCTCGCTATCGTCTGGTCAGTGACCGAATGCTTCAAGCATTACCTGGCGTCGGCCAAGTTTACCATCTTCACGGACAACAATCCGTTGACCCACCTGGCGACAGCCAAGCTAGATGCGCTGGAACAGCGATGGATGGCTTGACTATCCAACTTTGGCTTTACTATCAAGTACAGAGCTGGCCGAAAGAATACTAATGCTGATGCGCTGTCTAGAATACCTCACTTACTCGAGTCCGGAGAAGACCTGGATGAACTGGAAGAGATAGTTACCAGCTTTCCACCAACAAGGTGTCTCCCAGTACGTGCATGCTCTAATAGAGAAGCGCTCGAGCCAACAAGGGGTCTTTTTCAACCCATTGCCTCACGATGGATGGGAGGAAACACAGAACAGTGACCCGGCCGTCCGATTAGTCAAAGAAAAGCTGGCGCAAGCTGACCCCAATCTTGGTCCTGATGCTCCACAAGAAGCCCAACAGCTGTGGAAGGAGAGGGGACGAATGTTTCTCTACAAGGGCAAGTTATGCAAAAAAGAGAATTTTGTTTACTTACCGTAAATTCTTTTTCTTATAGTTCCGTATTGGGAGACCCAGACCATGGGTGTTTAGCTTCTACCTCCGGAGGACACACAAAGTACTACACTTAAAAGTGTAGCTCCTCCCCCTGAGCTTATACACCCCCTGGTGAGCAGACCCAGCCAGTTTAGTGCAAAAGCTGAAGGAGAATAGCCACCCACAAGTAGAACAGAGCAAAAGCCGGAACAATCGGAGACTCTGTCCACGACAACAGTCGGTGATAACACGCGGAACAAGAAAAGTGCCAACAGGCAACAGGGAGGGTGCTGGGTCTCCCAATACGGAACTATAAGAAAAAGAATTTACGGTAAGTAAACAAAATTCTCTTTTTCTTTATCGTTCCTTTGGGAGACCCAGACCATGGGACGTTCCAAAGCAGTCCCTGGGTGGGAAATAAACCGAAAAAAGGCAAGAAGTAGACAGAACCTAACTTCACAAATGGGCGACAGCCGCCTGAAGGATGCGTCTGCCCAAGCTCGCATCTGCCAAAGCATGAGCATGCACTTGGTAGTGCTTCGAAAAAGTATGCAGGCTAGTCCAAGTGGCAGCCTGACAGACTTATTGAGCCGTAGCCTGGTGCCTGAAAGCCCAAGAGGCACCAACAGCTCTGGTCGAATGTGCCTTGATCCCCGGCGGGGGAGGCACCTGAGAACTCTGGTAGGCGTCCGAAATGGTCGATCTAATCCAACGGGCTAAGGTCGGCTTAGAAGCAGAGAGGCCCTTGTGCCGACTTGTGGTTAGCACAAAAAGAGAAGTGCACCGCCTAAGAGCAGCGGTGCGAGACACATAGATCCGGAGCGCACGCACCAGATCCAGAGTATGCAGCGCTTTTTCAAAGCGATGAACAGGAGCCGGACAAAAGGAAGGTAGGGTAATGTCCTGGTTAAGGTGGAAAGGAGAGACCACCTTAGGAAGAAAATCCGGAGTCGAACGGAGAACCACCTTGTCTTGATGAAAAACTAAAAAAGGTGACTCCGAAGAGAGCGCGGCCAAATCAGAGACTCTCCTGAGGGAAGTTATGGCCACCAGAAAAAACACTTTCTGTGAAAGACGATGCAAAGAGACCTCCCTAAGAGGCTCAAAGGGGGGTTTCTGCAAAACCGTGAGAACTAAATTAAGGTCCCAGGGATCCAAGGGCCGCCGGTAAGGCGGAATGATGTGAGACGCGCCTTGCATGAAGGTGCGGACCTGAGCCAGCCAAGCGAGACGCCGCTGAAACAGAACTGACAGAGCTGAGACTTGTCCCTTGAGAGAGTTGAGGGACAGTCCTAGCTGCAGACGGGAAAGTAGAAAAGACAGAAGGGTCGGCAAGGAGAATGGCCAAGGAGGATGGTCAGTAGAGCGACACCAGGACAGGAAAATTTTCCAAGTCCTGTGATAGATCTTAGCGGAGGAAGACTTACGGGCCCGAGTCATAGTGGAGATGACTTCAGGAGGGATACCAGAAGCCGTCTGTTACGGGGGGCTGTCTGATAATAACTGAAAGGAGTATCAGACAGTCAGGGTCCACCGTGCAAAGACTTTGCTGCAGACTATGGCAGAGTGCAATACCTCTGTTAACTCACAGAAGGATATAATAAGTAAGTAAAGCAATTCCTCCCTTACTTGGAGGGCGTGTGGAATGATCTCTGCCAACAATCACAGAGACAAAGGCAATGTGTGCGAAATGGCACCCACCTAGGTCCGCTCCTCTAGCGGTGCAAAAGAGACGAACAGCAGCGTAAGCCGCACAAAGCTCCTACCTGCGTTCGCTCCACTAGTGTGCGAGGACACGAACCACTAGATATGGCACCTGCCTAGGTCCGCTCTTCTAGTGGTGCAAAAGAGACGAACAGCAGCGTAAGCCGCACAAAGCTCCTACCTGCGTTCGCTCCACTAGTGTGCGAGGACACGAACCACTAGATATGGCACCTGCCTAGGTCCGCTCTTCTAGTGGTGCAAAAGAGACGAACAGCAGCGTAAGCCGCACAAAGCTCCTACCTCTGTTCGCTCCCCTAGTGTGCGAGGATACGAACAACTGCCAGACGCAGTATAAGGAACGTTACCCTAGCGGCAACGTCCACCTACGAGTAGAATCACAAGGCCCAGCCAGACCATGTGCCTCAGGCACCTGCCTATGTCCGCTCCCCTAAGAGGTAAGGATACGGACAGCAGCCGAAGCTGTAAGGTATAAGAACGCTACCCTGCCGGTAGCGCTCACCTAGCATAGACAGAGGAATGCCTAGAGGAACGCGCACAGAGCGTCTACTCATATGCATGAACCAAGAGGACTGAGCACCATGCGGCGTGTGTCAGGGTCTTATATAGACTCTGTGCCTCATCCAAGATGGAGGACACCAGAGCCAATCCGCTGCCAGAACGACAGGAGTGACGTCATGCTGGCCTATCACCGAGCAAGACGTCACAAGCACATGACCAGCGACCAATCGGCATAGAAGGTGTCAGAGACATGTGACCTCGTGTCAGCGATGATGTCACCCGCACATGTGCAATGGCTCCAAGATTGGACTTAGTCTCCAGCGCTCGCACATGTGCAGTAGCAAGAAATCTGGACTTAGTCTCCAGCGCTCGCACATGTGCAGTAGCAAGAAATCTGGACTTAGTCTCCAGCGCTCGCACATGTGCAGTAGCAAGAAATCTGGACTTAGTCTCCAGTGCTCGCAGCAACCGTAACAGTACCTCCCCCTCAAGGGCCCCCCTCCCGGCGACGCAGGTAATCGGCAACTAAGTCGGGAGCATGGACAGCCTCCTCAGGCTCCCAAGAGCGATGTTCCGGACCATAGCCCTCCCAATCTATCAAGAAGAACCTGCGCCCTCTAACCATCTTAGAACCAACTATGGCTCGTACCTCATAGCTAGAGCGAGAGGAATCAGAGGCAGGAGAGTGCACTTCACGAGCGTGAGGTAAAATAGCCGGCTTTAGCAGTGAGACATGGAATTTGTCATGAATCCTAAGATGGACAGGTAACTTCAATTGATAGACTACAGGATTTACCTGTCGAAGAACCTCATAAGGACCCAGGAAGCGAGGAGCAAATTTGACAGAGCTCACTCTAAGTCTCACGTGTTTTGCAGAGAGCCACACAAAGTCCCCTGGAGAAAAGACAGGAGCCGGGCGACGAAACCGATCGGACACCGTCTTCATACGGTCCTTAGCTGCTTGGATCGACTCTTGAGTCCGATCCCAAACCTCTCTGGCATTAGTTGCCCAGTCGGCCACAAGAGGAGGAGGTGCAGCAGCGGGAAACGGTACTGGTACCCTAGGGTGTTGCCCATTATTGAGTACGAACGGTGTCTGCCCAGTGGCCTCAGCCAGCGAATTGTTAAGGGCAAATTCTGCCCAGGGTAGGAGGGAGGACCAGTTATCGTGGTTCTCAGCAACAAAGTGTCAAAGGTATATAATCATAGATTGATTGGTACGTTCAACCAAACCATTAGTCTCCGGATGGTATGCCGAAGAGAGATTCAACTCAATTTGCAGAAGGCTACAAAGATCTCGCCAGAAACGGGAAGTAAATTGCGGGCCTCTATCACAAATGATACGATCTGGCATCCCGTGAAGCCTAAAGACATGCTTGAGGAATAGTTTGGCTAGTACCCTGGAAGATGGGATTCTCGATAACGGTACGAGATGAACCATCCGGGAGAAATGGTCCGTAATGACCCACACAAATCTATGTCCCTGTGAACATGGAAGATCACCCACAAAGTCCATGCCTACCACCTCCCATGGTCTATCTGGCACTGGTAAAGGATGCAAGAGCCCAGCCGGTCTCTGCCGTAATGGACGGTTGCGAGCACACGAGTAGCAGGAACTGACATATCTCTTGACGTGGCTGGCTAAGTGTGGCCACCAATACCACCTCTCCAGTAACTCTCGTGTCCGCCTAATACCAAAATGCCCACCCACCTTTGAGGTGTGGGCCCATGACAGTATATCATTCTGTCGATCAGGCGGAACAAAGGTCTTGCCCGGTGGGATTTGGTCTAACGTCACAGGGGAGAGCGTATGAAAAACCCTGGAGGGAAGGATAAGACGAGGTTCGTCAATCTCTTCCTGGGTAGAAAGCATAGAGCGAGACAGGGCGTCTGCCTTGTTATTCTTACTCCCAGACAGATAGTTGATGGAGAAGTGAAAGCGGGAGAAAAACAAGGACCAGCGGGCTTGGCGAGGATTCAGACGCTGAGCGGTTTGTAAGTACGTCAGATTCTTATGGTCTGTATAGACCTGGAAAGGATGTTTCGCTCCTTCCAACAAGTGACGCCACTCCTCCAAGGCTAATCTCAAGGCGAGCAGTTCCCTATCCCCAATGGTATAGTTTCTCTCTGCCGGTGAAAAGGTTTTAGCAAAGAAGAAACACGGCCTTTTTCTACCTGCACCGTTCTTTTGATACAAGACCGCACCAGCACCCACTGAAGAGGCATCAACCTCTAAGAGGAAGGGCTTACTCTCATCGGGTCTTTGAAGAACGGGAGCAGTTGAAAAGTGTCTTTTTACTGCCTCAAAAGCCTGAGATGTCTCAGTAGACCAGGCTTTGGGATTAGCACCTTTCTTAGTCAAGGCCACCAAAGGGGCCACCAAAGTAGAAAAATGGGGTATGAACTGCCTGTAATAATTTATGAATCCTAAGAAGCGTTGCACCGCCTTCAAGGAATGAGGTTCGGACCATTGCAGGACAGCAGAGAGCTTCGCAGGATCCATAGCCAGACCCTCTTGTGAGATAATGTAACCCAAAAAAGGCAATGAGGACTGCTCGAATACACATTTCTCGAGTTTAGCAAACAATGAGTACTCCCTTAAACGGGAAAGGACACGAACGACATCCTGACGATGAGTCTCCAGATCAGGAGAAAAAATCAGGATGTCGTCCAGATACACCACTACTGAGGATAACAGTAAATCCCTGAACACATCGTTTACGAAGTCCTGAAATACTGCGGGTGCATTACATAACCCAAAAGGCATGACGAGGTATTCATAGTGACCGTCTCGGGTGTTAAAAGCAGTCTTCCATTCGTCACCCTTTCGAATTCGTACCAAGTTATACGCACCCCGCAGATCCAACTTCGTAAAAACTTGAGCTCCTCTCAGTCTGTCAAAGAGCTCCGAAATTAAAGGTAATGGGTATTTGTTCTTTATTGTGATTGCGTTGAGACCCCTGTAATCTATGCAGGGACGCAAATCACCCTCTTTCTTCCGAACAAAGAAAAACCCAGCTCCCGCGGGAGAGACAGACTTACGAATGAACCCCTTCTCTAAGCTCTCTCTTATATAGGTCGACATGGCCTCCGACTCAGGTATCGACAGGGGGTAAACCCTGCCTTTAGGTGGAACCGAACCTGGGATAAGGTCTATGGCACAGTCATACGGCCTATGGGGTGGAAGAACCTCAGCACCCTGTTTGGAGAACACGTCAGCGAAATCCAAATAGGGTGTAGGTATGGGAGAGAGATCAGTTGATGCAACCGCAACGACCTTAGGTGGTAAGGGAAGACATCGGGACTGACATTTCGAACCCCAACTAATAATGCTGTCAGACTCCCAGTCAATGTGAGGAGCATGAGTCCGAAGCCATGGAAGACCCAGAAGGACGTCGTCTATACCCTCAGGCAAAACAAGAAAAGAAATCTCCTCTATGTGACCCTGAGACAGGGAAAGGCGCAAGGGAACTGTCCTCAATGTAATGGAGTCAGACAACATAGTTCCATTAACAACACGGACAGGAATAGGCGCCTCTAACATGATAGAGGGAATATTGTGTCCCTTTACAAATCCTGAGGACACAAAAATCCCGTCAGCTCCGGAATCCACAAAAGCCATAATAGGCCATGTATTCTCAGATAACGAGAGCTGACCTGGGATACAACACTTAGAGGGTGCAGAAGACGTCTCTAGTAACCCCCCTCTAATGGTTACTAGGCCAGGGAGTTTCCCTGACGACTAGGACACTTGTTGGCATAGTGCCCAGCTTGACGACATACGTAACATATAGGAGGACCAGACTTGCGTAGTCTGGAGGACGTATGACCTAACTCCATAGGAGTGGGAGATGTTTCAGATGCTGAGGAAGATGGTAGTGGACCCTCAACAACTGGAATAGCCCGATGCTTAGGGCGTGAGGAAGAGACCTCGAGTCTACGTTCCTTATGGCGTACATCGATCCTCGTTGCTACTGTGATCAAGTCCTCCAGAGAAGCAGGGACCTCACGAGTAGCAAGGGCATCCTTGACATAGCCTGCCAACCCTCTCCAGAAAATAGGAATCAACACCTTCTCTGGCCAATCTAGTTCTGCCACCAGAGTTCTAAAAGCAATGGCATAAGAACTAGTGGATAACGAACCCTGAGATAGATCTAACAGTCTCAGGGCCGCATCATGGGTAACCTGCGGACCCATGAATACCGCCTTAAGAGCATCAAGAAAGTCTTGATGTCTCAGAGTAACCACATCAGAGCGCTCCCATAGGGGAGTCGCCCATTCTAAGGCTTTGTCCTGAAGTAAGGAGATGATAAAGCCTACTCTGGACCTCTCCGTAGAGAAGCGAGAAGAGTTGACCTCTAGGTGTATCTGACACTGACTAATGAAACCACGACATGATCTGGCATCGCCAGAATATCTGTTTGGCAGAGCAAGTCGAGGATCATGTGCAGATGTCACCATGGTCTGAGGTTTATCCTCTATACTCTTGAGCCGTGACTCAAGTACTTGTATGTAACGGTGTAACTGCTGATATTCTGCCATAACTGCCAGACCCTTGGCTCAGTCCTAATGTTACGGGGGGCTGTCTGATAATAACTGAAAGGAGTATCAGACAGTCAGGGTCCACCGTGCAAAGACTTTGCTGCAGACTATGGCAGAGTGCAATACCTCTGTTAACTCACAGAAGGATATAATAAGTAAGTAAAGCAATTCCTCCCTTACTTGGAGGGCGTGTGGAATGATCTCTGCCAACAATCACAGAGACAAAGGCAATGTGTGCGAAATGGCACCCACCTAGGTCCGCTCCTCTAGCGGTGCAAAAGAGACGAACAGCAGCGTAAGCCGCACAAAGCTCCTACCTGCGTTCGCTCCACTAGTGTGCGACGACACGAACCACTAGATATGGCACCTGCCTAGGTCCGCTCTTCTAGTGGTGCAAAAGAGACGAACAGCAGCGTAAGCCGCACAAAGCTCCTACCTGCGTTCGCTCCACTAGTGTGCGAGGACACGAACCACTAGATATGGCACCTGCCTAGGTCCGCTCTTCTAGTGGTGCAAAAGAGACGAACAGCAGCGTAAGCCGCACAAAGCTCCTACCTGCGTTCGCTCCACTAGTGTGCGAGGACACGAACCACTAGATATGGCACCTGCCTAGGTCCGCTCTTCTAGTGGTGCAAAAGAGACGAACAGCAGCGTAAGCCGCACAAAGCTCCTACCTCTGTTCGCTCCCCTAGTGTGCGAGGATACGAACAACTGCCAGACGCAGTATAAGGAACGTTACCCTAGCGGCAACGTCCACCTACGAGTAGAATCACAAGGCCCAGCCAGACCATGTGCCTCAGGCACCTGCCTATGTCCGCTCCCCTAAGAGGTAAGGATACGGACAGCAGCCGAAGCTGTAAGGTATAAGAACGCTACCCTGCCGGTAGCGCTCACCTAGCATAGACAGAGGAATGCCTAGAGGAACGCGCACAGAGCGTCTACTCATATGCATGAACCAAGAGGACTGAGCACCATGCGGCGTGTGTCAGGGTCTTATATAGACTCTGTGCCTCATCCAAGATGGAGGACACCAGAGCCAATCCGCTGCCAGAACGACAGGAGTGACGTCATGCTGGCCTATCACCGAGCAAGACGTCACAAGCACATGACCAGCGACCAATCGGCATAGAAGGTGTCAGAGACATGTGACCTCGTGTCAGCGATGATGTCACCCGCACATGTGCAATGGCTCCAAGATTGGACTTAGTCTCCAGCGCTCGCACATGTGCAGTAGCAAGAAATCTGGACTTAGTCTCCAGCGCTCGCACATGTGCAGTAGCAAGAAATCTGGACTTAGTCTCCAGCGCTCGCACATGTGCAGTAGCAAGAAATCTGGACTTAGTCTCCAGTGCTCGCAGCAACCGTAACACCGTCAAGATCCAGGACTCAAGAGCCACGCCGTCAATTTGAGAGCCGCAGAATTCAGGCGGAAAAACGGACCTTGTGAGAGTAGGTCTGCACGGTCCGGGAGATGCCACGGCATCTCTACGGACAGATGGAGCAGGTCTGGATACCAAGCTTGCCTGGGCCAGTCCGGTGCAATGAGGATGACTCGACAGCCCTCCATTCTGATCTTGCGCAGAACTCTGGGCAAGAGAGCTAGAGGGGGAAACACGTAGGACAGACGAAACTGGGACCAGTCTTGAACCAGTGCGTCCGCGGCGAATGCCTGAGGGTCGTGGGAGCGAGCCACGTAAACGGGAACCTTGTTGTTGTGACGGGATGCCATTAGGTCCACGTCCGGAGTGCCCCATTTGCGGCAGATTGACTGAAACACTGCCGGGTGCAGGGACCACTCGCCACCGTCCACGGTTTGACGGCTGAGATAATCTGCCTCCCAGTTTTCCACGCCTGGGATGTGGACTGCGGATATGGTGGACTTGGAGTCCTCCGTCCATTGAAGGATGCGTTGTACTTCCAACATCACCAGGTGGCTGCGTGTCCCGCCTTGGTGATTGATGTAGGCAACCGCTGTCGCGTTGTCTGACTGGACTCGAATGTGCCTGCCCGCCAACAGGTGGTGAAAAGCTAGGAGAGCTAGAAGCACGGCTCTGGTTTCCAGCACATTGATTGAAAGGGCTGACTCGGACGGAGTCCAAGTGCCCTGCGCTCTGTGGTGGAGATATACCGCTCCCCAGCCGGATAGACTGGCATCCGTGGTGAGAATCACCCAGGACGGGGCCAGGAAGGAGCGCCCCTGGGACAGGCAGAGAGGCCGAAGCCACCACTGAAGAGAGCTCCTGGTTTGTGGCGACAAAGCCACTAACCTGTGTAAGGAGGAAGGCCGCTTGTCCCAACAGCGGAGAATATCCAGCTGCAGGGGGCGCAGATGGAACTGGGCAAAGGGAACAGCCTCCATGGACGCCACCATTTGACCCAGCACCTGCATCAGACGCCTGAGGGTATAACGGCGGGGCCTCAGCACAGAGCGCACCGCTAGCTGGAGGGACTGCTGTTTGACTAAGGGCAACTTCACAAGTGCCGTCAAGGTCTCGAACTGCATCCCTAGGTACGTGAGACTCTGAGTCGGAGTCAGAGTGGATTTGGGCAGATTGACCAGCCACCCGAATTGAGCTAGAGTGGATAGAGTGAGCGAGACACTCCGCTGACAGTCTGCGCTGGATGAAGCCTTGACTAGAAGGTCGTCCAGGTAAGGAATCACTGCCAACCCCTGGAGGTGCAGAACTGCAATCACTGCTGCCATGACCTTGGTGAATACCCGAGGGGCCGTGGCCAACCCGAAGGGGAGAGCCACGAATTGGAAGTGATCTTCTCCTACTGCAAAACGTAGCCAACGCTGGTGTGACACTGCAATTGGCACATGCAGATAGGCATCTCTAATGTCGCTGGATGCCAGGAAATCCCCTTGGGACATAGAGGCAATGACTGATCGCAGAGACTCCATGCGAAAGCGCCGCACCTGAACATACTTGTTGAGAAGCTTCAGATCCAGGATGGGCCAGAAGGTACCGTCCTTTTTGGAAACTAGGAAGAGATTTGAGTAGAAACCTCTGAACCGTTCACGGGCGGGAACCGGTACAATTACTCCATTGGCCTGTAAGGTTGCCACGGCCTGTGAGAAGGCGGCGGCCTTGGAGCAGGGGGGAGTTGAGAGAAAAAATCTGTTTGGCGGACTGGAAGAGAATTTTATCCTGTAGCCGTGGGAGATGATATCTCTCACCCACTGATCGGAGACGTGTTGAAACCAAGCGTCGCCAAAGTGGGAGATCCTGCCACCGACTAAGGACGTTGCTGGAGCGGGCAGATAGTCACGAGGAGGCTGCCTTAGTGGCAGCAGCTCCTGCGGTCTTCTGTGGACGCGCTTTTGGGCGCCAGTTGGATTTCTGGTCCTTGGCTGAGTTAGCGGACGAGGCCGAGGGCTTAGAGGACGACCAGTTGGAGGAACGAAAGGAGCGAAACCTCGACTGATTCCTACCCTGGGCAGGTTTCCAGGCTTTAGTTTGAGGCATGGAAGTACTCTTCCCGCCAGTAGCTTCCTTAATAATTTCATCCAGCTGTTCTCCGAACAGCCGGGACCCAGCAAAAGGGAGCCCAGCAAGGTACTTCTTTAAAGAAGCATCTGCCTTCCACTCTCGAAGTCACAAGATTCTGCGGATAGCGAGGGAATTAGCCGAAGCCACCGCAGTGCGGTGAGAAGCCTCCAGCATGGCAGACATGGCATAGGATGAAAAGGCCGAAGCTTGGGAAGTTAAGGCATCCATTTCGGACATAGATTCCCTGGTGAGGGAATGCATCTCCTCTAGAGAAGCAGAGATGGCCTTGAGAGCCCACACTGCTGCAAAAGTCGGAGAAAACGCGGCCCCCGCCGCTTCATACACGGATTTGGCCAGAAGGTCAATCTGGCGGTCAGTGGAATCCTTAAGGGAAGTGCCATCAGCCACCGACACAACGGTCCGGGCTGCGAGCCTAGACACCGGAGGGTCTACCTTTGGGGACTGAGCCCACTCCTTGACCACCTCAGGTGGAAAGGGAAAGCAGTCATCAGAACCACGCTTTGGGAAGCGCTTGTCAGGACAGGCCCTGGGCTTGGTCACAGCGGCCTGAAAACTGGAGTGGTTAAAGAACACACTCTTTGCTCTCTTAGGCAAGGTAAACTGGTGCTTTTCTGCCAGAGAGGGTTGCTCCTCTGATACTGGCGGATTGAGATCCAGTACAGAATTAATAGAAGCAATCAAGTCACTAAGATCTGAGTCACTTTTGGACAGATCAATGGGGCACATGGAGTTAGCCTCCGAGCCCCCTGTAAAGGCATCCTCCTCATCCTGCGAGTCAGCTCTGGAATCAGAGCCACGGGAGGAGGAGGGAGAGGGAACCCTGCGTCTCTCCTTAGGAGGACGGGGTCTGGGCCCTGTTGATGAATCTTTTGTGAGCTCCGGTCCTGAGGGACCCCTAGCAGCAGAGGCACCCTGTGAAGGGGGCTGATGCATATTCATCAACGTCCTGGACAGAAGTCCCATGGACTCAGCAAAAGACTGGGAGATAGACCTAGAAAAGGATTCTACCCAAGCCGGGGGTTCAGCCACAGGAGCAGGAGCAGCCTGAGAAACCACTGGGGGTGAGACTCCAGGCTGTGACACCGCCAAGTTAGAGCAGGCATCACAATGTGGGAAGGTGCTCGGTTCAGGCAGCAGGAGCTTACATGCAGCGCATACAGCATAAAGCTTTGGGGCCTTGCTCCTCGTGTGAGACATGCTGCTGGAGTGGGGGCTCTGCCAAAGAATGAACCCCAGAGAGTATATACAGAGGTCCACAACCGGAGACCGGTTGTGGCTTACCAGACCGCTGGAGCGGTGTTGTGTGCCCTCCAGATCCCGAAGCCAGGACCCCCAAGCACAGCACCTCAGCAGAGATGCTGCAGACCAGCGCTGCAATGACTGATCGCAGAGAGAACGCTGAGAAAATGGCCGCCGGAGCGAAGAGAGGGGGCGGGACCTGCTTGAGGAGCGGGATCTGGAGGGCCATAGAGACCTACAGGGTAGGGAACACACACTGCAGTGGGGAGTGTCCCTCCCCTGTACAGAACGGCCACCGGGAGGAGCCGAGCCTGTCCCTCTGCATGAGTGACATGCGAGGGCAGTGAAACAGAAACTAGGCCTCCGGCGAAGCCGGGGCCTAAATTTGAGCGGCGCGGCCGACGCGCAGGCACCATCGGCGCGGTTCTCAGGCGACAGCTAGAGAACCCGCCGGAAATGTCAGTAAACACAATAAGCACACTCTCCCCCAACAATAAAGTACAGGGACCCCGAAATCTAAACGTCTCAGGTACTTAGCTGCTGAGACGCAGGGCCATGTCACTGGGGATGAGTGCTCCGGTCCAGCAGGGTCCTGAAGGGCTGCGGATGGAGACCGGTCTCCTGCCAAGCATGGAGACCGTGCTGGCTCCCACTTCAAGCCAGAGCCCAGGAGGGATGGTGAAGGAGCACGGCATGTAAGGCTCCAGCCTAGGAATCAACCTTACAACACCGCCGACACAGTGGGGTGAGAAGGGACATGCCGGGGGTCCAGACGTGGACCCGCAGTTCTTCAATCTCATTCCAAAAGGAAAAAATCATATGAGAATGCATGTGTGGATGTATGCCTCCTGAACACAAAGCGATAAACTGGCTGGGTCTGCTCACCAGGGGGTGTATAAGCTCAGGGGGAGGAGCTACACTTTTAAGTGTAGTACTTTGTGTGTCCTCCGGAGGTACAAGCTAAACACCCATGGTCTGGGTCTCCCAAAGGAACGATAAAGAAAGATATGTTAACTGGCGGACCAATGAGCTTGTCTGGCAAATAGTGGTTCCACAGAGGGATGCCCCTATGGTCCTAGAAGCTTACCACGATGGAGCAGGACACTTCGGGTGGAAGAAGTTGGAGATCCTACTTCGTGACCGGTTCTACTGGGTTGGCATGAGAAAGGCAATCGACAAGTGGTGCCGAGAATGTGGCCCATGTAATCTGAGGCGGAAAGATGATACTAACCAGAGGTCTCCCCTGCAGCCAATCATCACAAAGTAGCCCCTTGAGTTAGTGGCCTTGGACTACGTGAAATTAACACCAAGCCGATCAGGCTAAACCTATGCCCTCACTATTGTGGACCATTACTCCCGTTTCCTGGTAGTGGTGCCTGTGAAAGATCAAACAGCCAAGACAGCAGCTAAGGTGTTTCAAGCACACTTTTGTCGGCCCCACGGTTACCCTGAAAAAGTACTGACTGATCAGGGCCCTGCATTCGAGGCAGAAGTGTTCCAAGAATTCTGTAATCTGTACGGCTGTATAAAATTAAGAACAACACCGTATCACCCTCAAACCAATGGACTGTGTGAAAAAATGAATCAGGTGGTTACCGATTTGCTCAAGACTCTGCCTCTAGAAAAAAGAAACCAATGGCCAGAGAAGTTACCAGACCTGGTGGACTTGCACAATCATATCCCAGTAAACTCCACCAACTGCACCCCAGCTTACTTGATGCGAGCAAGACCTGGTAAGTTACCTGTAGACTTCGACATGGGAACTTTGTCACCTGAAGCAGTCCAGCAAAAGGAAGATTGGAATACAGAGTGGCAACAACAGTACCGCAAGGTTCAAGAATGCGTAGAAAAGAGCCTGTCCCAAGCAAGAATGAGACAAGAAAAGAACTACAATCGAACAGCTCCAGCAACTCCCTTAGCACCTGGAGAACAGGTCCTCAAGAAAAAGCGGAGAATGCACAAATTAGATTACCAGTGGGAAACTGAGCCCTATACAATTATTCCCTCAAATTCTGACAATAACAAAGTGTGTCTCATAAGTAAAATGGAGGCAAAACATATCAAGCAGTTTCCAGAGATCGTCTGAAGGTATGCCCTGAATGGTGTAAAACCAAAGAAGAAGATCAAGAAAGTCCCCAACCTCAAGAAAAAGAAGAAGAGACAATCCAAACAGGACTTGGAAAATTCCCCAGAAAATGGACCCAGATAAACCAGGCTATAGTGGTACCAGTATTGACTTTCCCGCAAGTAATAGTACCAGAAACAGTAGACGTTCCAGATCCACCTGAAGACCTGGCGGTCCCAACACCAGATGCCACACCAGCAGTGGAACAGGAGAATCAACTTCCTGCCAGTGGTGAATCTGTCATTCCCTTGGTGAATCTAAGACCCCGTAGGCAACAATCACGTATACCTGTTGGAGTTAAGCCTACCAGCAACACTGAGGTAGTGGACACCCCAGGTAGTAGAGGATCAACACCAGTACTACGTAGGTCCCAACGTAGCACCCAGGGACAGCTCCCTCTAAGGTATAGGGAATAAAAGGAAAGGTACCTATAAGAGTGTAAATAGTTATTTGAAATGTTTTTCTTTGTCTATAATACTTTTGTTTTAGGTGAATAAATTATGGACAACTGGGTCACTGGACTATGGGTGACCAAAACTTTAATTGTATATACAGTTAGGTCCAGAAATATTTGGACAGTGACACAATTTTCGCGAGTTGCGCTCTGCATGCCACCACATTGGATTTGAAATGAAATCTCTACAGCAGAATTCAAGTGCAGATTGTAACGTTTAATTTGAAGGTTTGAACAAAAATATCTGATAGAAATTGTAGGAATTGTACACATTTCTTTACAAACACTCCACATTTTAGGAGGTCAAAAGTAATTGGACAAATAAACCAAACCCAAACAAAATATTTTTATTTTCAATATTTTGTTGCGAATCCTTTGGAGGCAATCACTGCCTTAAGTCTGGAACCCATGGACATCACCAAACGCTGGGTTTCCTCCTTCTTAATGCTTTGCCAGGCCTTTACAGCCGCAGCCTTCAGGTCTTGCTTGTTTGTGGGTCTTTCCGTCTTAAGTCTGGATTTGAGCAAGTGAAATGCATGCTCAATTGGGTTAAGATCTGGTGATTGACTTGGCCATTGCAGAATGTTCCACTTTTTTGCACTCATGAACTCCTGGGTAGCTTTGGCTGTATGCTTGGGGTCATTGTCCATCTGTACTATGAAGCGCCGTCCGATCAACTTTGCGGCATTTGGCTGAATCTGGGCTGAAAGTATATCCCGGTACACTTCAGAATTCATCCGGCTACTCTTGTCTGCTGTTATGTCATCAATAAACACAAGTGACCCAGTGCCATTGAAAGCCATGCATGCCCATGCCATCACGTTGCCTCCACCATGTTTTACAGAGGATGTGGTGTGCCTTGGATCATGTGCCGTTCCCTTTCTTCTCCAAACTTTTTTCTTCCCATCATTCTGGTACAGGTTGATCTTTGTCTCATCTGTCCATAGAATACTTTTCCAGAACTGAGCTGGCTTCATGAGGTGTTTTTCAGCAAATTTAACTCTGGCCTGTCTATTTTTGGAATTGATGAATGGTTTGCATCTAGATGTGAACCCTTTGTATTTACTTTCATGGAGTCTTCTCTTTACTGTTGACTTAGAGACAGATACACCTACTTCACTGAGAGTGTTCTGGACTTCAGTTGATGTTGTGAACGGGTTCTTCTTCACCAAAGAAAGTATGCGGTGATCATCCACCACTGTTGTCATCCGTGGACGCCCAGGCCTTTTTGAGTTCCCAAGCTCACCAGTCAATTCCTTTTTTCTCATAATGTACCCGACTGTTGATTTTGCTACTCCAAGCATGTCTGCTATCTCTCTGATGGATTTTTTCTTTTTTTTCAGCCTCAGGATGTTCTGCTTCACCTCAATTGAGAGTTCCTTAGACCGCATGTTGTCTGGTCACAGCAACAGCTTCCAAATGCAAAACCACACACGTGTAATCAACCCCAGACCTTTTAACTACTTCATTGATTACAGGTTAACGAGGGAGACGCCTTCAGAGTTAATTGCAGCCCTTAGAGTCCCTTGTCCAATTACTTTTGGTCCCTTGAAAAAGAGGAGGCTATGCATTACAGAGCTATGATTCCTAAACCCTTTCTCCGATTTGGATGTGAAAACTCTCATATTGCAGCTGGGAGTGTGCACTTTCAGCCCATATTATATATATAATTGTATTTCTGAACATGTTTTTGTAAACAGCTAAAATAACAAAACTTGTGTCACTGTCCAAATATTTCTGGCCCTGGCTGTAGTTAGCACCCATTGTGCTCAATACCCCAGAAGAAAAACCCGTCCGGCGTGCATAGAATTGGGGCATCGATGCTCTGACGCATGCCCAGAGCCTACATTGGGGGTTTTCTCGCGGTGGGTCCCCCATGGACTGTTACCTACATCTGGAGCAGTGTGATGGAAACCCAGCAGGGAGCCACACTAGACTCATAACAATTGTAAATTGTATTTTATTATTGTCATTTAAGTTTGTAACGTTCAAGTGATGTTGCCTCCCAAAAGGGATGAAAAGTTATAATATTATGTTTTATTTATGTTTCCTCAGTCTGGGAGTACTGATTTTTACTAAGGGGGAATGTGGCACCAATGCGATCTGGATGCCACAGCAGTGTTGCCCTCCTCAAAAGGGTTAATGCTGAGCCTGGAGGTAGTTGGGGAAGTGCATTGGCCAGTAAGTACCCTCATTCAACATAGTTTCTCCCCCGGGTCAGCAGAGGGAGCTCTAAACCTGGAAGTACCAGGGAGATTCCTTAAGCTCTGACCTGGGGGAGGGGTTAGGCAGTCTGTGGGGAGAGTTCAGTGAGGAAAGAACTCGAGTAGTGTGGTGTGTGAGCTGGGATCTGAGCCGGATCGTTCAGCCGAGGAACACACAGTCCACAGAGAGAGGCAAAGAGGAGAAGGACACTGGGGAGTAGAGCGCAGCCAGCTCACCCCGACGTCATCGCTGGCAAATCGAATACCGGAGTTCAGGGCCAATCGAGTACTCGAGTACCGGTGGTCGTATCTGGAGGACAAGAGGACTTCAGGTCTCTGTCCACCCCACACCCAGAGACACAGCCGTAAAGTCAGGACTTGGAGACAGGATTGGGAGAGCGGCACCTGTGGCAGTCTGCACGGCCTGCCATACGGGGGAGGTAATAGATTACCTCAGAGAACGAGAAAACGGGTCTCAGCATCGCTGAAGCAGCGGGGCTCTGTTTACACAGGCAGAGCGTAGGGATCAGGCCTCATTATTCCCCTGCCAGTGTGAGTTCCCTGACTGTTTACAGGCTACCGGATCGCCTCTACCATATGTAACAGGCTCCCTGGAGGTCACCAGTTGAGGACAAGTAAAGGAGAAGGTAAAATAAATCATTATCTGTGTCCGTTCCTTTCCACTGCCCCGTCAGCCCTGCGGAATACAACACCCACCATAGACTTTACAAACGGTTGCCCCGGGGTACCCACTCCACCTGTGGGGAGCAAGAAACACCTCAGCTGCCATAATACCAGCCCCGGAGATCCCGTCCAGCAGCTGCGGCTCCAATCCACAGGTGGAGTCACGAATCTTATACAAACTTTATTAACATCTTCCCCAATACCGCCACATTAATTGACTCCACCAGGATCACGGAGTCGGGCCTCGCCACTGCTTACTACCCTGGACTAGTTAGGCCCGACACCGAGTCACCTAAGGCCCTGGGGCGGGCGAGTCAACAGCATACTCATTCATGGAGACTGGGGCCTCCTCAGTGATGTAAGGTCAATTGGATGTTGATGTAACATCACCCAACATCAGAGGTCACGGAGCTTGGGGGTCATGCGATGGGGATGAGTGGACTGCAATAGCGCTGCTTGAAGGCATTATGGCCAACAGAAGGTATTTGAGAGAAACCTTGTTTCTCAATGTTATATCGATGTGGCCAGTCATGCTAACTAGGGATGAGCGAGTATACTCGTTACTACTCGGTACTCGACGAGTAGTACGGTATTCGGGCTACTCATTACTCTGGGAGTATCATTGTAATTACTCGTTAGGAGTAGCGAGTCCACTGTAAGTCAATGGGAAATGTGAGTAATTGTCTGCTGGACCCTGCAAAGCAGTCTGGGGGCTGAGCAAAAGGCTTAAATGGATGCATGATTGTTTACAAGGCAGGCGGTAAAAAGCTGCCGGCTTTTTTTAAGCAATCAGCTGATGCACGCTACCCGCCCCCGTCCTTCGCTCCCTGGTGCTGCGCTCCCCGGTGCTTCGCTCCCCGTTCCCTTGTGCTGTGCTCTCCACCTAACTTAGGCTCGGGTGGGGAGGCGGCGGTGGAGCGAAGCACTGAGCAGCGGGAAGGGAAGCATTGGACGGGAAAGCCGTCGGTGAAGCCTCTCTCTCTCTCTCTCTCTGTCGGACTCTCCCTCTCACCTCCTCTCTCACACTCACCGATCACCGGCATGGCGCTGTACGGCTGTCACACTGCTCCGAAGGCTTCTCCTGCTTTTGAAAATGACGGCCACTCATTATTCCATCTCGTATTCACTGCTTCCCCTGCCCACTGACGCCTATGATTGGTTGCAGTCAGATGCGCCCCCACGCTGAGTGACAGCTGTCTCACTGCAACCAATCACAGCCACCGGTGGGCGGGTCTATATCATGCAGTACAGTAAATAAATAATTATAAAAAAACAGCGTGCGGTCCCCCCCAATTTTGATAGTCAACCAAGATAAAACAGACAGCTGGGGGTTGGTATTCTCCCCCTGCGGGGGAACATAGTTGTTGCCATATCTGGCACTTACCTGGCTCGTCCAGCTGCCCTGGTGCGTTGGCAAACTGGGTAATAAGGGGTTAATGTCACCTGAATTTTACCAGGTGACATTAAGCCCTGAATTAATAAAGTTCAGCTTCGCGTGAAACTGGACTTTATTCATTCAGTTGTAGTAAAGTAAAATATCACACACTCAAAACACCTTTATTCAAAATGAAACACAGACAACAAACTTTTATTGTAAATAAAATCAGACAAACCCTCATTTACCATTTTATTAAATCCCTAAAATCCCTCTGAAGTAGTCCAATATGAGGTCCCACGCAATCATCAGCTCAGCTCTATGTTAGTGACGGTAGTGAGGGTTAATCCTCTCTCTACCGCCGCTAACAACAGAATGACTGCGTTACTATTGTTCATGCAGTCGGGATTAGGCAGGTCTGACAGTGTGCCGGGCAGCGATGATGTCATCACTGCCCGACACAGTTTAGCAGTGGCAGGGAGATGCCAAGCCGCAGAATGACAGCTCTAACATCATCGTTCCAATAACAGTGGGCTTCAGAGCTGTCATTCTGTGCTGGTTCTCGCTCTGAGCGGCAGCTTTATGTCACCGCTCATTTCGAGGACTGGATACAGCAGAGTTGGCGTTGGACCTCGGTTGTGGATTTACGTCGGAGATGGGTATGTTTGGGGTAATAAATAGGTTAAAGAGGGTGTCTGTGTGTTTATTTTTAAATAAAGGATTTCTGTGTGTGTGTGTGTTTTATTAACTATTTAATTACAGGATTGGTAATATGGAGGTCTCATTGAAACCTAAATATTACCTATCCAGGGCTTAATTACAGGTGTCAATATCACCTGTCATTAACCCCTCCAATTAACTCGATTGCCACCACACCAGGGCAATTGGGATGAGCCGGGATAAATGCCAGATATGGCGCATCTAATGGATGCGCCAAATCTAAGGCGGCTGCCAGTTGTTATTCTTACCCTTGGGGGGGGGGGGGGGCAATAACTTTCTGCCCCCCTCAGGGGGAGAATACCAACCCTCATCCCTAAATTAGGGACCTTAATGCTAACTAGTGAACCACCCCTTTAATTCATGTGAGTTACATTGAGTTAACAGTAGTGGTCTATTCAGCAGCAATATTATAATATTATGCTGTGTTATTAAACAAATTCTGTATGGAATCAGGCTTTATCCGTGTGTAATATTTTTTTCACATCATTTCAGCTTAGTTATTTTTATTCAATTCAAGGATTGAGAGACAGCTTTTAGGGATAGTCTTCTGGGAGTGTGGGCACCATAGCTTCTGCCGGCGGCTCGCGCTGCCCCAGAGTGCGGCTTGTGCCGGCGGCTCGCGCTGCCCCAGAGTGCGGCTTGTGCCGGCTGCTCTCACTGCCCGTAATGCGGCTTGTGCCGGCGTCTCGCGGTGAAATGTAGAGCGGCTTCTACCTGCGGCTCGCAGTGTCAAATAGTGCAAGTTGTGCCGGCGGCACGGCGCTCGCTGATAGGGCGGGGTGTGCGGGATGGCTGCCGGCTGGAGGAAGTGATGCGATGGCTGTGGAATTCATGTGGCTCTGCTCTGCTGTGCGGACATATTAGTTGGAGAAGTTACTTTGCTGTTTTTCCTGTCGCAGGGAAATGCCGCACTTTACCGTAGTGCCGGTGACCGAGAGGCCGAACGAGGAATATTGCTCTGTGGAAGGGATTAACTACGTGGATTATCAGGACTCCGGGCAGAACGCGCAGGATATCTATGACACTGTTAGTTCAGACGGTGAGTCCATGGCGGAGCAGCTGAGAGGTGGTGACTGAAGGGCTCAGCTGGGAACCAGACGGACCGAGCCAAGTGTGAAATAATCTAATCATCCAGCAATGATGGGTAGCGTAAATGGGTTGATGGGTGGTGTAAATGGGTTGATGGGTTGTGTAAATGGGTTGATGGGTAGCGTAAATGGGTTGATGGGTAGGGTAAATAGGTTGATGGGTAGGGTAAATGGGTTGATGGGTAGGGTAAATGGGTTGATGGGTAGGGTAAATGGGTTGATGGGTGGTGTAAATGGGTTGATGGGTGGTGTAAATGGGTTGATGGGTGGTGTAAATGCGTTGATGGGTGGTGTGAATGGGTTGATGGGTGGTGTAAATGGGTTGATGGGTGGTGTAAATGGGTTGATGGGTGGTGTAAATGGGTTGATGGGTGGTGTAAATGGGTTGATGGGTGGTGTAAATGGGTTGATGGGTAGGGTTGATGGGTAGGGTAAATGGGTTGATGGGTAGGGTAAATGGGTTGATGGGTAGGGTAAATGGGTTGATGGGTAGGGTAAATGGGTTGATGGGTAGGGTAAATGGGTTGATGGGTAGGGTAAATGGGTTGATGGGTAGGGTAAATGGGTTGATGGGTAGGGTAAATGGGTTGATGGGTGGCGTAAATGGGTTGATGGGTAGGGTAAATAGGTTGATGGGTAGGGTAAATGGGTTGATGGGTAGGGTAAATGGGTTGATGGGTAGGGTAAATGGGTTGATGGGTAGGGTAAATGGGTTGATGGGTAGGGTAAATGGGTTGATGGGTAGGGTAAATGGGTTGATGGGTAGGGTAAATGGGTTGATGGGTAGGGTAAATGGGTTGATGGGTAGGGTAAATGGGTTGATGGGTAGGGTAAATGGGTTGATGGGTAGGGTAAATGGGTTGATGGGTAGTGTAAATGGGTTGATGGGTGGTGTAAATGGGTTGATGGGTAGGGTAAATGGGTTGATGGGTAGGGTAAATGGGTTGATGGGTAGGGTAAATGGGTTGATGGGTAGGGTAAATGGGTTGATGGGTAGGGTAAATGGGTTGATGGGTAGGGTAAATGGGTTGATGGGTGGTGTAAATGGGTTGATGGGTAGGGTAAATGGGTTGATGGGTAGGGTAAATGGGTTGATGGGTAGGGTAAATGGGTTGATGGGTAGGGTAAATGGGTTGATGGGTAGGGTAAATGGGTTGATGGGTAGGGTAAATGGGTTGATGGGTAGGGTAAATGGGTTGATGGGTAGGGTAAATGGGTTGATGGGTAGGGTAAATGGGTTGATGGGTGGCGTAAATGGGTTGATGGGTAGGGTAAATGGGTTGATGGGTAGGGTAAATGGGTTGATGGGTAGGGTAAATGGGTTGATGGGTAGGGTAAATGGGTTGATGGGTAGGGTAAATGGGTTGATGGGTAGGGTAAATGGGTTGATGGGTAGGGTAAATGGGTTGATGGGTAGGGTAAATGGGTTGATGGGTAGGGTAAATGGGTTGATGGGTAGGGTAAATGGGTTGATGGGTAGGGTAAATGGGTTGATGGGTAGGGTAAATGGGTTGATGGGTAGGGTAAATGGGTTGATGGGTAGGGTAAATGGGTTGATGGGTAGGGTAAATGGGTTGATGGGTGGTGTAAATGGGTTGATGGGTAGGGTAAATGGGTTGATGGGTGGTGTAAATGGGTTGATGGGTGGTGTAAATGGGTTGATGGGTGGTGTAAATGGGTTGATGGGTGGTGTAAATGGGTTGATGGGTGGTGTAAATGGGTTGATGGGTAGTGTAAATGGGTTGATGGGTAGTGTAAATGGGTTGATGGGTAGTGTAAATGGGTTGATGGGTGGTGTAAATGGGTTGATGGGTGGTGTAAATGGGTTGATGGGTGGTGTAAATGGGTTGATGGGTAGTGTTGATGGGTGGTGTAAATGGGTTGATGGGTGGTGTAAATGGGTTGATGGGTGGTGTAAATGGGTTGATGGGTGGTGTAAATGGGTTGATGGGTGGTGTAAATGGGTTGATGGGTGGTGTAAATGGGTTGATGGGTGGTGTAAATGGGTTGATGGGTAGTGTAAATGGGTTGATGGGTGGTGTAAATGGGTTGATGGGTGGTGTTGATGGGTGGTGTAAATGGGTTGATGGGTGGTGTAAATGGGTTGATGGGTGGTGTAAATGGGTTGATGGGTGGTGTAAATGGGTTGATGGGTGGTGTAAATGGGTTGATGGGTGGTGTAAATGGGTTGATGGGTAGTGTAAATGGGTTGATGGGTAGTGTAAATGGGTTGATGGGTAGTGTAAATGGGTTGATGGGTGGTGTAAATGGGTTGATGGGTGGTGTAAATGGGTTGATGGGTGGTGTAAATGGGTTGATGGGTGGTGTAAATATTCAGACGCCAGCCTTTCTCGTGCTAATGATAGTGTATGGGGAAGTTCACACTTGGGAGTTATTTTATTTCCTCCAAGTGGACCGCACGGAGACCTGTCCTATGGATCAAAGTCGCCAATTCAAATCTGTGGATTTGTGAGAAATAAACCAGACAGTCGGGATGTCATCATTCTGCTGTACATTTTTCACAGACTGATAGAAGCTTGGCAAAACGACTAATATTTTAAGGCGTAAGACACACGGCATGAAAATCGGAGCGAGTGGAATGCAATAAAACCTCGCATTCCACTCGGACTAATATTAGTGTGCCGCCCCCGTGCCAGCAGCCGCCGCTGCTCGGGTCCGGACCCGTTGTGTGTGTCTGGGGCTCGAGGGATCCTCCGGACCCAGGGGTCACTGGTACACACCGAATGAAAAGGGGGACGTAGATGTACGGGCTAGGCCGTATTACGTATTAAGTTTGTGACGCCACCCACGGTGTGTGGTGAGGTGGCACACCACCGCTGCTGTTGTGGGGCACCCAGGGGAGATGTAGTGGCAGCCAAATGTTAACCCCTCCATGGGGAGGGATGGTTGCCCTGGGGCCCAGTGTCTTTGTGCAGGGGATAGCAATGGCAGGGGCCGGTGCATCCGGACATGCGAGGGGATGTTTAGTTACTCACAGCAAATGAATCACACAAGTCTTTTTGGTAAACCAAGGTGCTGGTGGCCGGCCGCCGCGGCTGGTTGCATTCAGGTCCCTCACCCGAGCTGGTGGTCGCTGTCCTTTTCTTTCTGCACTTGTTTTGTGTATGGTGGACTGACTGATCTGGAACTCAGGCGTCCGCTCCCGGCTGGCTGTGGCCTAAGGAGCCGTGCCCGCAGACGCTGGCCCGTGGGATCTATGGGCCCTGGCGGTGGACTTATCCCTATCTGTGGGCTGTTGTCTTCTATTTGGACTTTGGGTGGGACAGGACCTATAATCCTGCCCTCAATCGGTTAATTAGCTAGGCTGCTGGTTTCGGTTCTAGCTTCAAGGTCAGAGTACCCCCTCTGTGCTACAGTTTCCGGGTCAGTTTTCAGTGTCGGTACCAGCGGGCTACAACCCTGTCCCGGTCCACCTCGGATCTGCTGAGCCGTCTTCCCGTCTCCTGCTGACGGAGACCACCGTCTGCCACCTAGCCAAAGGCACCAGGGCTCCAACCCTGGCACCATTAAAATAGAGCTTCTCCTCCTGCTGGGACTACACCTAGCCCCAGCTCCACTCCTCTCCACTTGAACTCTAGATTAGACTGTTTGCTTTTTCCCGCCCCGGGCTGTCTAAACCCCTAGGTGGGCGTTCCCAACTGCCTGGTCCCACCCACTGGTGTGCCTATCTTTCCCTAAGGGGGGGGGGTGACTATGGTTTCAGGTCGGCTGTGTGTTACCTGGGTGAGTGAAGGTGTTATGCTGGGGCCTATTTGTGACTACCTGGTTTTGCCAGGGCGTCACATTAGCCTATGTGCCGGCACCCATGAGCGATTATTTTCTCAGCCCTAATTGGAACGAGAGAACAATCGCAGCATGCTGCGATTGTAATGCGATCATTGTTTCTCTCTCACCCATTCAAGTGTATGGGGTGAGAGAAAAATCGGACTGCACTCGTAGTACACCGGTGTACTACGAGTGCAGGGCGAGAATGGCAATAGCTGGCAACGGAGGAGAGAGGGAGATAAATCCCTCCCTCTCCTCCGCAGCACTTGCCCGCCCCTCCTCAGAGCTGGCACGCCCCCCGCAGCTGTGGTCCGATAGTATGATCGGACCTCAGTCGCAGTGACACTCGAATGACACTCTGCTTCCGCTGTGCTACCAGTGTGAGCCGTGTGTCATGCGAGGATCGCAGTTGTCCCCCATGTGGCCCTGGCCTAATTTTATTTTTTTATTTTTCATCTGAGAAAAAACTGCTGAAACAAAAACCAAACTCTGATGATGATCTTATGAAAAACACTGCTCAAACTTTGATCAGTTTTTGTGTGTGAGAAGAATCTCTAATGTCTGAATGAGCCCTAATACTTATTCACAGGCAGTACATAGAAATCATGGGGCCCCATAGCAGAAGTAATGTTGCTTCTATTGAAGCCCCTTAGCAGAGGTGTATCTAGACTTTCCAGCACCCGGGGCAAGACTTCAGTTTGGTGCTTCCCATGTGACCAATTATTCATATGTGATTTGCACACTTAGGCGGGCTTTGCACGTTGCGACATCGCAAGCCGATGCTGCGATGTCGCACGCGATAGTCCCCGCCCCCGTCGCAGGTACGATATCGTGTGATAGCTGGCGTAGCGAAAATTATCGCTACGCCAGCTTCACATGCACTCACCTGCCCTGCGACCGTCGCTCTGGCCGGCGACCCGCCTCCTTCCTAAGGGGGCGGGTCGTGCGGCGTCATAGCGACGTCACACGGCAGGCGGCCAATAGCGGCGGAGGGGCGGAGATGTGCAGGATGTAAACATCCCGCCCACCTCCTTCCTTCCGCATATCCTACGGAAGCCGCAGTGACGCCGGTAGGAGACGTTCCTCGCTCCTGCGACTTCACACACAGCGATGTGTGCTGCCGCAGGAGCGAGGAACAACATCGGACCGTCGCGTCAGCGTCATTATGGATTACGCCGACGCTGCATTGATGATACGATTACGACGATTTTGCGCTCGTTAATCGTATCATCTAGGCTTTACACACTACGATGTCGCATGCGATGCCGGATGTGCGTCACTTTCAATTTGACCCCACCGACATCGCACCTGCGATGTCGTAGTGTGCAAAGCCCGCCTTACAGTCACATGATGATGAGAAACGTAGGAAGAAAAGCTAATTATCACATATGAGTGGAGGGGCCATATGATGACTACTAGAACCAGAAGCAGAGCTGAATCCTGACAGGGAGTATATTACATGCTGCTAGGATTGGGTTAAACTGTTTAATTTTTTTAAGTAAAGGGCTTCTCCAGGTTTGAGATAAAAATCTGAAGTCACTCTATGTGTCACTCTGTGACTGCAGACTTCTGAATTCTCACACTACACACTGTCAGGATTCTCTGCTGTCGGTGGTGAGAGTGGGAAGTCACGAAACCGCAAGTATGTGATTTACATACATGTGGTCACGTGCCAACTAGACATGTATGGCCTCCCTCAATAAAAATGAATTGAGTAAGGCCGGACATGTGAAATCAGAATGTGGCCAGAAATATAAAAATCTCATACTTGCGCTCACATGACCGTCCACTCCTGCCAATTCCACCAGAGAATCCTAAAAATTTGCAGTGCAAGCTGTGAGAATTCAGAAGCCTGCAATCACCTAGAGAGACTACAAACTTTCATTTCAAACCTGGACAAGACTTTACTTATAAAATTAAGCAGTATAGCCGAATTCTAAGTAAAGGGGTTGTCCAATCTCACAATTTATGTATTGCTACTTGTGTACAGGATCACAACTAGTAACAGCACCAGAGGTACAGAAATAAATAATTAGAACGCCCATCAACACAGAAACACAGCATCACAACCACCAGAAGTACAGAAATTCATCACAACCACCAGCAGTACAGAAATACATCAATATAACCCCACCAGTTCAGAAACAGCGTCAAAACCCTCTTCAGTAGAGAGATACATCATCAGAACCACCAGAGGTACAGAAATACATAATTAGAACGCCCATCAACACAGAAACACAGCATCACAACCACCAGAATTACAGAAATTCATCACAACCACCAGCAGTACAGAAATACATCAATATAACCCCACCAGTTCAGAAACAGTGTTAAAACCCTCTTCAGTAGAGAGATACATCATCAGAACCACCAGAGGTACAGAAATACATAATTAGAACGCCCATCAACACAGAAACACAGCATCACAACCACCAGAAGTACAGAAATTCATCACAACCACCAGCAGTACAGAAATGCATCAATATAACCCCACCAGTTCAGAAACGGCGTCAAAACCCTCTTCAGTAGAGAAATACATCATCAGAACCACAAGCATGGTACATCAATTGTAATGTCAGGTCAGACACATAGACATTTCTATTGCAGGAATCTACAACTTCCAATACATCCTTAAAGGCAATCTGTCACTAGGATATTAACATCTTATCTGAGAGCAGCATAATGTAGGGGTAGAGATCCTGATTCTAGCAATGTGTCACTTACTGTGCTGCTTAGTGTAGCTTTGATAAAAATCACTGTTTAATCAGCAGTAGATTATCACTACAGGACTGCTTGGCATGCTGCCAGGTAGACCAGCATATTAATCAGCTCTGTATAACTGCTAGATCTGCAGCAGAGAAAATATTGATTTTATCAAAATGACAGCAAATAACCCAGTAAGTGACACATCACTGGAATCAGGGTCTCTGTCTCTACATTATGCTGCTCTCCGATGGGGGCACAAAAACCTGGTGACAGGTTCCTTTTAACAATGGTAAATAGATACTTGGGTGTTAACAGTCATCATCAGACTGCGGACTATACAGGAACTACAGTAAGGTCTGTTCCACTTGTGTTTTGCACGGACGAGTGCAGTCTGATAAAATATCGAGTTTCCATCTGATATTTATTTTGCATGATATATTGGCATGAGAAAAGAATTGCAGCATTCTGCGAGTGTCAGAGATTCTCAGCTCACACACCCATACAAGTCTACGGGAGCGTGTGAATATCGCACTGCACTTGGATGTAATCAGAGTGCAGTACAATGTACGCAGAGAGGCCGTGGATAAGGGAGAAATTACTCCGTCCCTTCGTCTTGTCCGCAGCTGTGATCTGATCGGATCACAGTCGCATGACACTCGACTCATGCTCACAGCAGAGCCTGAGCCGAGGGTCATTAGCATATTTCATCTGATGATCTTGCATGGGAAGCAATGAGCAAGTGGGACTGAGGCCTAATGATGAGAATTAGTCACACTGTCCTCTACACTATGTCCCCTTTATACTGTGCCCCTCATCACACTCCCCCTTCTTGTTATGGCTTCACACTATCCTCTCATGCTATCCCCTTTCCTTGACAGCCGGCAAAATGCAGCTGCAGGCAGGGCCAGCTCCAGGTTTTTGAGGCCCCTGGATGAAAGAGTCACAATGGGCCCCATCCTCACATAGACATGCATATACACAAATATGTACACATACAAGCATACATACATATACATATTTAAAGAAAAATTCACAAAAATACATATAAACAGAGAGAAATCTATACACAGTCATATACACTGACACATGCAGACACACATCATACATGCACATAGACACATTACAGATATTATTAATGTGGGGAAGCCGGCAGCAGCCTCACTCACCTCCCCCGCTTGTCTCTATCCAGCTCCACCTGGCATGTTGCTGTGCCGCGCTGATTGGTGGCCATGACTAAAAGACATAGTCACACAACGAGCACACTGACACTGCTGTATATACAGCACAGTGGAGGCTGGGGACATACAGCAATGGGGGGGGACATACCGCTCCAGAGGGGGCATACAGTTCTAGAGGGGGGCATTCAGATCTGAGAAGGTATATGTGAAGATGTAATTTACCCTCTCACTGTATATGCTGTACAGATTCCTATTTCAAGCTGGGTTCATTGTCTTATTTGAACTACTTCTGTGTACATTTCTATTGTTGTAGGTAATCACCCCCCTAAAATGCAAGGTTATATCCTCTTGAGGCACTTCCATCCCTGGGAGTAGGGGGAGGTGGGCCTAGAGTCCAACTAGTGTAAACTCTGCTTACCTGGGAGATTCAGGCAGAGTGAGCTGAAACTTGAAGGGAGCAGGAGCTCCAGCCTGTGTGGCTGTGGACACGGACGGAGCTAGGCCTGTGTGGCGGCCCGTGGGATTGTGTGGAACTCTTTGGACTACTGTAAGGACGATTGCTTTGTAATCCGGTCCGAGGATTGTCGGGAAGGGCCCCCGAATCTGTTTTACGTGGACTTATCGTGTGCTGTTCCAGTGTTCTTGTGAATAAACCTGTTGGATCGTTCCTCGGCCTGTTGTCTCTCCTTGCTCTGCTGTACACCCCGTCACAGTATATAGCTCTGGGGGGTATACAGCACTGGAGTAGGGGACAAACAACTCTGGGGGTATACAGCACTGGGTTGGAGAGAGATACAGCTCTGGGGGTACAGCTCTGGGAGGTATACAGCACTGGAGTGGGGGACAAACAGCTCTGGGGTATACAGTACTGGGATGAAGGGAACAGACAGTTCTGGGGTGCTAGCACTGGGGTCAGGGGACAGACAGTTCTGTGGGGTATACAGCACTGGTGTCAGGGGACAGACAGTTCTGGGGTGATATACAGCACTGGGGTCAGGGGACAAACAGTTCTGGGGGGTATACAGCACTGGGGTCAGGGGACAGACAGTTCTGGGGGTATATAGCACTGGGGTTGGGGGGATAGGCAGTTCTGCGGGGTATACAGCACTGGTGTGTTATAGACCGTTCTGGGGGTATACAGCACTGTGGTGAGGGGGATAGGCAGTTCTGCGGGGTATACAGCACTAGGGGGTTATAGACAGTTCTGGGGGTATATAGCACTGGGGTGGGGGATATTATAGGCAGTTCTGTGGGGTATACAGTTAAATAGTTACTAAGGTTGAAAAAAGACCTAGGTCCATCTAGTTCACCCTTCCTCCACCAGTTCTACATTTGGTCACAAAGTCATTTATAACCAACAATGTTGTGTGTACTGAGGAAATCATCCAGCCCTTTTTTGAAAGCTGGGGGTATATAGCACTGTGGTGGGGGGATATTACAGGCAGTTCTGCGGGGTATACAGCACTGGGGGTGACAGGACATACAGCTCGGCAGCGCCTTTCTTGGTGTGCGTTGAGCCTAGAATGTATGGGCTCCTTCCAGGTAATGGGCGTGACCAGCTTCATAACAAATTAAGTCATACCTGGACGGAGCCCATACATTCTATCATTTACCTTCATATGTGGGATGACAGGGCAGGGCAGTGCACGGTGAGTGCTAGCTCCGCCCACAGACAAGCTTAATATCTACAGTTATGGCCAAAAGTTTTGAGAATGCTACAAATATTAATTTTTACAAAGTCTACTGCTTAAGTTTTTCTAATGGCAATTTGCATATACTCCAGAATGTCATAAAGAGTGATCAGCTTAACAGCAATTACTTGCAAAGTCAATATTGGCTAAGAAAATGAACTTTAACCCCCAAAACACATTTCAACATCATTGCATTCCTGCCTTAAAAGGAGCAGCTAACATTGTTTTAGTGATTGTTCCATTAACACAGGTGTGGGTGTTGATGGGGACAGGGCTGGCGATCAGTCAGTCATGATTAAGTAAGAATGACACCACTGGACACTTTAAAAGGAGGCTGGTGCTTGGTATCATTGTTTCTCTTCAGTTAACCATGGTTATCTCTAAAGAAACACGTGCAGCCATCATTGCTCTGCACAAAAATGGCCTAACAGGGAAGAGTATCGCAGCTACAAAGATTGCACCTCAGTCAACAATCTATCGCATCATCAAGAACTTCAAGGAGAGAGCTTCCATTGTTGCCAAAAAGGCTCCAGGGCGCCCAAGAAGGACCAGCAAACGCCAGGACCGTATCTTAAAACTGTTTCAGCTGCGGGATCGGACTACCAGCAGTGCCGAGCTAGCTCAGCAATGGCAGCAGGCTGGTGTGAGTGCTTCTGCACACACTGTGAGGCGGAGACTCTTTGAGCAGGCCTGGTTTCAAGGAGGGCAGCAAAGAAGCCACTTCTCTCCAGGAAAAACATCAGGGACCAACTGATATTCTTCAAAAGGTACAGGGAGTGGACTGCTGAGGACTAGGGTAAAGTCATTTTCTCAGATGAATCCCCTTTTCGATTGTTTGGGACATCTGGAAAACAGCTTATTAGGAGAAGAAGAGGTGAGCGCTACCACCAGTCTTGTCTCATGCCAACTGTTAAGCATCCTGAAACCATTCATGTGTGGGGTTGCTTCTCAGCCAAGGGAATCGCACCACTCACAGTCTTGCCTAAAAACACAGCCATGAATAAAGAATGGTACCAGAATGTCCTCCAAGAGCAACTTCTCCCAACTGTCCAAGAGCAGTTTGGCGCCCAACAGTGCCTTTTCCAGCATGATGGAGCACCTTGCCATAAAGCAATGGTGATCACTAAATGGCTCATGGAACAAAACATAGAGATTTTGGGTCCATAGCCTGGAAACTCCCCAGATCTTAATCCCATTGAGAACTTGTGGGCAATCATCAAGAGACGGGTGGACAAACAAAAACCAACAAATTCTGGCAAAATGCAAGCATTGCTTATGCAAGAATGGACAGCTATCAGTCAGGATTTGGTCCAGAAGTTGATTGAGAGCATGCCCGGGAGAATTGCAGAGGTCCTGAAGAAGAAGGGTCAACACTGCAAATATTGACTTGCTGCATTAACTCATTCTGTCAATATAACCTTTTGGTACTCATAATATGATTGCAATTATATTTCTGTATGTGATGTAAACATCAGACAAACACAATTAAAAACCAGAGGGCAACAGATCATGTGAAAATATAATTTTGGTGTCATTCTCAAAACATTTGGCCATGACTACACAGCAGTGAAGGCTGCATTCGGGTGTGGATGTAAGAGCCTGCAGCTGTCGGCATGAGCGCTGCGGGCCCCGGAACTCGGCCGCGGGGCCGCAGCATACATCACCGCCCTTGCTGAAAGGTGCTGACGCCAGTCCCGGGCCACGTGCCCCGCCAGCCCCCTAGATACGCATCTGCCCTTAGTGTTCTTAGCACAACACTCCTTTCAGGGCCTGCACAGAGAATGATGCCCTCCATACACTGTATATTGGCCCCCATATTTCCTTACACGATATGAAGCACCCCAGTATGCTGGCCTTCACGTCTCCGTCACCCCCGTATGCTGGCCCTCGCATCTCCGTCCCCCCCATAGTATGCTGGCCCTCACGTCTCCGTCCTTCCCCTACAGTATGCTGGCCCTCATGTCTCTGTCCTCTCCCACACTATGCTGGCCCTCACGTCTCCGTCCTCACCCACAGTATGCTGGCCCTCATGTCTCCATCCTCTCCCACAGTATGCTGGCCCTCACGTCTCCGTCCTTCCCCCACAGTATGCTGGCCCTCACGTCTCCGTCCTTCCCCCACAGTATGCTGGCCCTCACGTCTCCGTCCTTCCCCCACAGTATGCTGGCCCTCACGTCTCCGTTCTTCCCCCACAGTATGCTGGCCCTCACGTCTCCGTCCTTCCCCCACAGTATGCTGGCCCTCACGTCTCCGTCCTTCCCCCACAGTATGCTGGCCCTCACGTCTCCGTCCTTCCCCCACAGTATGCTGGCCCTCACGTCTCCGTCCTTCCCCCACAGTATGCTGGCCCTCACGTCTCCGTCCTTCCCCCACAGTATGCTGGCCCTCACGTCTCCGTCCTCCCCCCACAGTATGCTAGTCCTCATGTCTCCATGCCCCCCTCCCAGTAAACTGGCCCTCACGTCTCTGTCCCCACAGTATGCTGGCCCTCACGCCCCCCCCCACCACAGTATGTTGGCCCTCACACCTCCGTCCCCCCACACAGTATGCTGGCCCTCACGCCTCCCCCCCCCCCCCCCCTTTCCACAGTATGCTGGCTCTCACACCTCCGTCTAACCACACAGTATGCTGGCCCTCACGTCTCAGTCCCCCACTTAGTATGCTGGCCCTCATGCTCCACCCACACATTATGCTGGCCCTTACGCACCCCCCTCCCCCCACACACAGTATGCTGACCCTCACGTCTACAGATAAGCTACCTTGTTAGAAAAAGGTTTACAAATCTCAAATTCGGCACAAGTCTTGCCCATTCGGGTTTGAATTCCCAAACACTTATCTCAAAATCAGTAAAATTCGTACTTTGTTCGGTATCTGTTCACATTTGCACTAACGTTTTTCTTTTACCTTCTTATGTCTTTGGCTATTATAGTAGTGCTGTTTGATGAGCGGGTCTGAGATGTTTGAGGGGAGAGGTCAGAGGAGTGGCAGACTGTTTGTGTGTGTGTTTTTTTTTTTTTTCTTTTTTTTTTTTCTTTCCCTTAATGTGCAGATGTTCCTGCAGCCAATCAGGGCACAGAAACCATCTATAACTTTCCAACACAAGGGTGTCACTGGTGATTGACCTGTGGTGTCTGACTATGGAAGGTCACAGAGTTTGGCTGCGCAAACTGCTCCGTGACCTTTTACTATTTCTGCTTGGTTTTCATCCCTTTTTCTTTAGGACCCTGCAGAGTTCCTCAGCCTTTTAGCTGCTTTTCACCAGCACTTCCCTTGGTGTCTTTATATGCTTTCACTTCCTATTATTCTGTGCTGGTGTTATCCCTACTATTTGTTATCCCTATGCCTTCTTTAAAGCTTAGTGGGGTTGGCTACGTGCTCATCCCATCCTTTCCCTACCCAGGGTCAGCTATCTGGCTTGGCGCATAGTACCAAGCAGTTCGCTTGGTACTTTCCCGTACCTAGCGTGACAAAGGACTTGTGTCATTGGATACCTAAGTCACATGTCCCTCAGCATATAAGAAGCGGACATGCGGCTTCTGCGCCATCTTCATAGTACTACAAATTGGGGAGAGTGCTACTGCGTATATATCACTGCAAATAAATTCTAATTTATAACTCTAGTTAGTACTGCAAACTTTTTCTTGTATAAGTGAAAGGCCATAAACTGAGATTCATAGAACACAACAAAAAAAGTAGAAGACCTAAAAATATCTTTTTTATTTGATATATTAAAATTATGAACAATTTTTATATAACACTTGTAAAAATGGTGGTACAGATATAGGGAGTGGACAGCGATAATTCACATAAATATATTAATCTATTCCATATAATTTATCTATTTCAGGATATACCGTATTTTTCGAACTATAAGACACACCGGACCATAAGACGCACCCTGGTTTTAGAGACGGCAAATAGGAAAATAAAATTTTAAGCAAAAAATGTGGTCATGACACACTGTTATGGGGCGAGGATCTGCTGCTGACACTATTATGGGGTAATATCCCCAAATTCTCTAAGGTACCCCATCCTGGTAATGATCCTCCTGCCTTGTGTATATATTTATGTCCCTCATCCTGGTATGTGCTCCCATCCTGCTCATATACGCCATCATCCTGCTCATATACGCCATCATCCTGCTCATATACGCCATCATCCTGCTCATATACCCCCATCATCCTGCTCATATACCCCCATCATCCTGCTATATGCCATCATCCTGTTCATATACTCCCATCATCCTGGTATATGGCCCCATCCTGCTCATATACCCCCATCATCCTGCTATATGCCATCATCCTGTTCGTATACTCCCATCATCCTGCTCATATACCCCCATCCTGCGGCACACACAAAAAAATAAACGTTTACACTCACCTTTCCTCGTTCCACGCAGCGTCGCTCCTCCTCCTGTCTGTGCCGGCAGTGCTGTGTTGAGCCGGCCACGTTCCCTGCAGCACTGCGATGTATTGTCCTTCAGTCTGTCGACGCGGCTGTGAAGACACACGTGCGCACAGCGATGACACCATCGCTGTGAGCACCGCTAGTCTCCAGTCCACACAGCACGGCAGGCAGACTGGAGGACATCGCGATGCTGCAGGGGAACGGTGAGTACATTGATTCACTGCACCCCGCGCTGATGATGATGCGCGGGGGGCAGTGAATACAGCCGAGCATGATCACTCCAGGCTGTAGTTGCCAGGGGGGATCACGGCCGACTGTTAATTATGCGTGCGTCCCCGCCCATCATCCCACCTATCAGCCCCGGCTTCAGCACTGAGAGATGGGTGGGAGGATGGGCGTGCATATGTAATGAGCGGGCCCACGTGGTCACGGCAGGCGCTGCTGCTGCCTGCTCGTGCCCCCGATGACCCGCTCCACCGCAGCACCCTCATTCCCCGCAGCCATGCCCTACATTCAGACCATTAGACGCACCCCCCACTTTCCCCCAACATTTGGGGGAAAAAAGTGCGTCTTACGGTCCGAAAAATACGGTAATAAAGTGTCCAAGTGCTAGATGGAATTTATTGTTTGCATGCGATAAATATATCTACCCATATAAAATGTCACTGTCCCTTTAACCCTAGAACGCATACCTGGGGCCTCGCCGGCCTGCTAGGTTACTTGTTTTCTTTTTTCTGCAAGATTACTTGTTAACTTAATGTTTTGAAATATTCACATCTCAAATAAACTTTGAAAAGTATTTCTATTTAAGTTACTCCATGTTATATGCACACAGGCCTAAAAGGCCCCAGGTATGTGAAAGTGTAGATTTCTATGGTTGTGCGTTCTAGGGTTAAGGGATACAACCCATCATACATATAATCAAAGGAGTTAGTAAAATATCTCAAGTGAGTTTATCTAAAAAAAAGACTGGCAGTAGTTTGCAAATTAGTGGGCCTAAATTCATATGCAGTTAACATAGCTGTAGTTCATGTATTGTACTAGTGAAGCATTTAATAAGGCACTAACGGATAAAATGTATGGTGCTGAAGTGCTAAGTGCAATTTAGATGCTTTCATGCAATAAATATAACCATACAAAATTTCACTGTTCCCTTCAGGGATTGTCCTATGATAAGCACTGTCAGTATTCACAAGTGATCTCAACAGAGTCGGTTTGGGCCACCAGGGTGTCGGGGATTCCCCCGGTGGGCCTCGGGTCCTTAGTGGGCCACCCATACTTCACATAGGGCCCCAGGCTGGTAACTGCAGGCTGGGCTAGGGCAGAGGGCCCCAGGCGGCACCACCAGCGGCAGTGCTGAGGCCGCCTGATTCTATGTCGTCCGGGTCGGTACTGCGCCGGCAATGTCAGTTAACAGACTCGGCCGCGTCTGCTAACTGTGACGTCACGTAGCGCACCCTGCACTCAGCAATGATGCTTACCGAGGAGCTGCGATCTACTATGGAGCCTGGGTTGTAGCTAGATCCCAGTGGCTAGCAGGACCTTCCTAGTGGGCCTGATCGGCTTAGTTGGGGGGCGTGGCAATGTTTCCTCCCGTCCACTATATGGTACAAGGGGGGAGTTTCTTCCTGGTATCAGCTATGTTGGTCCCCCCTCTTTTTAGAACATGGGAATGCCGTCAGCACAGGTCCTTTTAGCCCACTGGAATTTAGAGTGTACCGTGGAGCCTGCGGGCCGGACGGGAGACAAGTCGGGGGAAGGTGAGAACTCCTCTAATGTGTGTATGTCTGTGTACAGCTTCGGACTGGGGTTTCTGGGTGTGCATGTATGAGCCTGTGTATGAGTGGGCCTGACTGTGCTCTGTGTGCATGTATGACATGTATATGCCTGTGTTTCTGTGTATTAGTGCTTGTCGCAATGCCATCAGTCGCAGTCCGTCGTCCATACAAGTCTATGGAAAAAAAACGGAATCCTGCAAAACATTTTGTAGGATACCGTATTTCCTTAAGGCGACGGATTGCAACTGATGCAAAACAACGCAAGTGTGAAAGCAGCCTTACAATGGCTGGGGGCTAACCCCACACTTATTGTTTATTTTTCAGCATTATTGACTTTACTGGGGTTCCAGTTTTTCACATTGTTTATATTGTAGCTGGGTGACTGATGGTCATATTGGGGGGGATTCATACCCCGTGATTTTAAATGGTTTTATTTATATACTTGTAACATGTGTGGTGTTTAATAAAGTTTTTTTCATTGTCATTTATTAGTAGTGTGCTCTATATATACAGTTCTGGCAAAAATTAAGAGACCACTGCAAAATGTTCAGTTTTTCTCTTTATGTTTTTGAGTAAAATGTAAATTGTTCTTTTATTTTATAAAACTACTGACAATGTTTCCGAATTTGGTTTTTATTCATGAGCATTATTGTAATATTATTCGGTCACTATGTGGTCTGGTCATGGGGTGTTGGTATTTGACTCTTGTATGTGGTTGTTTTCGGTCACTATGTGGTGGTAATATGTGGTCCACTCATGCTATGGTGGTATTTCTCCTTTGTATGTGGTATTATTCGGTCACTATGTGGTCTGGTCACAGTGTGGCGCTATTTCTCCCTTGTATGTGGTTGTATTCGGTCACTATGTGGTGGTAATATGTGGTCTGGTCTCGGTGTGGCGGTATTTTTCCCTTGTATATGGTGGTGTTGGTTTTGGTACGGTGGATTGTGTTGTGTATGGAGGTCATATTTTCTCTCTATTAATAAGGGAAGATTATACGAGCAGCTGCGGTCTCCTGCGTTCACATGCGGAGGAGGCTTGTGGACCTGCAGGTCAGGACTCACTGCGTCCAAGATGCAGTGAATCCTGCTTGTGGGCACGTACCCTGAAGGACATAACGGCTAACTGGTATTTGCATATAGCTGTAGGGTGGGCTCCTAGAGTCAATTCCCCTGGTGGGCCCCAGACACCCCAGTCCGACCCTTTATCTCAAGATAGTTTATCTGTTCGATAAACTGACAGTTTATCATTTCTTTACATAAACAAATTCCTTTGATTATATGTATGAGTTGTATCCCTTAGGCCTAAAACACACTTCCGCATAAAAAACGTTCGTGTGACACGGTCCGTTTTTTGGGTCCGTGTTCCGTTTTTTTGGGGCGTTTCTCCGGTACGTATGGCATCCGTGTGATGGCGTATGCGAGCCGTGTGTACGTGTAAAATGTCTGTGTTTGTGTGTAAAATGCCCGTGTATGTGTACGTGGAATGTCCGTGTGGAATGTCCGTTTGTGTGTTACACAATGTCGTTGATACATGTCGGCTGACAGCAGACAGAGTTGCGCGATGAGAATGAACTCGGGTGATCTTCACCCGACTTCATTGTCATGCCGCGGCTCTGTCTGTGTGCCGCGTACTGATTAGCGGTCACCTGTGAAGGATTCATCAGTGACCGCTAATCCCCCGAGTGACTGAAGTTAGCAGCCCTCTCTCATACTTACCGCTCCCCGATCACCAGCGCGGCGAGGAACAGCTGTGCAAAGAATACACGGCAACAATTACTTTGATTAATGAGCGGCCGGCATATTCAATCTCGTATTCCCTGCTTTCCCTGCACACCGGCGCCTATGATTGGTTGCAGTCAGACACACCCCCCCATGCTGTGTGACAGCTGTCTCACTGCACCCAATCACAGCAGCCGGTGGGCGTGTCTATACTGTGCCGTAAAATAAATAATTAAAAAAAACGGCGTGCGGTCCCCCCCAATTTTAATACCAGCAAGATAAAGCCATACGGCTGAAGGCTGGTATTCTCAGGATGGGTAGCCCCACGTTATGGGGAGCCCCCCAGCCTAACTATCAGTCAGCAGCCACCCAGAATTGCTGCATACATTATATGCAACAGTTCTGGGACTGTACCCGGCTCTTCCCGATTTGCCCTGGTGCGTTGGCAAATCGCGGTAATAAGGAGTTATTGGCAGCCCATAGCTGCCAATAAGTCCTAGATTAATCATGTCAGGCGTCTCCCCGAGATACCTTCCATGATTAATCTGTAAATTACAGTAAATAAACACACACACCCGAACAATCCTTTATTAGAAAAAAAAAACACTAACCAAATTGCATTGTTCACCAATTTTATAAGCCCGAAAAAGCCCTCCATGTCCGGCGTAATCCAGGATGGTCCAGCGTCGCCTCCAGCTCTGCTGCATGAAGGTGACCGGAGCTGCAAAAGACACCGCCGCTCCACGCAGCAAATGAACTGTTTCACTTGTTCATTATAGCAAACGTGCACAATCTTTGTTTAAATATAAACATTTTTTTTTTTTACATTTTATTCCTTTCTTGTAACTAATAGTCTTACAATTAGCACTATATAGAAATTTTGACCAACATCTTTTAGTAATGTTCCTCATATTGTTGTAACGTGCCCATCCTTGTCCCCTTGTAAGTATTGTGCCCCATCCCACAGTAATGTGCTCATCCTTGTCCCCCATCCTAAAGTAATGTTCCCCATCCTTGTCCCCATTTTGTAGTAATGTCAATCCTTGTCCCCCATCTTATAGTAATGTTCCCCATCCTTGTCCCCTTGTAGCAATGTCCCCATCCTATAGTACTGTCCCCATTCTATAGTAATGTGCCCATCCTCTAGTAATGTGCCAAGCTTGTCCCCACCCTATAGTAATGTCCCCAACATTATCCCTGTTCTATAGTAATGTTTCCCATTCTTGTCCCCTTGTAGTAATGTCCCTATCCTACAGTAATTTGCCCACCTCGTCCCCATCCTGTAGTAATGTCCCCATCCTATAGTACTGTGCCCATTTTTGTCCCCATTCTATAGTCCTATGCCCATCCTAGTCCCTATCCTATAGTAATGTCCCCATACTATAGTAATAATGTCCCCATCCAATAGTATTGTGCCCATCCTTGTAATGTCCCAATCCTATAGCAATGTCCCAGCCTTATCCTCATCTCATAGTAATGTGCACACTTTGTCCCCATCCTTTAGAAATGGGTCAGCAGCTCCCCTCACCTTCCACAGACGCCGGAGTGAAGTGAGGGGGCGGTCTCCGGCCCCAGATCCACAGTGATTTGAGAGATCGGTCACAAGGCCGGTCTCTCCAATCATAGCTGGGGGCCGGTTGAAACACAGGTCACCCAGCTCCAGCTAATGATCAGGGCTACAGGTGCACTGATCTTGGCTGGATTTCAATGTTTCAGCGATTTTTTTTTTTTTTTTTTTTTTTTTTTTTTTTTTTTTTTTTTTTTTTTTTTTTTTTTTTGTGGCTGAAACATTAGTGGCTGTGATTGGCTGAACGGCGTTCGTCAGCCAATCACAGCCTCCGTAGGTCCCGGGAGGAGACACCACCCCTCCTGAGGTCCCCTCCTCCCCGAATCTAAAGTATTTGCACTTTTGCAGCGATCGTAGCCACCGGGCTGCGATTTCGCCATGACATAAGGGGTTAACGTCCAACACACACACACACACACACACACACACACACCAACACCAACCATTCTTCTCACCTGTCCCGCACGCTCCCTCCGCTGCCTCATCTCTGCTTCGTGCGGCCCCCAGGCCCACTATCGCGGCAGGTACAGTGTCACTGTCAGTGATTTATGTGAGATGATCATATTGCCGGCGCGAGAGCGCAGCGCCGGCAACACATTCATCTGACATAAAGTGCAGACAGTGGCTGCGGCCCCTGCACCTGCCACGATAGTGAACAGGGGCACGGGCTTGGGGGCCGCACAAACTACCCTGAGGGGCCGCATGTGGCCCGCGGGCCGCGTGTTTGAGGCCCCTGCCTTAAACTGTATGACTTGGGTCAAACGTTTTGAATATCTTAAGCTTCTCACAATAGTTGGTAGGTATTTGGGCCCATTCCTCCTGTCAGAACTGGTTTAACTAAGCCATGTTTGTAGGTCACCTTGTTCGCACCTGCCTTTTCAGCTTTGCCCATAAATTTTCAATAAGATTGAGATCAGGGTTTTGTGATGGCCACTCCAAAGATGGACTTTGTTATACTTAAGCCACTTTGTAATCAGTTTTGGCAGTATGCTTCGGTCATTCTCCCTTTGAAAGACCCATTTCCACCCAAGCTTTGAGTTCCTGGCTGATGTCTTGAGATGCCCCCCTCTCTCTCTCCGCCTCTCTCTCTCTCCGCCTCTCTTTCTCTCTCCGCCTCTCTCTCTCTCTCTCTCTCTCCGCCTCTCTCTCTCTCTCTCTCCGCCTCTCTCTCTCTCTCTCTCTCTCTCTCCGCCTCTCTCTCTCTCTCCGCCTCTCTCTCTCTCCGCCTCTCTCTCTCTCCGCCTCTCTCTCTCCGCCTCTCTCTCTCTCCGCCTCTCTCTCTCTCCGCCTCTCTCCCGTCTCTCTCTCTCTCTCTCTCTCTCTCCCTCCGCCTCTCTCTCTCTCTCTCTCTCCGCCTCTCTCTCTCTCCGCCTCTCTCTCTCTCCGCCTCTCTCTCTCTCCGCCTCTCTCTCTCTCCGCCTCTCTCTCTCTCCGCCTCTCTCTCCTCTCCGCCTCTCTCTCTCTCCGCCTCTCTCTCTCTCCGCCTCTCTCTCTCTCCGCCTCTCTCTCTCTCCGCCTCTCTCTCTCTCTCTCTCCGTCTCTCTCTCTCTCTCCCTCCGCCTCTCTCTCTCTCTCTCTCTCCGCCTCTCTCTCTCTCTCTCTCTCTCTCCGCCTCTCTCTCTCTCTCCGCCTCTCTCTCTCTCTCCGCCTCTCTCTCTCTCTCCGCTCTCTCTCTCTCTCCGCCTCTCTCTCTCTCTCCTCCTCTCTCTCTCTCTCCGCCTCTCTCTCTCTCTCCGCCTCTCTGTCTCTCTCCGCCTCTCTCTCTCTCTCTCTCAGCCTCTCTCTCTCTCTCTCCGCCTCTCTCTCTCTCTCTCCGCCTCTCTCTCTCTCTCTCTCCGCCTCTCTCTCTCTCTCTCCGCCTCTCTCTCTCTCTCTCTCCGCCTCTCTCTCTCTCTCCGCCTCTCTCTCTCTCTCTCTCCGCCTCTCTCTCTCTCTCTCCTCCGCCTCTCTCTCTCTCGCCTCTCCTCTCTCTCTCCGCCTCTCTCTCTCTCTCTCGCCTCTCTCTCTCCGCTCTCTCCGCCTCTCTCTCTCCGCCTCTCTCTCTCCGCCTCTCTCTCGCCTCTCTCTCTCCGGCTCTCTCTCTCCGCCTCTCTCTCTCCGCCTCTCTCTCTCCGCTCTCTCTCTCTCTCTCGCCTCTCTCTCTCTCTCCGCCTCTCTCTCTCTCTCTCCGCCTCTCTCTCTCCGCCTCTCTCTCTCCGCCTCTCTCTCCGCCTCTCTCTCTCCGCCTCTCTCTCTCCGCCTCTCTCTCTCCGCCTCTCTCTCTCCGCCTCTCTC